>NC_088204.1:49941713-50264161 GCF_037126465.1 Ornithodoros turicata
GAGCCCGCTCGAATTTCAACAACACAGCCGCAACATGAACAGCGTTTGTTGCGTATCCTGGACATCATAATAGAAAATTCGGCCCTCTTTATTAGTGATTTTAGCAACAAAATCGTGAATTCACCATTCTCACTTGAGGGAATACGTTCGCAGGCACACATCGAACGCAAGTCTTCGCAAGAGGTGTGGACTCCGTGATTCAGTTCTTGAACGGCTCTGGTTTAGTGTAATGTGCCGCTCGAGTCAAATTCAACAAATCTTGGCATTAAAACAGTGAATTTATTACTCTTCTTTCTTGAAGGGATTCGTTCACCAGGTGCACATCGAAGAGAAGGCTTCACAAGATGTGCGTCAAGTGAGCGTCAGTGTGGCGAGCCCGCTCGAATTTCAACAATACAGCCGCAACATGAACAGCGGTTGTTGCGTATCCTGGACATCAAAATAGAAAATTCGGCCCTCTTTATTAGTGATTTTAGCAACAAAATCGTGAATTCACCATTCTCACTTGAGGGAACACGTTCGCAGGTACACATCGAACGCAAGTCTTCGCAAGAGGTGTGGACTCCGTGATTCAGTTCTGGAACGGCTCTGGTTTAGTGTTATGTGCCGCTCGAGTCAAATTCAACAAATCTTGGCATTAAAACAGTGAATTTATTACTCTTCTTTCTTGAAGGGATTCGTTCACCAGGTGCACGTCGAACAGAAGGCTTCACAAGATGTGCGTCAAATGAGCTTCAGTGTGGCAAGCCCGCTCGAATTTCAGCAGCACAGCCACGACATGAACAGCGTTAGTTGCGTACCTTGGACATCAAAATAGAAAATTCGGCTATCTTTATTAGTGATTTTAGCAACAAAATCGTGAATTCACCATTCTCACTTGAGGGAATACGTTCGCAGGTACACATCGAACGCAAGTCTTCGCAAGAGGTGTGGACTCCGTGATTCAGTTCTGGAACGGCTCTGGTTTAGTGTAATGTGCCGCTCGAGTCAAATTCAACAAATCTTGGCATTAAAACAGTGAATTTATTACTCTTCTTTCTTGAAGGGATTCGTTCACCAGGTGCACGTCGAACAGAAGGCTTCACAAGATGTGCGTCAAATGAGCTTCAGTGTGGCAAGCCCGCTCGAATTTCAGCAGCACAGCCACGACATGAACAGCGTTAGTTGCGTACCTTGGACATCAAAATAGAAAATTCGGCTATCTTTATTAGTGATTTTAGCAACAAAATCGTGAATTCACCATTCTCACTTGAGGGAATACGTTCGCAGGTACACATCGAACGCAAGTCTTCGCAAGAGGTGTGGACTCCGTGATTCAGTTCTGGAACGGCTCTGGTTTAGTGTAATGTGCCGCTCGACTCAAATTCAACAAATCTTGGCATTAAAACAGTGAATTTATTACTCTTCTTTCTTGAAGGGATTCGTTCACCAGGTGCACATCGAACAGAAGGCTTCACAAGATGTGCGTCAAGTGAGCGTCAGTGTGGCGAGCCCGCTCGAATTTCAACAATACAGCCGCAACATGAACAGCGTTTGTTGCGTATCCTGGACATCATAATAGAAAATTCGGCCCTCTTCATTAGTGATTTTAGCAACAAAATCGTGAATTCACCATTCTCACTTGAGGGAATACGTTCGCAGGCACACATCGAACGCAAGTCTTCGCAAGAGGTGTGGACTCCGTGATTCAGTTCTTGAACGGCTCTGGTTTAGTGTAATGTGCCGCTCGAGTCAAATTCAACAAATCTTTGCATTAAAACAGTGAATTTATTACTCTTCTTTCTTGAAGGGATTCGTTCACCAGGTGCACGTCGAACAGAAGGCTTCACAAGATGTGCGTCAAATGAGCTTCAGTGTGGCAAGCCCGCTCGAATTTCAGCAGCACAGCCACGACATGAACAGCGTTAGTTGCGTACCTTGGACATCAAAATAGAAAATTCGGCCCTCTTTATTAGTGATTTTAGCAACAAAATCGTGAATTCACCATTCTCACTTGAGGGAATACGTTCGCAGGTACACATCGAACGCAAGTCTTCGCAAGAGGTGTGGACTCCGTGATTCAGTTCTGGAACGGCTCTGGTTTAGTGTAATGTGCCGCTCGAGTCAAATTCAACAAATCTTGGCATTAAAACAGTGAATTTATTACTCTTCTTTCTTGAAGGGATTCGTTCACCAGGTGCACGTCGAACAGAAGGCTTCACAAGATGTGCGTCAAATGAGCTTCAGTGTGGCAAGCCCGCTCGAATTTCAGCAGCACAGCCACGACATGAACAGCGTTAGTTGCGTACCTTGGACATCAAAATAGAAAATTCGGCTATCTTTATTAGTGATTTTAGCAACAAAATCGTGAATTCACCATTCTCACTTGAGGGAATACGTTCGCAGGTACACATCGAACGCAAGTCTTCGCAAGAGGTGTGGACTCCGTGATTCAGTTCTGGAACGGCTCTGGTTTAGTGTAATGTGCCGCTCGAGTCAAATTCAACAAATCTTGGCATTAAAACAGTGAATTTATTACTCTTCTTTCTTGAAGGGATTCGTTCACCAGGTGCACGTCGAACAGAAGGCTTCACAAGATGTGCGTCAAATGAGCTTCAGTGTGGCAAGCCCGCTCGAATTTCAGCAGCACAGCCACGACATGAACAGCGTTAGTTGCGTACCTTGGACATCAAAATAGAAAATTCGGCTATCTTTATTAGTGATTTTAGCAACAAAATTGTGAATTCACCATTCTCACTTGAGGGAATACGTTCGCAGGTACACATCGAACGCAAGTCTTCGCAAGAGGTGTGGACTCCGTGATTCAGTTCTGGAACGGCTCTGGTTTAGTGTAATGTGCCGCTCGAGTCAAATTCAACAAATCTTGGCATTAAAACAGTGAATTTATAACTGTTCTTTCTTGAAGGGATTCGTTCACCAGGTGCACGTCGAACAGAAGGCTTCACAAGATGTGCGTCAAGTGAGCGTCAGTGTGGCGAGCCCGCTCGAATTTCAACAATACAGCCGCAACATGAACAGCGTTTGTTGCGTATCCTGGACATCAAAATAGAAAATTCGGCCCTCTTTATTAGTGATTTTAGCAACAAAATCGTGAATTCACCATTCTCACTTGAGGGAATACGTTCGCAGGCGCACATCGAACGCAAGTCTTCGCAAGAGGTGTGGATGCCGTGATTCAGTTCTTGAACGGCTCTGGTTTTGTGTAATGTGCCGCTTGAGTCAAATTGAACAAATCTTGGTATTAAAACAGTGAATTTATTAATCTTGTTTCTTGAAGGGATTCGTTCGCCAGGTGTGCACATCGAACAGAAGGCTTCACAAGATGTGCGTCAAGTGAGCTTCAGTGTGGCGAGCCCGCTCGAATTTCAACAACACAGCCGCAACATGAACAGCGTTGGTTGCGTATCCTGGACATCATAATAGAAAATTCGGCCCTCTTCATTAGTGATTTTAGCAACAAAATCGTGAATTCACCATTCACACTTGAGGGAATACGTTCGCAGGCACACATCGAACGCAAGTCTTCGCAAGAGGTGTGGACTCCGTGATTCAGTTCTTGAACGGCTCTGGTTTAGTGTAATGTGCCGCTCGAGTCAAATTCAACAAATCTTTGCATTAAAACAGTGAATTTATTACTCTTCTTTCTTGAAGGGATTCGTTCACCAGGTGCACGTCGAACAGAAGGCTTCACAAGATGTGCGTCAAGTGAGCTTCAGTGTGGCGAGCCCGCTCGAATTTCAACAACACAGCCGCAACATGAACAGCGTTTGTTGCGTATCCTGGACATCATAATAGAAAATTCGGCCCTCTTTATTAGTGATTTTAGCAACAAAATCGTGAATTCACCATTCTCACTCGAGGGAATACGTTCGCAGGCACACATCGAACGCAAGTCTTCGCAAGAGGTGTGCACTCCGTGATTCAGTTCTTGAACGGCTCTGGTTTAGTGTAATGTGCCGCTCGACTCAAATTCAACAAATCTTGGCATTAAAACAGTGAATTTATTACTCTTCTTTCTTGAAGGGATTCGTTCACCAGGTGCACATCGAACAGAAGGCTTCACAAGATGTGCGTCAAGTGAGCTTCAGTGTTAGCGAGCCCGCTCGAATTTCAACAACACAGCCGCAACATGAACAGCGTTTGTTGCGTATCCTGGACATCATAATAGAAAATTCGGCCCTCTTTATTAGTGATTTTAGCAACAAAATCGTGAATTCACCATTCTCACTTGAGGAATACGTTCGCAGGCACACATCGAACGCAAGTCTTCGCAAGAGGTGTGGACTCCGTGATTCAGTTCTTGAACGGCTCTGGTTTAGTGTAATGTGCCGCTCGAGTCAAATTCAACAAATCTTTGCATTAAAACAGTGAATTTATTACTCTTCTTTCTTGAAGGGATTCGTTCACCAGGTGCACGTCGAACAGAAGGCTTCACAAGATGTGCGTCAAATGAGCTTCAGTGTGGCAAGCCCGCTCGAATTTCAGCAGCACAGCCACGACATGAACAGCGTTAGTCGCGTACCTTGGACATCAAAATAGAAAATTCGGCTCTCTTTATTAGTGATTTTAGCAACAAAATCGTGAATTCACCATTCTCACTTGAGGGAATACGTTCGCAGGCACACATCGAACGCAAGTCTTCGCAAGAGGTGTGGACTCCGTGATTCAGTTCTTGAACGGCTCTGGTTTAGTGTAATGTGCCGCTCGAGTCAAATTCAACAAATCTTGGTATTAAAACAGTGAATTTATTACTCTTCTTTCTTGAAGGGATTCGTTCACCAGGTGCACATCGAACAGAAGGCTTCACAAGATGTGCGTCAAGTGAGCTTCAGTGTTAGCGAGCCCGCTCGAATTTCAACAACACAGCCGCAACATGAACAGCGTTTGTTGCGTATCCTGGACATCATAATAGAAAATTCGGCCCTCTTTATTAGTGATTTTAGACACAAAATCGTGAATTCACCATTCTCACTTGAGGAATACCTTCGCAAGCACACATCGAACGCAAGTCTTCGCAAGAGGTGTGGATGCCGTGATTCAGTTCTTGAACGGCTCTGGTTTTGTGTAATGTGCCGCTTGAGTCAAATTTTACAAATCTTGGTATTAAAACAGTGAATTTATTACTCTTCTTTCTTGAAGGGATTCGTTCACCAGGTGCACATCGAACAGAAGGCTTCACAAGATGTGCGTCAAATGAGCTTCAGTGTGGCAAGCCCGCTCGAATTTCAGCAGCACAGCCACGACATGAACAGCGTTAGTTGCGTACCTTGGACACCATAAAATGAAATTCGGCGAATTCATTAGTGATTTTAGCAACAAAGTCGTGAATTCACCATTCTCACTTGAGGGAATACGTTCGCAGGTACACATCGAACGCAAGTCTTCGCAAGAGGTGTGGACTCCGTGATTCAGTTCTTGAATGGCTCTGGTTTTGTGTAATGTGCCGCTTGAGTCAAATTTTACAAATCTTGGTATTAAAACAGTGAATTTATTACTCTTCTTTCTTGAAGGGATTCGTTCACCAGGTGCACATCGAACAGAAGGCTTCACAAGATGTGCGTCAAATGAGCTTCAGTGTGGCAAGCCCGCTCGAATTTCAGCAGCACAGCCACGACATGAACAGCGTTAGTTGCGTACCTTGGACACCATAAAATGAAATTCGGCGAATTCATTAGTGATTTTAGCAACAAAGTCGTGAATTCACCATTCTCACTTGAGGGAATACGTTCGCAGGTACACATCGAACGCAAGTCTTCGCAAGAGGTGTGGACTCCGTGATTCAGTTCTTGAATGGCTCTGGTTTTGTGTAATGTGCCGCTTGAGTCAAATTTTACAAATCTTGGTATTAAAACAGTGAATTTATTACTCTTCTTTCTTGAAGGGATTCGTTCACCAGGTGCACATCGAACAGAAGGCTTCACAAGATGTGCGTCAAATGAGCTTCAGTGTGGCAAGCCCGCTCGAATTTCAGCAGCACAGCCACGACATGAACAGCGTTAGTTGCGTACCTTGGACACCATAAAATGAAATTCGGCGAATTCATTAGTGATTTTAGCAACAAAGTCGTGAATTCACCATTCTCACTTGAGGGAATACGTTCGCAGGTACACATCGAACGCAAGTCTTCGCAAGAGGTGTGGACTCCGTGATTCAGTTCTTTAATGGCTCTGGTTTTGTGTAATGTGCCGCTTGAGTCAAATTTTACAAATCTTGGTATTAAAACAGTGAATTTATTACTCTTCTTTCTTGAAGGGATTCGTTCACCAGGTGCACATCGAACAGAAGGCTTCACAAGATGTGCGTCAAATGAGCTTCAGTGTGGCAAGCCCGCTCGAATTTCAGCAGCACAGCCACGACATGAACAGCGTTAGTTGCGTACCTTGGACACCATAAAATGAAATTCGGCGAATTCATTAGTGATTTTAGCAACAAAGTCGTGAATTCACCATTCTCACTTGAGGGAATACGTTCGCAGGTACACATCGAACGTAAGTCTTCGCAAGAGGTGTGGACTCCGTGATTCAGTTCTTGAATGGCTCTGGTTTTGTGTAATGTGCCGCTTGAGTCAAATTTTACAAATCTTGGTATTAAAACAGTGAATTTATTACTCTTCTTTCTTGAAGGGATTCGTTCACCAGGTGCACATCGAACAGAAGGCTTCACAAGATGTGCGTCAAATGAGCTTCAGTGTGGCAAGCCCGCTCGAATTTCAGCAGCACAGCCACGACATGAACAGCGTTAGTTGCGTACCTTGGACACCATAAAATGAAATTCGGCGAATTCATTAGTGATTTTAGCAACAAAATCGTGAATTCACCATTCTCACTTGAGGGAATACGTTCGCAGGCACACATCGAACGCAAGTCTTCGCAAGAGGTGTGGACTCCGTGATTGAGTTCTTGAATGGCTCTGGTTTTGTGTAATGTGCCGCTCGAGTCAAATTCAACAAATCTTTGCATTAAAACAGTGAATTTATTACTCTTCTTTCTTGAAGGGATTCGTTCACCAGGTGCACATCGAACAGAAGGCTTCACAAGATGTGCGTCAAATGAGCTTCAGTGTGGCAAGCCCGCTCGAATTTCAGCAGCACAGCCACGACATGAACAGCGTTAGTTGCGTACCTTGGACACCATAAAATGAAATTCGGCGAATTCATTAGTGATTTTAGCAACAAAATCGTGAATTCACCATTCTCACTTGAGGGAATACGTTCGCAGGCACACATCGAACGCAAGTCTTCGCAAGAGGTGTGGACTCCGTGATTCAGTTCTTGAACGGCTCTGGTTTAGTGTAATGTGCCGCTCGAGTCAAATTCAACAAATCTTTGCATTAAAACAGTGAATTTATTACTCTTCTTTCTTGAAGGGATTCGTTCACCAGGTGCACATCGAACAGAAGGCTTCACAAGATGTGCGTCAAATGAGCTTCAGTGTGGCAAGCCCGCTCGAATTTCAGCAGCACAGCCACGACATGAACAGCGTTAGTTGCGTACCTTGGACACCATAAAATGAAATTCGGCGAATTCATTAGTGATTTTAGCAACAAAGTCGTGAATTCACCATTCTCACTTGAGGGAATACGTTCGCAGGTACACATCGAACGCAAGTCTTCGCAAGAGGTGTGGACTCCGTGATTCAGTTCTTGAATGGCTCTGGTTTTGTGTAATGTGCCGCTTGAGTCAAATTTTACAAATCTTGGTATTAAAACAGTGAATTTATTACTCTTCTTTCTTGAAGGGATTCGTTCACCAGGTGCACATCGAACAGAAGGCTTCACAAGATGTGCGTCAAATGAGCTTCAGTGTGGCAAGCCCGCTCGAATTTCAGCAGCACAGCCACGACATGAACAGCGTTAGTTGCGTACCTTGGACACCATAAAATGAAATTCGGCGAATTCATTAGTGATTTTAGCAACAAAGTCGTGAATTCACCATTCTCACTTGAGGGAATACGTTCGCAGGTACACATCGAACGCAAGTCTTCGCAAGAGGTGTGGACTCCGTGATTCAGTTCTTGAATTGCTCTGGTTTTGTGTAATGTGCCGCTTGAGTCAAATTTTACAAATCTTGGTATTAAAACAGTGAATTTATTACTCTTCTTTCTTGAAGGGATTCGTTCACCAGGTGCACATCGAACAGAAGGCTTCACAAGATGTGCGTCAAATGAGCTTCAGTGTGGCAAGCCCGCTCGAATTTCAACAACACAGGCGCAACATGAACAGCGTTTGTTGCGTATCCTGGACATCATAATAGAAAATTCGGCCCTCTTTATTAGTGATTTTAGACACAAAATCGTGAATTCACCATTCTCACTTGAGGGAATACGTTCGCAGGCACACATCGAACGCAAGTCTTCGCAAGAGGTGTGGACTCCGTGATTCAGTTCTTGAACGGCTCTGGTTTTGTGTAATGTGCCGCTTGAGTCAAATTTTACAAATCTTGGTATTAAAACAGTGAATTTATTACTCTTCTTTCTTGAAGGGATTCGTTCACCAGGTGCACATCGAACAGAAGGCTTCACAAGATGTGCGTCAAATGAGCTTCAGTGTGGCAAGCCCGCTCGAATTTCAGCAGCACAGCCACGACATGAACAGCGTTAGTTGCGTACCTTGGACACCATAAAATGAAATTCGGCGAATTCATTAGTGATTTTAGCAACAAAGTCGTGAATTCACCATTCTCACTTGAGGGAATACGTTCGCAGGTACACATCGAACGCAAGTCTTCGCAAGAGGTGTGGACTCCGTGATTCAGTTCTTGAATGGCTCTGGTTTTGTGTAATGTGCCGCTTGAGTCAAATTTTACAAATCTTGGTATTAAAACAGTGAATTTATTACTCTTCTTTCTTGAAGGGATTCGTTCACCAGGTGCACATCGAACAGAAGGCTTCACAAGATGTGCGTCAAATGAGCTTCAGTGTGGCAAGCCCGCTCGAATTTCAGCAGCACAGCCACGACATGAACAGCGTTAGTTGCGTACCTTGGACACCATAAAATGAAATTCGGCGAATTCATTAGTGATTTTAGCAACAAAGTCGTGAATTCACCATTCTCACTTGAGGGAATACGTTCGCAGGTACACATCGAACGCAAGTCTTCGCAAGAGGTGTGGACTCCGTGATTCAGTTCTTGAATGGCTCTGGTTTTGTGTAATGTGCCGCTTGAGTCAAATTTTACAAATCTTGGTATTAAAACAGTGAATTTATTACTCTTCTTTCTTGAAGGGATTCGTTCACCAGGTGCACATCGAACAGAAGGCTTCACAAGATGTGCGTCAAATGAGCTTCAGTGTGGCAAGCCCGCTCGAATTTCAGCAGCACAGCCACGACATGAACAGCGTTAGTTGCGTACCTTGGACACCATAAAATGAAATTCGGCGAATTCATTAGTGATTTTAGCAACAAAGTCGTGAATTCACCATTCTCACTTGAGGGAATACGTTCGCAGGTACACATCGAACGCAAGTCTTCGCAAGAGGTGTGGACTCCGTGATTCAGTTCTTGAATGGCTCTGGTTTTGTGTAATGTGCCGCTTGAGTCAAATTTTACAAATCTTGGTATTAAAACAGTGAATTTATTACTCTTCTTTCTTGAAGGGATTCGTTCACCAGGTGCACATCGAACAGAAGGCTTCACAAGATGTGCGTCAAATGAGCTTCAGTGTGGCAAGCCCGCTCGAATTTCAACAACACAGGCGCAACATGAACAGCGTTTGTTGCGTATCCTGGACATCATAATAGAAAATTCGGCCCTCTTTATTAGTGATTTTAGACACAAAATCGTGAATTCACCATTCTCACTTGAGGGAATACGTTCGCAGGCACACATCGAACGCAAGTCTTCGCAAGAGGTGTGGACTCCGTGATTCAGTTCTTGAACGGCTCTGGTTTAGTGTAATGTGCCGCTCGAGTCAAATTCAACAAATCTTTGCATTAAAACAGTGAATTTATTACTCTTCTTTCTTGAGGAATTCGTTCACCAGGTGCACATCGAACAGAAGGCTTCACAAGATGTGCGTCAAGTGTTTCAGTGTTAGCGAGCCCGCTCGAATTTCAACAACACAGCCGCAACATGAACAGCGTTTGTTGTGTATCCTGGACATCATAATAGAAAATTCGGCTATCTTTATTTGTGATTTTAGCAACAAAATCGTGAATTCACCATTCTCACTTGAGGGAATACGTTCGCAGGCACACATCGAACGCAAGTCTTCGCAAGAGGTGTGGACTCCGTGATTCAGTTCTTGAACGGCTCTGGTTTAGTGTAATGTGCCGCTCGAGTCAAATTCAACAAATCTTTGCATTAAAACAGTGAATTTATTACTCTTCTTTCTTGAAGGGATTCGTTCACCAGGTGCACGTCGAACAGAAGGCTTCACAAGATGTGCGTCAAATGAGCTTCAGTGTGGCAAGCCCGCTCGAATTTCAGCAGCACAGCCACGACATGAACAGCGTTAGTTGCGTATCATGGACATCAAAATAGAAAATTCGGCTATCTTTATTAGTGATTTTAGCAACAAAATCGTGAATTCACCATTCTCACTTGAGGGAATACGTTCGCAGGCACACATCGAACGCAAGTCTTCGCACAAGGTGTGGACTCCGTGATTCAGTTCTTGAACGGCTCTGGTTTAGTGTAATGTGCCGCTTGAGTCAAATTGAACAAATCTTGGTATTAAAACAGTGAATTTATTAATCTTCTTTCTTGAAGGCATTCGTTCACCAGGTGCACATCGAACAGAAGGCTTCACAAGATGTGCGTCAAGTGAGCTTCAGTGTTAGCGAGGCCGCTCGAATTTCAACAACACAGCCGCAACATGAACAGCGTTTGTTGCGTATCCTGGACATCATAATAGAAAATTCGGCCCTCTTTATTAGTGATTTTAGCAACAAAATCGTGAATTCACCATTCTCACTTGAGGGAATACGTTCGCAGGCACACATCGAACGCAAGTCTTCGCAAGAGGTGTGGACTCCGTGATTCAGTTCTTGAACGGCTCTGGTTTACTGTAATGTGCCGCTCGACTCAAATTCAACAAATCTTGGCATTAAAACAGTGAATTTATTACTCTTCTTTCTTGAAGGGATTCGTTCACCAGGTGCACATCGAACAGAAGGCTTCACAAGATGTGCGTCAAGTGAGCTTCAGTGTTAGCGAGCCCGCTCGAATTTCAACAACACAGCCGCAACATGAACAGCGTTTGTTGCGTATCCTGGACATCATAATAGAAAATTCGGCCCTCTTTATTAGTGATTTTAGCAACAAAATCGTGAATTCACCATTCTCACTTGAGGGAATACGTTCGCAGGCACACATCGAACGCAAGTCTTCGCAAGAGGTGTGGACTCCGTGATTCAGTTTTTGAACGGCTCTGGTTTAGTGTAATGTGCCGCTCGACTCAAATTCAACAAATCTTGGCATTAAAACAGTGAATTTATTACTCTTCTTTCTTGAAGGGATTCGTTCACCAGGTGCACATCGAACAGAAGGCTTCACAAGATGTGCGTCAAGTGAGCTTCAGTGTTAGCGAGCCCGCTCGAATTTCAACAACACAGCCGCAACATGAACAGCGTTTGTTGCGTATCCTGGACATCATAATAGAAAATTCGGCCCTCTTTATTAGTGATTTTAGCAACAAAATCGTGAATTCACCATTCTCACTTGAGGGAATACGTTCGCAGGCACACATCGAACGCAAGTCTTCGCAAGAGGTGTGGACTCCGTGATTCAGTTCTTGAACGGCTCTGGTTTAGTGTAATGTGCCGCTCGACTCAAATTCAACAAATCTTGGCATTAAAACAGTGAATTTATTACTCTTCTTTCTTGAAGGGATTCGTTCACCAGGTGCACATCGAACAGAAGGCTTCACAAGATGTGCGTCAAGTGAGCTTCAGTGTTAGCGAGCCCGCTCGAATTTCAACAACACAGCCGCAACATGAACAGCGTTTGTTGCGTATCCTGGACATCATAATAGAAACTTCGGCTACTTTATTAGTGATTTTAGACACACAATCGTGAATTCACCATTCTCACTTGAGGGAATACGTTCGCAGGTACACATCGAACGCAAGTCTTCGCAAGAGGTGTGGACTCCGTGATTCAGTTGTTGAACGGCTCTGGTTTTGTGTAATGTGCCGCTCGAGTCAAATTCAACAAATCTTGGCATTAAAACAGTGAATTTATTACTCTTGTAGAGCGAGAAATGAGGCGACCAGGCTCTACTGAGGTTGATGGGTTTAATGACGGTTAATGGCGATGAACCGAAAACGAAAGCTCGGGTCACGCGCAGTGCTGCGCGTAACCGATGGCGGTGCTGGTGATGATTATGACGCTGCTGCTACAGGGCTCCCCCCCGTGGCGGATGACAAGGCTGGCGAGGAGGGCCGAGGTTGGCGGAAAGGTCGGGCGCCGAGGCCAAGGAGCGCAGGAGCCGGACCCGAGGCGGCGGGCGGCTCGTAGTGTGCGAGCTGCGGCGCCCAATGCACTCGACGTGGAGGGGGAGGAATGCTGGAGACAGGAGCTGAGCACGGACGTAGGGAGGGCGGGTCGGGCGATACCAGAGGTGCAGACTCCAGGAATGCGGGCTTAAGCCTGTCGATGGCCACAGTGTCAGGTCCCCGTGGAAGATAGAGGCGGAAAAACTTCCCGGCTCGCGAGATGACCCTGTAGGGGCCGTCATAGGGAGGCTGCAAGCTGGAGCGCACAGAGTCCCGGCGGACGAAGACGTGGGTGGCTTGATTAAGGTCGGGGCTCACGAACACGCGTGTTGCGGGAGCGGAGCGGGTAGGGGAGGGCTTGAGGTCCCGGAAGAGCTGGCGGAGACGGTCGATGTAGGAGGAAGGGTCGTGCACGAGCGGGGCCGATGGGGTGAAGAATGCTCCGGGAAGGCGGAGCGGGCAGCCGTAGACCATGTGGGCCGCGCTGCAGTCATCCTGGCGGATCGCGGCGCGAAGGCCAAGCAGGACGAAGGGTAGACGCTCGGGCCAGGTTGTGTCGCCGTGGTCAGTGGCGCGGAGGGACGCCTTGAGCTGCCGATGAAGGCGCTCGACCAGGCCGTTGGCAGCCGGATGGTAGGCCGTGGTTCGGATGTGATGGGTTCCGAGGGCGCTGCACAGGTGACGGAAGAGGGCCGATTCAAACTGGCGTCCTCTGTCCGTGGTTACAGTGGACGGGACGCCGAATCGGGAAACCCAGGAGAAGAGGAATGCGTGGGCCACCGTCTCTGCCGTGATGTCAGGGATCGGCGTTACCTCCGGCCAGCGGGTAAAGCGGTCGATGCACGAGAGCAGGTAGCGGTAGCCTTTGGCCGGAGGAAGCGGGCCGACCAAGTCGATGTGGACCTGGTCGAAACGTGCATCTGGCGGAAGGAACCGCGATGGAGGCGAGATGGTGTGGCGGTTGATTTTGGACCGCTGGCAGGCCAGGCAGGCCCGCGCCCAGTCACGGACGTCGGCATTCATGCGAGGCCATATGTATCGCTCTGCGACGATCTTTTGCGTGCCGCGCACGCCAGGGTGGGACAGCGAGTGGAGGGCGTTGAAAACATGCCGGCGGAAGGCCAGGGGAACGAAAGGGCGCGGGGTACCAGTAGAGGTGTCGCACCATAGACTTGCCGTCGAACCGGGGAGCGAGATCTCCCGAAAAGTGGTGGATGAGGCGGGGGATGAACGAAGGGCGGCGAGCTCTTGATCAGCCTGTTGCGCCTGGGCGATGCCGTCCAAATCGACCGCGGGGGGCGGATGGAGAGCATTGACGTCCGGCCGCGAGAGTGCGTCGGCAGCGGCATTGTCTTCGCCTGCGACGTGTCGCACATCGGTCGTGAACTCCAAGAGGTAGCACATGTGGCGGGTTTCACGAGGCGAGTGGTTGAGGGAGGCCGATCGCAGGGCGAACATGAGAGGCTTGTGGTCGGTGTACAGCACAAACGGACGGCCCTCGAGAAAATGGCGGTAGTGTCTGCATGCCAGGTATGCGGCGAGGAGCTCACGCCCGAAGGTGCTGTAGCGTGTTTCGGCTGGCGAGAGGCGTTGGGAAAAGAAACCGAGAGGTTTCCAGTGGCCATCCTGACGCTGCTGCAAGACCGCGCCGACAGCAGCAGTGGAGGCGTCGACGAACAAAGCTGTCTCGGCGTCAGGACGAGGATGGTGGAGCAGCACAGCATCTGCCAGGGCCTGCTTGACCTCTTCGAACGCGCGTTCTGCTGCCGGTGTCCACTCCAGAGGGGCGGCACGGGCCCCTTTCGGAGGGTCAGCGCCGAGAGCTGCGTAGAGAGGCTGGAGCAAGGCAGCACAGCGAGGCACAAAACGTCGGTAGAAAGTCACGAGGCCGAGGAATGAACGAAGTCCTTTGCGAGAAGTGGGGGCAGGAAAGTCTCGGATGGCCTGGACCTTGGATGCGAGTGGCCGGATGCCTTGCGGGGTGATGGTGTGTCCCAAAAAGGTAAGGGTGGTAACGCCAAACTCGCACTTCGCGGCATTGATGGAGACTCCGTAGTCCTCCAGGCGCGAGAACAGGGCGCGCAGATGGGCGCGATGAGCCTCCGGAGATGGACTTGCGACGAGGATGTCATCCATGTATGCGAATGCGAAGTCCAGGCCGCGGATCACTTCGTTGATGAATCGTTGGAATGTCTGCGCAGCATTACGCAGGCCAAAGGGCATCCGCACGTATTCAAAGAGGCCAAAAGGGGTGGTTATAGCAGTCTTCGGGATGTCAGGGGGATGGACGGGAATTTGGTGATAGGCTTTGATGAGGTCTATCTTGGAGAAGATGGTCGCTCCGTCAAGATTCGCGGTGAAGTCCTGAATATGGGGAAGCGGGTATCTGTCCGGTACCGTGACGATGTTGAGTGCACGGTAGTCCCCACATGGGCGCCAATCACCAGGTGTTGCTTTGGGCACCATGTGGAGAGCGGAAGACCACGGGCTGGAGGAAGGCCGAATGATCCCCAGTTCGAGCATGTGCTCAAATTCCCTCTTGGCAATGACGAGGCGCTCTGGAGCCAGCCGTCTGGGGCGAGCGAAGACAGGGGGGCCCCGTGTCACGATGTGGTGAGTGACGCTGTGGCGAGGTGGGCAAGAGGCGTGCGATTGGCGCAGGACAGCGGGGAACTCCGTGACAATGTCGGCGAAAGCAGTGGGCAACGGTAGCCGTATGGTGGGACTAATGGCGGCTATATGCGCTGGAGCTCCATAAACGTGCAAAGAAGTAGTGTTGTCGACGAGGCGCTGGCGTCTAATATCCACAAGAAGGTCGAAATGGTGGAGGAAGTCGGCGCCAAGGATTGCGAAGGGGAGGTCGGCGATGGTAAAAACCCAACGAAATACTCTGCGCAGGCCGAGGTCAAGGGTGACGGAGCGTTGACCGTAAGTTGAGATGGTGGACTTGTTGACGGCCTGCAAAGCCAAGTCTGGTTGTCGGTGTCGTTTTTCTGCGGGGGTTGGTGGAACGACGCTCACGTCAGCCCCGGTATCCACCAGGAAGCGACAGCCGGACACGCGGTCCGTGATCCGGAAGAGCCGGCTGTTGTCGCCCCCAGCCACGCCAGCCGTTAATGGTTGGGGGGAGCGTTTCCCGGCCATGAGCAAGGGGCCTGGCAGTTCCTTGCGGCATCGCCGAATTTTCGATGATACCAGCAGAAGTGGTGCTGAGAGGGCGAAGGAGACCGTTGACGGGATGGCGAGCAGCGACGGCAAAACGGGCGCCGAGGGGAACGTGGTCGCTGCGGGGGAATGGCGTCCACCCGGTTCACCAGGGCCGCCACCGTAGTCTGGAGTTGCTGGAGCGACGTGCTGATGGCATTGATTGCAACGTCCACCGGTGGAGGGGAGGTGCGGGGGGCCAGGGCGGCAACGGCTCCTGGTGATGGAAGGCCAGCAAAATCCAGAATACGGTCCGCCATCTTCGCCAAGTCATCCAGGCGGGAATTTTCGCCGGCGGCCAGGATCATGCGTACGTTGTGGGGCAAACGTTTTAGGAAGAGCTCGCGTAGTAGTGAGTCGTCCGTGGTAGGGTTGCCCGCAAGGTCGCGCATGCGGCGTAGTAGCTGTGTGGGCCGTCGATCGCCGAGCTCTTCCCTGTTCAGAAGCTGCTGCAATCGCCGCTCCTCCGGAGCAGATGTGCGGCGAATTAACTCGTCCCTTAAGGTGTCGTAGGGTAACTCGGGGTGGGGGTGGATGATTAGGTCGCGGACTTCCGCCGCAGCTTCGGGAGGAAGGTTTGCGATGGCGTAGCCAAACCTTGAGGCTTGAGAAGTGACGCGGCGTCCGTCGAAGAGAACCTCCGCCTGCGCGAACCACAGCTGAGGGTCGGAGATGGAGAAAGGCGGCAGGCGGAGCGGTGCCACAGAAGCCTCAAGCGGTGGAAGTGGCGGTGGCCGGCTGGGAGGCGAAGAGCTGGTGGAGTGCTGGTCGCCGTTCATGATGGTGGAACGCTAAAACATCACGTTCGGGTCACCAGTTGTAGAGCGAGAAATGAGGCGACCAGGCTCTACTGAGGTTGATGGGTTTAATGACGGTTAATGGCGATGAACCGAAAACGAAAGCTCGGGTCACGCGCAGTGCTGCGCGTAACCGATGGCGGTGCTGGTGATGATTATGACGCTGCTGCTACACTCTTCTTTCTTGAAGGGATTCGTTCACCAGGTGCACGTCGAACAGAAGGCTTCACAAGATGTGCGTCAAATGAGCTTCAGTGTGGCAAGCCCGCTCGAATTTCAGCAGCACAGCCATGACATGAACAGCGTTAGTTGCGTACCTTGGACATCAAAATAGAAAGTTCGGCTATCTTTATTAGTGATTTTAGCAACAAAATCATGAATTCACCATTCTCACTTGAGGGAATACGTTCGCAGGTACACATCGAACGCAAGTCTTCGCAAGAGGTGTGGACTCCGTGATTCAGTTCTGGAACGGCTCTGGTTTAGTGTAATGTGCCGCTCGAGTCAAATTCAACAAATCTTGGCATTAAAACAGTGAATTTATTACTCTTCTTTCTTGAAGGGATTCGTTCACCAGGTGCACATCGAACAGAAGGCTTCACAAGATGTGCGTCAAGTGAGCGTCAGTGTGGCGATCCCGCTCGAATTTCAACAATACAGCCGCAACATGAACAGCGTTTGTTGCGTATCCTGGACATCAAAATAGAAAATTCGGCCCTCTTTATTAGTGATTTTAGCAACAAAATCGTGAATTCACCATTCTCACTTGAGGGAATACGTTAGCAAGCACACATCGAACGCAAGTCTTCGCAAGAGGTGTGGACTCCGTGATTCAGTTCTTGAACGGCTCTGGTTTTGTGTAATGTGCCGCTTGAGTCAAATTGAACAAATCTTGGTATTAAAACAGTGAATTTATTAATCTTCTTTCTTGAAGGGATTCGTTCGCCAGGTGTGCACATCGAACAGAAGGCTTCACAAGATGTGCGTCAAGTGAGCTTCAGTGTGGCGAGCCCGCTCGAATTTCAACAACACAGGCGCAACATGAACAGCGTTTGTTGCGTATCCTGGACATCATAATAGAAAATTCGGCCCTCTTTATTAGTGATTTTAGCAACAAAATCGTGAATTCACCATTCTCACTTGAGGGAATACCTTCGCAAGCACACATCGAACGCAAGTCTTCGCAAGAGGTGTGGATGCCGTGATTCAGTTCTTGAACGGCTCTGGTTTTGTGTAATGTGCCGCTCGAGTCAAATTCAACAAATCTTGGTATTAAAACAGTGAATTTATTACTCTTCTTTCTTGAAGGGATTCGTTCACCAGGTGCACATCGAACAGAAGGCTTCACAAGATGTGCGTCAAATGAGCTTCAGTGTGGCAAGCCCGCTCGAATTTCAACAACACAGGCGCAACATGAACAGCGTTTGTTGCGTATCCTGGACATCATAATAGAAAATTCGGCCCTCTTTATTAGTGATTTTAAACACAAAATCGTGAATTCACCATTCTCACTTGAGGGAATACCTTCGCAAGCACACATCGAACGCAAGTCTTCGCAAGAGGTGTGGATGCCGTGATTCAGTTCTTGAACGGCTCTGGTTTTGTGTAATGTGCCGCTTGAGTCAAATTGAACAAATCTTGGTATTAAAACAGTGGATTTATTACTCTTCTTTCTTGAAGGGATTCGTCCGCCAGGTGCACATCGAACAGAAGGCTTCACAAGATGTGCGTCAAGTGAGCTTCAGTGTTAGCGAGCCCGCTCGAATTTCAACAACACAGCCGCAACATGAACAGCGTTTGTTGCGTATCCTGGACATCATAATAGAAAATTCGGCCCTCTTTATTAGTGAGTTTAGCAACAAAATCGTGAATTCACCATTCTCACTTGAGGGAATACGTTCGCAGGCACACATAGAACGCAAGTCTTCGCAAGAGGTGTGGACTCAGTGATTCAGTTCTTGAACGGCTCTGGTTTAGTGTAATGTGCCGCTCGAGTCAAATTCAACAAATCTTGGTATTAAAACAGTGAATTTATTACTCTTCTTTCTTGAAGGGATTCGTTCACCAGGTGCACATCGAACAGAAGGCTTCACAAGATGTGCGTCAAGTGAGCTTCAGTGTTAGCGAGCCCGCTCGAATTTCAACAACACAGCCGCAACATGAACAGCGTTTGTTGCGTATCCTGGACATCATAATAGAAAATTCGGCCCTCTTTATTAGTGAGTTTAGCAACAAAATCGTGAATTCACCATTCTCACTTGAGGGAATACGTTCGCAGGCACACATAGAACGCAAGTCTTCGCAAGAGGTGTGGACTCAGTGATTCAGTTCTTGAACGGCTCTGGTTTAGTGTAATGTGCCGCTCGAGTCAAATTCAACAAATCTTGGTATTAAAACAGTGAATTTATTACTCTTCTTTCTTGAAGGGATTCGTTCACCAGGTGGACATCGAACAGAAGGCTTCACAAGATGTGCGTCAAATGAGCTTCAGTGTGGCAAGCCCGCTCGAATTTCAACAACACAGGCGCAACATGAACAGCGTTTGTTGCGTATCCTGGACATCATAATAGAAAATTCGGCCCTCTTTATTAGTGATTTTAGCAACAAAATCGTGAATTCACCATTCTCACTTGAGGGAATACGTTCGCAGGTACACATCGAACGCAAGTCTTCGCAAGAGGTGTGGACTCCGTGATTCAGTTCTTGAACGGCTCTGGTTTAGTGTAATGTGCCGCTCGAGTCAAATTCAACAAATCTTGGCACTAAAACAGTGATTTTATTACTCTTCTTTCTTGAAGGCATTCGTTCACCAGGTGCACATCGAACAGAAGGCTTCCCAAGATGTGCGTCAAGTGAGCTTCAGTGTTAGCGAGCCCGCTCGAATTTCAACAACACAGCCGCAACATGAACAGCGTTTGTTGCGTATCCTGGACATCATAATAGAAAATTCGGCCCTCTTTATTAGTGAGTTTAGCAACAAAATCGTGAATTCACCATTCTCACTTGAGGGAATACGTTCGCAGGCACACATAGAACGCAAGTCTTCGCAAGAGGTGTGGACTCCGTGATTCAGTTCTTGAACGGCTCTGGTTTAGTGTAATGTGCCGCTCGAGTCAAATTCAACAAATCTTGGTATTAAAACAGTGAATTTATTACTCTTCTTTCTTGAAGGGATTCGGTCACCAGGTGCACATCGAACAGAAGGCTTCCCAAGATGTGCGTCAAGTGAGCTTCAGTGTTAGCGAGCCCGCTCGAATTTCAACAACACAGCCGCAACATGAACAGCGTTAGTTGCGTACCTTGGACACCATAAAATGGAATTCGGCGAATTTATTAGTGATTTTAGCAACAAAATCGTGAATTCACCATTCTCACTTGAGGGAATACGTTCGCAGGTACACATCGAACGCAAGTCTTCGCAAGAGGTGTGGACTCCGTGATTCAGTTTTTGAACGGCTCTGGTTTTGTGTAATGTGCCGCTCGAGTCAAATTCAACAAATCTTGGTATTAAAACAGTGGATTTATTACTCTTCTTTCTTGAAGGGATTCGTCCGCCAGGTGCACATCGAACAGAAGGCTTCCCAAGATGTGCGTCAAGTGAGCTTCAGTGTTAGCGAGCCCGCTCGAATTTCAACAACACAGCCGCAACATGAACAGCGTTTGTTGCGTATCCTGGACATCATAATAGAAAATTCGGCCCTCTTTATTAGTGAGTTTAGCAACAAAATCGTGAATTCACCATTCTCACTTGAGGGAATACGTTCGCAGGCACACATAGAACGCAAGTCTTCGCAAGAGGTGTGGACTCAGTGATTCAGTTCTTGAACGGCTCTGGTTTAGTGTAATGTGCCGCTCGAGTCAAATTCAACAAATCTTGGTATTAAAACAGTGAATTTATTACTCTTCTTTCTTGAAGGGATTCGTTCACCAGGTGCACATCGAACAGAAGGCTTCACAAGATGTGCGTCAAATGAGCTTCAGTGTGGCAAGCCCGCTCGAATTTCAACAACACAGGTGCAACATGAACAGCGTTTGTTGCGTATCCTGGACATCATAATAGAAAATTCGGCCCTGTTTATTAGTGATTTTAAACACAAAATCGTGAATTCACCATTCTCACTTGAGGGAATACCTTCGCAAGCACACATCGAACGCAAGTCTTCGCAAGAGGTGTGGATGCCGTGATTCAGTTCTTGAACGGCTCTGGTTTTGTGTAATGTGCCGCTTGAGTCAAATTGAACAAATCTTGGTATTAAAACAGTGGATTTATTACTCTTCTTTCTTGAAGGGATTCGTCCGCCAGGTGCACATCGAACAGAAGGCTTCACAAGATGTGCGTCAAGTGAGCTTCAGTGTTAGCGAGCCCGCTCGAATTTCAACAACACAGCCGCAACATGAACAGCGTTTGTTGCGTATCCTGGACATCATAATAGAAAATTCGGCCCTCTTTATTAGTGAGTTTAGCAACAAAATCGTGAATTCACCATTCTCACTTGAGGGAATACGTTCGCAGGCACACATAGAACGCAAGTCTTCGCAAGAGGTGTGGACTCAGTGATTCAGTTCTTGAACGGCTCTGGTTTAGTGTAATGTGCCGCTCGAGTCAAATTCAACAAATCTTGGTATTAAAACAGTGAATTTATTACTCTTCTTTCTTGAAGGGATTCGTTCACCAGGTGCACATCGAACAGAAGGCTTCACAAGATGTGCGTCAAGTGAGCTTCAGTGTTAGCGAGCCCGCTCGAATTTCAACAACACAGCCGCAACATGAACAGCGTTTGTTGCGTATCCTGGACATCATAATAGAAAATTCGGCCCTCTTTATTAGTGAGTTTAGCAACAAAATCGTGAATTCACCATTCTCACTTGAGGGAATACGTTCGCAGGCACACATAGAACGCAAGTCTTCGCAAGAGGTGTGGACTCAGTGATTCAGTTCTTGAACGGCTCTGGTTTAGTGTAATGTGCCGCTCGAGTCAAATTCAACAAATCTTGGTATTAAAACAGTGAATTTATTACTCTTCTTTCTTGAAGGGATTCGTTCACCAGGTGGACATCGAACAGAAGGCTTCACAAGATGTGCGTCAAATGAGCTTCAGTGTGGCAAGCCCGCTCGAATTTTAGCAGCACAGCCACGACATGAACAGCGTTAGTTGCGTACCTTGGACACCATAAAATGAAATTCGGCGAATTCATTAGTGATTTTAGCAACAAAGTCGTGAATTCACCATTCTCACTTGAGGGAATACGTTCGCAGGTACACATCGAACGCAAGTCTTCGCAAGAGGTGTGGACTCCGTGATTCAGTTCTTGAACGGCTCTGGTTTAGTGTAATGTGCCACTCGAGCCAAATTCAACAAATCTTGGTATTAAAACAGTGAATTTATTACTCTTCTTTCTTGAAGGGATTCGGTCACCAGGTGCACATCGAACAGAAGGCTTCACAAGATGTGCGTCAAGTGAGCTTCAGTGTTAGCGAGCCCGCTCGAATTTCAACAACACAGCCGCAACATGAACAGCGTTTGTTGCGTATCCTGGACATCATAATAGAAAATTCGGCCCTCTTTATTAGTGATTTTAGCAACAAAATCGTGAATTCACCATTCTCACTTGAGGGAATACGTTCGCAGGCACACATCGAACGCAAGTCTTCGCAAGAGGTGTGGACTCCGTGATTCAGTTCTTGAACGGCTCTGGTTTAGTGTAATGTGCCGCTTGAGTCAAATTCAACAAATCTTGGTATTAAAACAGTGAATTTATTACTCTTCTTTCTTGAAGGGATTCGTTCACCAGGTGCACGTCGAACAGAAGGCTTCACAAGATGTGCGTCAAGTGAGCTTCAGTGTGGCGAGCCCGCTCGAATTTCAACAACACAGCCGCAACATGAACAGCGTTTGTTGCATGTCCTGGACATCATAATAGAAACTTCGGCTATCTTTATTTGTGATTTTAGCAACAAAATCGTGAATTCACCATTCTCACTTGAGGGAATACGTTAGCAGGCACACATCGAACGCAAGTCTTCGCAAGAGGTGTGGACTCCGTGATTCAGTTCTTGAACGGCTCTGGTTTAGTGTAATGTGCCGCTCGAGTCAAATTCAACAAATCTTGGCACTAAAACAGTGATTTTATTACTCTTCTTTCTTGAAGGGATTCGTTCACCAGGTGCACATCGAACAGAAGGCTTCACAAGATGTGCGTCAATTGAGCGTCAGTGTGGCGAGCCCGCTCGAATTTCAACAACACAGCCGCAACATGAACAGCGTTTGTTGCGTATCCTGGACATCATAATAGAAAATTCGGCCCTCTTTATTAGTGATTTTAGCAACAAAATCGTGAATTCACCATTCTCACTTGAGGGAATACGTTCGCAGGCACACATCGAAGGCAAGTCTTCGCAAGAGGTGTGGACTCCGTGATTCAGTTTTTGAACGGCTCTGGTTTAGTGTAATGTGCCGCTCGAGTCAAATTCAACAAATCTTGGTTTTAAAACAGTTAATTTATTACTCTTCTTTCTTGAAGGGATTCGTTCACCAGGTGCACATCGAACAGAAGGCTTCACAAGATGTGCGTCAAGTGAGCTTCAGTGTTAGCGAGCCCGCTCGAATTTCAACAACACAGCCGCAACATGAACAGCGTTTGTTGCGTATCCTGGACATCATAATAGAAAATTCGGTCCTCTTTATTAGTGATTTTAGCAACAAAATCGTGAATTCACCATTCTTACTTGAGGGAATACGTTCGCAGGTACACATCGAACACAAGTCTTCGCAAGAGGTGTGGACTCCGTGATTCAGTTCTTGAACGGCTCTGGTTTAGTGTAATGTGCCGCTCGAGTCAAATTCAACAAATCTTGGTATTAAAACTGTGAATTTATTATTATTTATTATTTATTAAACAGTGATTCTTTCTTGAAGGGATTCGTTCACCAGGTGCACATCGAACAGAAGGCTTCACAAGATGTGCGTCAAGTGAGCTTCAGTGTTAGCGAGCCCGCTCGAATTTCAACAACACAGCCGCAACATGTACAGCGTTTGTTGCGTATCCTGGACATCATAATAGAAAATTCGGCCCTCTTTATTAGTGATTTTAGCAACAAAATCGTGAATTCACCATTCTTACTTGAGGGAATACGTTCGCAGGTACACATCGAACGGAAGTCTTCGCAAGAGGTGTGGACTCCGTGATTCAGTTTTTGAACGGCTCTGGTTTAGTGTAATGTGCCGCTCGAGTCAAATTCAACAAATATTGGTATTAAAACAGTGAATTTATAACTCTTCTTTCTTGAAGGGATTCGTTCACCAGGTGCACATCGAACAGAAGGCTTCACAAGATGTGCGTCAAATGAGCTTCAGTGTGGCAAGCCCGCTCGAATTTCAGCAGCACAGCCACGACATGAACAGCGTTAGTTGCGTACCTTGGACACCATAAAATGAAATTCGGCGAATTCATTAGTGATTTTAGCAACAAAGTCGTGAATTCACCATTCTCACTTGAGGGAATACGTTCGCAGGTACACATCGAACGCAAGTCTTCGGAAGAGGTGTGGACTCTGTGATTCAGTTTTTGAACGGCTCTGGTTTAGTGTAATGTGCCGCTCGAGTCAAATTCAACAAATCTTGGCATTAAAACAGTGAATTTATTACTCTTCTTTCTTGAGGGATTCGTTCACCAGGTGCACATCGAACAGAAGGCTTCACAAGATGTGCGTCAAGTGAGCTTCAGTGTTAGCGAGCCCGCTCGAATTTCAACAACACAGCCGCAACATGAACAGCGTTTGTTGCGTATCCTGGACATCATAATAGAAAATTCGGCCCTCTTTATTAGTGATTTTAGCAACAAAATCGTGAATTCACCATTCTCACTTGAGGGAATACGTTCGCAGGCACACATCGAACACAAGTCTTCGCAAGAGGTGTGGACTCCGTGATTCAGTTCTTGAACGGCTCTGGTTTAGTGTAATGTGCCGCTCGAGTCAAATTCAACAAATCTTGCTATTAAAACTGTGAATTTATTATTATTTATTATTTATTAAACAGTGATTCTTTCTTGAAGGGATTCGTTCACCAGGTGCACATCGAACAGAAGGCTTCACAAGATGTGCGTCAAGTGAGCTTCAGTGTTAGCGAGCCCGCTCGAATTTCAACAGCACAGCCGCAACATGAACAGCGTTTGTTGCGTATCCTGGACATCATAATAGAAAATTCGGCCCTCTTTATTAGTGATTTTAGCAACAAAATCGTGAATTCACCATTCTTACTTGAGGGAATACGTTCGCAGGCACACATCGAACGCAAGTCTTCGCAAGAGGTGTGGACTCCGTGATTCAGTTTTTGAACGGCTCTGGTTTAGTGTAATGTGCCGCTCGAGTCAAATTCAACAAATCTTGGTATTAAAACAGTGAATTTATTACTCTTCTTTCTTGAAGGGATTCGTTCACCAGGTGCACATCGAACAGAAGGCTTCACAAGATGTGCGTCAAGTGAGCTTCAGTGTGACGAGCCCGCTCGAATTTCAACAACACAGCCGCAACATGAACATCGTTTGTTGCGTATCCTGGACATCATAATAGAAAATTCGGCCCTCTTTATTAGTGATTTTAGCAACAAAATCGTGAATTCACCATTCTTACTTGAGGGAATACGTTCGCAGGCACACATCGAACGCAAGTCTTCGCAAGAGGTGTGGACTCCATGATTCAGTTCTTGAACGGCTCTGGTTGAGTGTAATGTGCCGCTCGAGTCAAATTCAACAAATCTTGGCATTAAAACAGTGAATTTATTACTCTTCTTTCTTGAAGGAATTCGTTCACCAGGTGCACATCGAACAGAAGGTTTCACAAGATGTGCGTCAAGTGAGCTTCAGTGTTAGCGAGCCCGCTCGAATTTCAGCAACACAGCCGCAACATGAACAGCGTTTGTTGCGTACCTTGGACATCAAAAAATGAAATTCGGTGAATTTATTAGTGATTTTAGCAACAAAATCGTGAATTCACCATTCTCACTTGAGGGAATACGTTCGCAGGCACACATCGAACGCAAGTCTTCGCAAGAGGTGTGGACTCCATGATTCAGTTCTTGAACGGCTCTGGTTGAGTGTAATGTGCCGCTCGAGTCAAATTCAACAAATCTTGGCATTAAAACAGTGAATTTATTACTCTTCTTTCTTGAAGGGATTCGTTCACCAGGTGCACATCGAACAGAAGGCTTCACAAGATGTGCGTCAAGTGAGCTTCAGTGTTAGCGAGCCCGCTCGAATTTCAACAACACAGCCGCAACATGAACAGCGTTTGTTGCGTATCCTGGACATCATAATAGAAAATTCGGCCCTCTTTATTAGTGATTTTAGCAACAAAATCGTGAATTCACCATTCTTACTTGAGGGAATACGTTCGCAGGTACACATCGAACGCAAGTCTTCGCAAGAGGTGTGGACTCCGTGATTCAGTTTTTGAACGGCTCTGGTTTAGTGTAATGTGCCGCTCGAGTCAAATTCAACAAATCTTGGTTTTAAAACAGTGAATTTATTACTCTTCTTTCTTGAGGGATTCGTTCACAGGGTGCACATCGAACAGAAGGCTTCACAAGATGTGCGTCAAGTGAGCTCCCCGGCAACACAAACAGGTCCGAGAAACATCTCTAAGACGTCACTTGGGGAAGACGACGATATCCCTATAACATCCGAAATACAGCCCCAAATGATCCCTGTCACGTAACAATGGCACACCCGGATATGCCTCTGGGACGTATCTGGCAGGTCCCATGGGGCTTTCTTTGGGATTAGCATGGTACACAAATGGGATGTGCCCGAAGGGCGCTCCTCATCTCCTACCCCCTCCATTTTTCTGCGTTGCTTGGCCCCGTTACAAAAAAATGCGCACTCAATACTAAATGCGCTGGCACAACGACGATTGAAAACTTGAAGCAGGGAGTTCAGAAAGAACTAGTTTATTCTTACTATTGAGACTCGCAAGTGTAATTCTACATCCATCATTTGCATGCGGAATTGAAGCACTTGGCATAACAGTAAATCACAATATCACAGCATCAAGAGCAATCCACAGTAATAAACTGTATATCACAGATCAGCTTTGTTGTGGCCTTCCTGTTGTTGTACTTTTGTCTTGTCTTGTTGTACAAGTACTTTCTCAGTCAATCGCTGGGCATATCACCTTATGAAAGAACTGGCTAGAGAGTGTTCCTTTCTCTATGTCACATGAACTTTGTGATATCCGTGTTGAATAAAAATGAAAAATGACCATAAAAATATCATGGCACCAAAGACTGCAACACACTACAAGGTACCCACAAAACAATCTGTAAAAACAAACAGAAAATACGACCTTTCATAATACCCTGGCATTCAAACACTAAGACAAACTCCAATGAAAAAGACTGACTTCGCCTGAGCATGTTGATGAGATGCGGCGACCAGGTATCGTTCTTCTCGCAACAGTGTGTGAGTGTGAATAAATGATGGTACTTAGGCGATGGCAGGTTCCAATAAGACAATGAGATGTATCAAAGTTCCAAGCACTGTGCACTTATCTGCATGTACAACACATGAAAGGTGAAAAAATACTGACTTGTAAAACGTAAAAAGTGTAGGTAGCCACATATTGAAGCAAACATGATGCTTCAGGTACGAAAATTGCAGTCAGTTTTGGAAGTGCTTCCTCCGGGTGGGAAGGCCGCGATTCAGTCAAGTTCGCACCGTCAATGTTACGAACCTCATCCACATCACTGCTCCCGTGGTCGCCAAGACTTTGATCTACCAACACGGGACGTGGCTCATGATCACTAGGAGTGTTCACCAACATGGAAAGCGGTTCGCTTGACTGGCCCACAAACATCGAACGCGTTTCACTGCCGGCGTCACCATCGTTGCGACAGTCATATGATGCTCCTTCAGTTTATCACACAAAAGCTTCCCGCTACAGCTTGGCTCACATGACGATGAAGTGTTCGCCTTGATGTTCGTTTGCTGCGTCTCATGATGAACACACTTTGATCGAGGAGTAGCTCACGATGTTCCTAAACCGAAGTTAAACGAAGAAAAACGCGTTTGAGCGTTACAACGCTTTGCATGTTTTCAAACTAACAGCAAGCTTCACTCTCGATTCCGAATAACACATCAAAAGTATACTTACAATTCATTGAAATAACGCCGTTGGCAGCAACATTGACAAGGCCTCGCTGGAGCACATGCGATCGCACGAAGACCGTTGAAAATTGAACCGCGCAGTCAGCAGTCTCGCCCTCCTCCTCTCATTACCGTGAATCAGTTCCCCCTCCACTCGTACAGAGGTCTCTGACATGCTCCCATGGGGACGTTTTTCGGACCTCGTTGCTCGACGTAGCAAGTATAAGTTCTGAAGGCATCCCCACGGATCCCTCAATCGAGCCAGCGACGTTGGGATCTGTTTGGGACGTCCCCAAAACGATACGTGTTGTCGGGGCTTCAGCGTGACGAGCCCGCTCGAATTTCAACAACACAGCCGCAACATGAACAGCGTTTGTTGCGTATCCTGGACATCATAATAGAAAATTCGGCTATCTTTATTTGTGATTTTAGCAACAAAATCGTGAATTCACCATTCTCACTTGAGGGAATACGTTCGCAGGCACACATCGAACGCAAGTCTTCGCAAGAGGTGTGGACTCCATGATTCAGTTCTTGAACAGCTCTGGTTGGGTGTAATGTGCCGCTCGAGTCAAATTCAACAAACCTTGGTTTTAAAACAGTGAATTTATTACTCTTCTTTCTTGAAGGGATTCGTTCACCAGGTGCACATCGAACAGAAGGCTTCACAAGATGTGCGTCAAATGAGTTTCAGTGTGGCAAGCAAGCTCGAATTTCAGCAGCACAGCCACGACATGAACAGCGTTAGTTGCGTACCTTGGACATCATAAAATGAAATTCGGCGAATTTATTAGTGATTTTAGCAACAAAATCGTGAATTCACCATTCTCACTTGAGCGAATACGTTCGCAGGCACACATCGAACGCAAGTCTTCGCAAGAGGTGTGGACTCCGTGATTCAGTTCTTGAACGGCTCTGGTTGAGTGTAATGTGCCGCTCGAGTCAAATTCAACAAATCTTGGTTTTAAAACAGTGAATTTATTACTCTTCTTTTTTGAAGGGATTCGTTCACCAGGTGCACATCGAACAGAAGGCTTCACAAGATGTGCGTCAAGTGAGCTTCAGTGTGGCGAGGCCGCTCGAATTTCAACAACAAAGCCGCAACATGAACAGCGTTTGTTGCGTATCCTGGACATCATAATAGAAAATTCGGCTATCTTTATTTGTGATTTTAGCAACAAAATCGTGAATTCACCATTCTCACTTGAGGGAATACGTTCGCAGGCACACATCGAACGCAAGTCTTCGCAAGAGGTGTGGACTCCATGATTCAGTTCTTGAACGGCTCTGGTTGAGTGTAATGTGCCGCTCGAGTCAAATTCAACAAATCTTGGTTTTAAAACAGTGAATTTATTACTCTTCTTTCTTGAAGGGATTCGTTCACCAGGTGCACATCGAACAGAAGGCTTCACAAGATGTGCGTCAAATGAGCTTCAGTGTGGCAAGCAAGCTCGAATTTCAGCAGCACAGCCACGACATGAACAGCGTTAGTTGCGTACCTTGGACATCATAAAATGAAATTCGGTGAATTTATTAGTGATTTTAGCAACAAAATCGTGAATTCACCATTCTCACTTGAGGGAATACGTTCGCAGGCACACATCGAACGCAAGTCTTCGCAAGAGGTGTGGACTCCGTGATTCAGTTCTTGAACGGCTCTGGTTTAGTGTAATGTGCCGCTCGAGTCAAATTCAACAAATCTTGGTTTTAAAACAGTGAATTTATTACTCTTCTTTCTTGAGGGATTCGTTCACCAGGTGCACATCGAACAGAAGGCTTCACAAGATGTGCGTCAAGTGAGCTTCAGTGTGGCGAGCCCGCTCGAATTTCAACAACACAGACGCAACATGAACAGCGTTTGTTGCGTATCCTGGACATCATAATAGAAAATTCGGCCCTCTTTATTAGTGATTTTAGCAACAAAATCGTGAATTCACCATTCTCACTTGAGGGAATACGTTCGCAGGGACACATCGAACGCAAGTCTTCGCAAGAGGTGTGGACTCCATGATTCAGTTCTTGAACGGCTCTGGTTGAGTGTAATGTGCCGCTCGAGTCAAATTCAACAAATCTTGGTTTTAAAACAGTGAATTTATTACTCTTCTTTCTTGAAGGGATTCGTTCACCAGGTGCACATCGAACAGAAGGCTTCACAAGATGTGCGTCAAATGAGCTTCAGTGTGGCAAGCAAGCTCGAATTTCAGCAGCACAGCCACGACATGAACAGCGTTAGTTGCGTACCTTGGACATCATAAAATGAAATTCGGTGAATTTATTAGTGATTTTAGCAACAAAATCGTGAATTCACCATTCTCACTTGAGGGAATACGTTCGCAGGCACACATCGAACGCAAGTCTTCGCAAGAGGTGTGGACTCCGTGATTCAGTTCTTGAACGGCTCTGGTTTAGTGTAATGTGCCGCTCGAGTCAAATTCAACAAATCTTGGTTTTAAAACAGTGAATTTATTACTCTTCTTTCTTGAGGGATTCGTTCACCAGGTGCACATCGAACAGAAGGCTTCACAAGATGTGCGTCAAATGAGCTTCAGTGTGGCAAGCCCGCTCGAATTTCAGCAGCACAGCCACGACATGAACAGCGTTAGTTGCGTACCTTGGACATCATAAAATGAAATTCGGCGAATTTATTAGTGATTTTAGCAATAAAAACGTGAATTCACCATTCTCACTTGAGCGAATACGTTCGCAGGCACACATCGAACGCAAGTCTTCGCAAGAGGTGTGGACTCCGTGATTCAGTTCTTGAACGGCTCTGGTTGAGTGTAATGTGCCGCTCGAGTCAAGTTCAACAAATCTTGGTATTAAAACAGTGAATTTATTACTCTTCTTTCTTGAAGGGATTCGTTCACGAGGTGCACATCGAACAGAAGGCTTCACAAGATGTGCGTCAAGTGAGCTTCAGTGTGGCGAGCCCGCTCGAATTTGAACAACACAGACGCAACATGAACAGCGTTTGTTGCGTATCCTGGACATCATAATAGAAAATTCGGCTATCTTTATTTGTGATTTTAGCAACAAAATCGTGAATTCACCATTCTCACTTGAGGGAATACGTTCGCAGGCACACATCGAACGCAAGTCTTCGCAAGAGGTGTGGACTCCGTGATTCAGTTCTTGAACGGCTCTGGTTTAGTGTAATGTGCCGCTCGAGTCAAGTTCAACAAATCTTGGTATTAAAACAGTGAATTTATTACTCTTCTTTCTTGAAGGAATTCGTTCACCAGGTGCACATCGAACAGAAGACTTCACAAGATGTGCGTCAAGTGAGCTTCAGTGTGGCGAGCCCGCTCGAATTTCAACAACACAGCCGCAACATGAACAGCGTTTGTTGCGTATCCTGGACATCATAGTAGAAAATTCGGGCCTCTTTATTAGTGATTTTAGCAACAAAATCGTGAATTCACCATTCTCACTTGAGGGAATACGTTCGCAGGCACACATCGAACGCAAGTCTTCGCAAGAGGTGTGGACTCCATGATTCAGTTCTTGAACGGCTCTGGTTGAGTGTAATGTGCCGCTCGAGTCAAATTCAACAAATCTTGGTTTTAAAACAGTGAATTTATTACTCTTCTTTCTTGAAGGGATTCGTTCACCAGGTGCACATCGAACAGAAGGCTTCACAAGATGTGCGTCAAGTGAGCTTCAGTGTGGCAAGCCCGCTCGAATTTCAGCAGCACAGCCACGACATGAACAGCGTTAGTTGCGTACCTTGGACATCATAAAATGAAATTCGGTGAATTTATTAGTGATTTTAGCAACAAAATCGTGAATTCACCATTCTCACTTGAGGGAATACGTTCGCAGGCACACATCGAACGCAAGTCTTCGCAAGAGGTGTGGACTCCGTGATTCAGTTCTTGAACGGCTCTGGTTGAGTGTAATGTGCCGCTCGAGTCAAATTCAACAAATCTTGGTTTTAAAACAGTGAATTTATTACTCTTCTTTCTTGAGGGATTCGTTCACCAGGTGCACATCGAACAGAAGGCTTCACAAGATGTGCGTCAAGTGAGCTTCAGCGTGACGAGCCCGCTCGAATTTCAACAACGCAGCCACAACATGAACAGCGTTTGTTGCGTATCCTGGACATCATAATAGAAAATTCGGCTATCTTTATTAGTGATTTTAGCAACAAAATTGTGAATTCACCATTCTCACTTGAGGGAATACGTTCGCAGGTACACATCAAACGCAAGTCTTCGCAAGAGGTGTGGACTCCGTGATTCAGTTCTTGAACGGCTCTGGTTTAGTGTAATGTGCCGCTCGAGTCAAATTCAACAAAACTTGGTATTAAAACAGTGAATTTATTACCCTTCTTTCTTGAAGGAATTCGTTCACCAGGTGCACATCGAACAGAAGACTTCACAAGATGTGCGTCAAGTGAGCTTCAGTGTGGCGAGCCCGCTCGAATTTCAACAACACAGCCGCAACATGAACAGCGTTTGTTGCGTATCCTGGACATCATAATAGAAAATTCGGGCCTCTTTATTAGTGATTTTAGCAACAAAATCGTGAATTCACCATTCTCACTTGAGGGAATACGTTCGCAGGCACACATCGAACGCAAGTCTTCGCAAGAGGTGTGGACTCCATGATTCAGTTCTTGAACGGCTCTGGTTGAGTGTAATGTGCCGCTCGAGTCAAATTCAACAAATCTTGGTATTAAAACAGTGAATTTATTACTCTTCTTTCTTGAAGGGATTCGTTCACCAGGTGCACATCGAACAGAAGACTTCACAAGATGTGCGTCAAGTGAGCTTCAGTGTGGCGAGCCCGCTCGAATTTCAACAACACAGCCGCAACATGAACAGCGTTTGTTGCGTATCCTGGACATCATAATAGAAAATTCGGGCCTCTTTATTAGTGATTTTAGCAACAAAATCGTGAATTCACCATTCTCACTTGAGGGAATACGTTCGCAGGCACACATCGAACGCAAGTCTTCGCAAGAGGTGTGGACTCCGTGATTCAGTTCTTGAACGGCTCTGGTTTAGTGTAATGTGCCGCTCGAGTCAAATTCAACAAATCTTGGTATTAAAACAGTGAATTTATTACTCTTCTTTCTTGAAGGGATTCGTTCACCAGGTGCACATCGAACAGAAGGCTTCACAAGATGTGCGTCAAGTGAGCTTCAGTGTGGCGAGCCCGCTCGAATTTCAACAACACAGACGCAACATGAACAGCGTTTGTTGCGTATCCTGGACATCATAATAGAAAATTCGGCCCTCTTTATTAGTGATTTTAGCAACAAAATCGTGAATTCACCATTCTCACTTGAGGGAATACGTTCGCAGGGACACATCGAACGCAAGTCTTCGCAAGAGGTGTGGATGCCGTGATTCAGTTCTTGAACGGCTCTGGTTTTGTTTAATGTGCCGCTCGAGTCAAATTCAACAAATCTTGGTATTAAAACAGTGAATTTATTACTCTTCTTTCTTAAAGGGATTCGTTCACCAGGTGCACATCGAACAGAAGGCTTCACAAGATGTGCGTCAAATGAGCTTCAGTGTGGCAAGCAAGCTCGAATTTCAGCAGCACAGCCACGACATGAACAGCGTTAGTTGCGTACCTTGGACATCATAAAATGAAATTCGGCGAATTTATTAGTGATTTTAGCAACAAAATCGTGAATTCACCATTCTCACTTGAGCGAATACGTTCGCAGGCACACATCGAACGCAAGTCTTCGCAAGAGGTGTGGACTCCGTGATTCAGTTCTTGAACGGCTCTGGTTGAGTGTAATGTGCCGCTCGAGTCAAATTCAACAAATCTTGGTTTTAAAACAGTGAATTTATTACTCTTCTTTCTTGAAGGGATTCGTTCACCAGGTGCACATCGAACAGAAGGCTTCACAAGATGTGCGTCAAATGAGCTTCAGTGTGGCAAGCCCGCTCGAATTTCAGCAGCACAGCCACGACATGAACAGCGTTAGTTGCGTACCTTGGACATCATAAAATGAAATTCGGCGAATTTATTAGTGATTTTAGCAATAAAAACGTGAATTCACCATTCTCACTTGAGCGAATACGTTCGCAGGCACACATCGAACGCAAGTCTTCGCAAGAGGTGTGGACTCCGTGATTCAGTTCTTGAACGGCTCTGGTTGAGTGTAATGTGCCGCTCGAGTCAAATTCAACAAATCTTGGTTTTAAAACAGTGAATTTATTACTCTTCTTTCTTGAAGGGATTCGTTCACCAGGTGCACATCGAACAGAAGGCTTCACAAGATGTGCGTCAAGTGAGCTTCAGTGTGGCGAGCCCGCTCGAATTTCAACAACACAGCCGCAACATGAACAGCGTTTGTTGCGTATCCTGGACATCATTATAGAAAATTCGGGCCTCTTTATTAGTGATTTTAGCAACAAAATCGTTAATTCACCATTCTCACTTGAGGGAATACGTTCGCAGGCACACATCGAACGCAAGTCTTCGCAAGAGGTGTGGACTCCGTGATTCAGTTCTTGAACGGCTCTGGTTTAGTGTAATGTGCCGCTCGACTCAAGTTCAACAAATCTTGGTATTAAAACAGTGAATTTATTACTCTTCTTTCTTGAAGGGATTCGTTCACGAGGTGCACATCGAACAGAAGGCTTCACAAGATGTGCGTCAAGTGAGCTTCAGTGTGGCGAGCCCGCTCGAATTTGAACAACACAGACGCAACATGAACAGCGTTTGTTGCGTATCCTGGACATCATAATAGAAAATTCGGCTATCTTTATTTGTGATTTTAGCAACAAAATCGTGAATTCACCATTCTCACTTGAGCGAATACGTTCGCAGGCACACATCGAACGCAAGTCTTCGCAAGAGGTGTGGACTCCGTGATTCAGTTCTTGAACGGCTCTGGTTGAGTGTAATGTGCCGCTCGAGTCAAATTCAACAAATCTTGGTTTTAAAACAGTGAATTTATTACTCTTCTTTCTTGAAGGGATTCGTTCACCAGGTGCACATCGAACAGAAGGCTTCACAAGATGTGCGTCAAATGAGCTTCAGTGTGGCAAGCCCGCTCGAATTTCAGCAGCACAGCCACGACATGAACAGCGTTAGTTGCGTACCTTGGACATCATAAAATGAAATTCGGCGAATTTATTAGTGATTTTAGCAATAAAAACGTGAATTCACCATTCTCACTTGAGCGAATACGTTCGCAGGCACACATCGAACGCAAGTCTTCGCAAGAGGTGTGGACTCCGTGATTCAGTTCTTGAACGGCTCTGGTTGAGTGTAATGTGCCGCTCGAGTCAAATTCAACAAATCTTGGTTTTAAAACAGTGAATTTATTACTCTTCTTTCTTGAGGGATTCGTTCACCAGGTGCACATCGAACAGAAGGCTTCACAAGATGTGCGTCAAGTGAGCTTCAGTGTGGCGAGCCCGCTCGAATTTCAACAACACAGCCGCAACATGAACAGCGTTTGTTGCGTATCCTGGACATCATAATAGAAAATTCGGGCCTCTTTATTAGTGATTTTAGCAACAAAATCGTTAATTCACCATTCTCACTTGAGGGAATACGTTCGCAGGCACACATCGAACGCAAGTCTTCGCAAGAGGTGTGGACTCCGTGATTCAGTTCTTGAACGGCTCTGGTTTAGTGTAATGTGCCGCTCGACTCAAGTTCAACAAATCTTGGTATTAAAACAGTGAATTTATTACTCTTCTTTCTTGAAGGGATTCGTTCACGAGGTGCACATCGAACAGAAGGCTTCACAAGATGTGCGTCAAGTGAGCTTCAGTGTGGCGAGCCCGCTCGAATTTGAACAACACAGACGCAACATGAACAGCGTTTGTTGCGTATCCTGGACATCATAATAGAAAATTCGGCTATCTTTATTTGTGATTTTAGCAACAAAATCGTGAATTCACCATTCTCACTTGAGGGAATACGTTCGCAGGCACACATCGAACGCAAGTCTTCGCAAGAGGTGTGGACTCCGTGATTCAGTTCTTGAACGGCTCTGGTTTAGTGTAATGTGCCGCTCGAGTCAAGTTCAACAAATCTTGGTATTAAAACAGTGAATTTATTACTCTTCTTTCTTGAAGGAATTCGTTCACCAGGTGCACATCGAACAGAAGACTTCACAAGATGTGCGTCAAGTGAGCTTCAGTGTGGCGAGCCCGCTCGAATTTCAACAACACAGCCGCAACATGAACAGCGTTTGTTGCGTATCCTGGACATCATAATAGAAAATTCGGGCCTCTTTATTAGTGATTTTAGCAACAAAATCGTGAATTCACCATTCTCACTTGAGGGAATACGTTCGCAGGCACACATCGAACGCAAGTCTTCGCAAGAGGTGTGGACTCCGTGATTCAGTTCTTGAACGGCTCTGGTTTAGTGTAATGTGCCGCTCGAGTCAAGTTCAACAAATCTTGGTATTAAAACAGTGAATTTATTACTCTTCTTTCTTGAAGGGATTCGTTCACCAGGTGCACATCGAACAGAAGGCTTCACAAGATGTGCGTCAAGTGAGCTTCAGTCTGGCGAGCCCGCTCGAATTTGAACAACACAGACGCAACATGAACAGCGTTTGTTGCGTATCCTGGACATCATAATAGAAAATTCGGCTATCTTTATTTGTGATTTTAGCAACAAAATCGTGAATTCACCATTCTCACTTGAGGGAATACGTTCGCAGGCACACATCGAACGCAAGTCTTCGCAAGAGGTGTGGACTCCGTGATTCAGTTCTTGAACGGCTCTGGTTTAGTGTAATGTGCCGCTCGAGTCAAGTTCAACAAATCTTGGTATTAAAACAGTGAATTTATTACTCTTCTTTCTTGAAGGAATTCGTTCACCAGGTGCACATCGAACAGAAGACTTCACAAGATGTGCGTCAAGTGAGCTTCAGTGTGGCGAGCCCGCTCGAATTTCAACAACACAGCCGCAACATGAACAGCGTTTGTTGCGTATCCTGGACATCATAGTAGAAAATTCGGGCCTCTTTATTAGTGATTTTAGCAACAAAATCGTGAATTCACCATTCTCACTTGAGGGAATACGTTCGCAGGCACACATCGAACGCAAGTCTTCGCAAGAGGTGTGGACTCCGTGATTCAGTTCTTGAACCGCTCTGGTTTAGTGTAATGTGCCGCTCGAGTCAAATTCAACAAAACTTGGTATTAAAACAGTGAATTTATTACTCTTCTTTCTTGAAGGGATTCGCACCAGGTGCACATCGAACAGAAGGCTTCAGAACATGTGCGTCGAGTGAGGTTCAGTGTGACGAGCCCGCTCGAATTTCAACAACACAGCCACGACATGAACAGCGTTAGTTGCGTACCTTGGACATCATAATAGAAAATTCGGCTATCTTTATTTGTGATTTTAGCAACAAAATCGTGAATTCACCATTCTCACTTGAGGGAATACGTTCGCAGGCACACATCGAACGCAAGTCTTCGCAAGAGGTGTGCACTCCGTGATTCAGTTCTCGAACGGCTGTGGTTTAGTGCAATGAGTCCGCTGGAGTCTGAACGATACAGCCACAAGAAATGCATTTGCGCATTTACATTCAATAAATATTGGTATTAAAACAGTGAATTTATTACTCTTTCTTGAAGCGATATGTTCGCCAGGTGCACAATGAACAGAAGGCTTCAGAACATGTGCGTCGAGTGAGGTTCAGTGTGACGAGCCCGCTCGAATTTCAACATCACTGCCACAACATCAACAGCGTTACTTGCCTATCTCGGACATCATAATGGAAAATTCAGCTAACTTTATAACGCGTTTTAGCAACAAAATCGTGAATTCACCATTCTCTCTTCAAGGAATACGTTCGCAAGTACACATCGAACGCAAGACTTCGGAAGAGGTGTGGACTCCGCCATTCAGTTCTTGAACTTCTAGTTTAGTGTAATGTGCCGCTCGAATCACATTCAATAAATCTTGGCATTAAAACAGTGAATTTATTACGCTTCTTTCTTGAAGGGATTCGTTCGCCAGGTGCACCTCGAACAGAAGACTTCAGAACAAGTGCGTCAAGTGAGCTTCAGTGTGGCGAGCCCGCTCGAATTTCAACAGCACAGCCGCAACATGAACAGCGTCTGTTGCGTATCCTGGACATCATAATAGAAAATTCGGCTATCTTTATTAGTGATTTTAGCATCAAAATTGTGAATTCACCATTCTCACTTGAGGGAATACGTTCGCAGGCACACATCGAACGCAAGTCTTCGCAAGAGGTGTGGACTCCGTGATTCAGTTCTTGAACGGCTCTGGTTTAGTGTAATGTGCCGCTCGAGTCAAATTCAACAAATCTTGGCATTAAAACAGTGAATTTATTACTCTTCTTTCTTAAAGGGATTCGTTCACCAGGTGCACATCGAACAGAAGGCTTCACAAGATGTGCGTCAAATGAGCTTCAGTGTGGCAAGCAAGCTCGAATTTCAGCAGCACAGCCACGACATGAACAGCGTTAGTTGCGTACCTTGGACATCATAAAATGAAATTCGGCGAATTTATTAGTGATTTTAGCAATAAAAACGTGAATTCACCATTCTCACTTGAGCGAATACGTTCGCAGGCACACATCGAACGCCAGTCTTCGCAAGAGGTGTGGACTCCGTGATTCAGTTCTTGAACGGCTCTGGTTGAGTGTAATGTGCCGCTCGAGTCAAATTCAACAAATCTTGGTTTTAAAACAGTGAATTTATTACTCTTCTTTCTTGAAGGGATTCGTTCACCAGGTGCACATCGAACAGAAGGCTTCACAAGATGTGCGTCAAGTGAGCTTCAGTGTGGCGAGCCCGCTCGAATTTCAACAACACAGCCGCAACATGAACAGCGTTTGTTGCGTATCCTGGACATCATAATAGAAAATTCGGCTATCTTTATTAGTGATTTTAGCATCAAAATTGTGAATTCACCATTCTCACTTGAGGGAATACGTTCGCAGGCACACATCGAACGCAAGTCTTCGCAAGAGGTGTGGACTCCGTGATTCAGTTCTTGAACGGCTCTGGTTTAGTGTAATGTGCCGCTCGAGTCAAATTCAACAAATCTTGGCATTAAAACAGTGAATTTATTACTCTTCTTTCTTAAAGGGATTCGTTCACCAGGTGCACATCGAACAGAAGGCTTCACAAGATGTGCGTCAAATGAGCTTCAGTGTGGCAAGCAAGCTCGAATTTCAGCAGCACAGCCACGACATGAACAGCGTTAGTTGCGTACCTTGGACATCATAAAATGAAATTCGGCGAATTTATTAGTGATTTTAGCAATAAAAACGTGAATTCACCATTCTCACTTGAGCGAATACGTTCGCAGGCACACATCGAACGCCAGTCTTCGCAAGAGGTGTGGACTCCGTGATTCAGTTCTTGAACGGCTCTGGTTGAGTGTAATGTGCCGCTCGAGTCAAATTCAACAAATCTTGGTTTTAAAACAGTGAATTTATTACTCTTCTTTCTTGAAGGGATTCGTTCACCAGGTGCACATCGAACAGAAGGCTTCACAAGATGTGCGTCAAGTGAGCTTCAGTGTGACGAGCCCGCTCGAATTTCAACAACACAGCCGCAACATGAACAGCGTTTGTTGCGTATCCTGGACATCATAATAGAAAATTCGGGCCTCTTTATTAGTGATTTTAGCAACAAAATCGTTAATTCACCATTCTCACTTGAGGGAATACGTTCGCAGGCACACATCGAACGCAAGTCTTCGCAAGAGGTGTGGACTCCGTGATTCAGTTCTTGAACCGCTCTGGTTTAGTGTAATGTGCCGCTCGAGTCAAATTCAACAAAACTTGGTATTAAAACAGTGAATTTATTACTCTTCTTTCTTGAAGGGATTCGTTCACCAGGTGCACATCGAACAGAAGGCTTCAGAACATGTGCGTCGAGTGAGGTTCAGTGTGACGAGCCCGCTCGAATTTCAACAACACAGCCACGACATGAACAGCGTTAGTTGCGTACCTTGGACATCATAATAGAAAATTCGGCTATCTTTATTTGTGATTTTAGCAACAAAATCGTGAATTCACCATTCTCACTTGAGGGAATACGTTCGCAGGTACACATCGAACGCAAGTCTTCGCAAGAGGTGTGCACTCCGTGATTCAGTTCTCGAACGGCTGTGGTTTAGTGCAATGAGTCCGCTGGAGTCTGAACGATACAGCCACAAGAAATGCATTTGCGCATTTACATTCAATAAATATTGGTATTAAAACAGTGAATTTATTACTCTTTCTTGAAGCGATATGTTCGCCAGGTGCACAATGAACAGAAGGCTTCAGAACATGTGCGTCGAGTGAGGTTCAGTGTGACGAGCCCGCTCGAATTTCAACATCACTGCCACAACATGAACAGCGTTAGTTGCGTATCTTGGACATCGTAATGGAAAATTCGGCTAACTTCATTAGGCGTTTTAGCAACAAAATCGTGAATTCACCATCACTTCAAGGAATACGTTCGCAAGTACACATCGAACGCAAGACTTCGGAAGAGGTGTGGACTCCGTCATTCAGTTCTTGAACAACTAGTTTAGTGTAATGTGCCGCTCGAATCACATTCAATAAATCTTGGCATTAAAACACTGAATTTATTACTCTTCTTTCTTGACTGGATTCGTTCGCCAGGTGCACCTCGAACAGAAGACTTCAGAACAAGTGCGTCAAGTGAGGTTCAACGTGACGAGCCCGCTCGAATTTCAACAGCACAGCCGCAACATGAACAGCGTTAGTTCAGGATCCTGGACCATCATAATAGAAAATTCGGCTATCTTTATTAGTGATTTTAGCAACAAAATCGTGAATTCACCATTCTCACTTGAGGGAATACGTTCGCAGGTACACATCGAACGCAAGTCTTCGCAAGAGGTGTGGACTCCGTGATTCAGTTCTTGAATGGCTCTGGTTTAGTGTAATTTGCCACTCGATTCTCCCAAAATCTTATTGGAACTGTGTGCCGCATGTTATGATGATTAGACTTGTAGCTCCGCCTGCGCTTCATGCTTGTCCATCACTTGCATCGCGTTATTTGATAATAGATTCCTTTCAATCAGTATTGTCAACTGTCCAATCGTTTGAGAAAATATATACACTGTGCAATTTAATTCATAAAATAAGCTTTCGCAAAATATTAGTGATCCTCTTTTGTAAACAAAGATTGATGTAACATGCCTCTAAATTTCTATTAGCGATTCTTCTAGAATTCTTTCCTTCGGGTGTCGGTGTTGTATAGAATGTGGTCGTGTAAAATCTCTTTGATTGCCAGCGCTGATTCCATGTGAAGATCCTTGTACATAGCGTGGAATAAACGTCTCCTTAGCAATCTTCAATCTAATCATAAGCTGTTTTCGTTCGATGTGTAGAATACATACAATGATGACAAAGAATACAATTATACACTTGTTTATTTCTATAAATTACACTTCTATTCCAAACTCTAAAGTTTTCGTTTGTTGTCTTGACTGATGAATTCCCAAGACATCAAGTAGTTTATTCTGATTATTGGGCGCTTGAATCCAGCATTGATTAACGCAGGTGATATGTTGTCGCCGTGTTTGTATTGCTTCAACAACTTGCACTTTGTCGCGATGAACTTGCACAGTCTCTTATTGATGTTTCCTTTCTTTGTATGAATATTCTTGAATGGCGTACAAAAGAGTATTTGATGAAAATCGTCCGGTGGTCCACCGCAATTGATATGTTTGTTGAGTTTCAATAAGTGATGATACATCAGACCTTGCACGACAATATTGAATTTCTGTTGATTCGACATCATTGCGCGAACTGATAGAAGAAAATAAGTGTGTAGAGGCTCTAGTGGAATATATCACGTGATAAGATTTTTATGTACTTTCCATTTCAACTGTTAGGTGTAATTTCAACAAATCCGTAAGGAATCGTGCGATATAGACTGCTTGTATATCATAATTGATCTGATTGCTTCATTGATTAATGCAATGCCCATTGCAATGATTACAATTACGTTTGGTCTAGTGTATTTCAATTCTTCGTTAGCAAACCTCGAAAACTTTACCATCAATCCCAGTGGTCCTTCCGATGTTGACGTGCAAATATTTTTATAACTATTGTAGATTCGGCATACAAGTTCTTGCATCTTGAATTCCATAATTTGCACCATATCTCCGAATACGACCATGTCTAGAACGTATTGAAATGCAGCGATAATTGAATCGTTTCCAGTCTCCTCCTTTTCGAAGCAGCTTTTTATCAGGTCCTCCCATGACCTATGGTAACGAGTACAAAATCCGTCCATCTCTTCAATGTATAGCAATTGTCTGTTCTGTTTTGTAGTGTGCCTCAACACTTAATTAAATCATATCGGTGCTAATTTTATTTATTAAAAATTTATTATGTTATCGCGTTTAGAATGTTATTAATATCCACCTGACGTGAGAATTATGAAAGTCAATTTACAAAAAAGATGTGAGGAGCGAGAAAAACCTAGAAGAACCCTCAATTCCCGGCTTGAGTTGTTGGAGTTAGATTATGACTTTGACCACGACCATTGTGGGATCCCCCTTCTCCCTGCGGGGCGTAACCTTCGCGAAAGTGCATGGAAGCTCAGCTTCCCTCTCTCACTCGTTCTTCTTCTTTTTTGTTAGTGAGCTCTGAATGAAAAAGATGTGTTCCTGTGATGTATCGCCTTGCTTGGTCAGAAAGTGTTTCCCTAAATTAATTACTGCTTTGAGTTTGCTTCAGATGATCGCTCGATTGATATTAATAAAAATATTCTACGAGTTGGGAAAGTATTTTTAAGTTGTGTGCGTTGATTTTCGCTGTAGCAAACTTTTACATTAATTTGCATTTCAGATGAATTGTTTGCGGCTTGTGCGAGTAGAAATTACTATTGCAGGGTTATCATAAAACGATGTAATTAAATTTGATTCTCGTTTTCGAATGGGTATTGTTTCTATCATTGAATAAATTTGACTTTCTCTTTTTTGCGTCAGATATTCACTCGACTGATATTTTTGTGAGTTGAGAATAATGTATGCATAATAGTTGTGTCAGATCTGAAATACATTAAAATGCATCGTTTCTCGTTTTGGTTGAGTATTGTTTGCGCCGATAATATTTCTCATTTCCTGAGATAATGTTTCTCTAAAACCAGTTTCCACTGACATAAAAGTCTATTCTTAGATTTTTTGCGTGCTATTGTTTGTTGATAGAATTCTTATTGTGTTCTTGAGAATCGAATAATTCCAATGTCTATTTGCGATCAATAAAAAATTTCGTCTTTGTAAACCAGTCCTAAGAATATTTCCTTTTGGATGAAATAATGTGAAAAAGAGATAGGGTTTCCCCACCCCATAGATTGACAAAGGATATGCGGTTTCTTTGCTTTTGGGGTGTATAGAGGGAGAGAGTGACCCCACCGGGCTCGAGTCAGGTTGTACTGTGTAAACCATAGCTGTGCTGCGTGTTTGGATACCTCTGTCAAGGTAGTGTTTATAGTGCCCGAGTAGAATGAAAATTCGATATTGTTAGGTTGCAAGGTTGATTTTATGATAGTTCAAAAGATATATTATTTCCATTTCAATTTGTAATGTTTGATAGTTTGTTTCACTATTATTTTCCTGTGTGTCGTTTACATGTTGGCAGATGCACCGTTCAAAGCGTTTCTCTGCTATTCATCCGTGCATGTTTATCGTTTTGATAGAGTGTTTTTTTCAAATATATTTCTTTTTGTGTACCTCTTGTTTGCTTTGGTGCATTTGTTTGGTTCTCTATTAGCTGTTGATTGTAATTCTCATTATTTCATTGCACGTACCGATTGTTTACGTGTGGATGGTGTGCCGTTCAAAGTGTTTCCCTGCTATTCATCCGTGCATGTTTCTCGTATTGTTAGATTGTTTTTCAATTATTTTCCTGCATGTGTCTGTTCTTTACACGTTGGCTGGATGTGCCGTTTAGAGTGTTTATCTGCTATTCATCCGTGCATGTTTGTCGTTTTCATAGATTGTTTTTCAATTATGTTCCTGCATGTGCCTGTTGTTTACACGTTGGCAGATGCGCCGTTTAGAGTGTTTCTCTGCTATTCAGTGTTAAGTGCGTGCGTGTTTCTCGTTTTGATAGATTGTTCTTCAACTATTTGTCCTTTGTGTACCTCCTGTTTACGTGTTGGATTTTGGCTCTCTATTAGCTGTTCATCTTGTTTCAATAATATTTTCCTGTCTGTTGTTTACACGTTGACAGATGCGCCGTTTAGAGTGTTTCTCTTATATTCAGCGTTAGCTCTGTGCTGTATTAAATTCATCATGTGCCATTCAAATTGTTTCTCTGCTATTCATCCGTGCATGTTTATCGTTTGATTCTTTTTCAATTATTTTCCTGCATGTGTCTGTTCTTTACACGTTGGATTGTGCATTGTTTTGGCTATCTATTAATGCTAGCTGTTGATCGTTTTGTTTCTCATTATTTCCGTATGTCTATGCTGTTTACTTAATAAGAAATTGATTAACTAAAAGTTGTGTAATGTTGGAATAATCAACTTATCTTCCCTATTGCACTCGAAAATGTTCATACCTGTCACAAAACAGGCGTACGCCTCCCGTCTTCAACAAATCAGGGCGGATATTATTAGAGCTGGTTGTTGGCTAGGAGCGTGCTATGCGGTGAAGTTCATTTTTTAATATATTTTCTGTGTTGGATTCATAAAACGAAGTAAGGTTTGTAGTGTCTCTTAGAATGAAAATTGTATGGGGTTTGACTAGATTAAGTCACGAGGATGATTTTATGATAGTTAAAATGATAGATTATCCCCCCCCCCCCCTCTGTTGTTTTGATTAAGAATATCTTCTTTGGTTAAATGTAGTGTTATAGATTTTATTTCCTCTTGTGTTGGTGTCATTCGTCTCCCATGGTCTTCCAGGTTGTCTGCTGTCCACAATTAACTACATCTATCGGCACTTGTAATTAAAGCTCCACTATGGAGGTCACGTATAATAATGTTAGACTTTTTATAATAAAACTTTTTAATTTTGATTGTAATCGTACGGATTAAAAATATATTCTTTGATTAAAATGTGCTACTCCTTCTGCTTAATTGAAAACTTGCGTGATTATCACTAATAAAAAATTCTGATACCCCTTCCATGCTATTGCATCAAATCTTTTGGCTAAGTTTTTCTCCTTCACACAGAGTCATAACATAATTCCTGACACTAATGACTTTAATAAATATATTTTCACTTGTACTTTTGTGTATGGCTATCCTTTGCATGTAAACTGCCTACTGCACAGCTGTTGTAGCGGGGAAAAAATGCGATTGAAGTCGACACAGATTGAAGAATGATGAAAGAAGTCGGCCCAGGATGAAAAATGTGAGAGGGTAAGCGCGCACGCAGCCCTCCCCCCGCCGATAAGCGCGCGGACAACCATCCGCACACGCGCCGCGCGGGGAAAAATACGCACAGGGCTCAGGGGCTGGGGTGTCGCTGCCCTGATGGCAATGTCTGAGTTTCTCATTGTCGTAGTTTAACACAAGTCGTATACTATTTCGGAGCTTTGTAAAAAATTTTCTCGCGCAGTACAGACTGTTGTAATCAACGGGAAAAAAATGGGTATGCGAGGAAGAGTGGCACATCTTGCCATGATTGTCTGTGGGAATAGGGAAGGCTTGCCTTCCCGAAATCACGAAATGATAGGATGTGATATATTTATTGTTCGTTTTTACTTTGTTTTGACGTGAATGCGTGTACCTATATGCGTTCAATATGATGGGGGAGACCAAGAATTTCGCGACATGATTTGACACGCTTGAAACGGCTCGTACTTGAAGACTCAGCTAGAGGTCCACGGGATAGGTGCCGTCTAATCAACAGAATAACGTTAACTACGTTCGAAGAACTGCACCCGGTGTTCCCTCGGTGCGGTGAGGGGAAGTGATTGGAACGAAACGGCTACTCCTGTCGCTCTGGAGAGAGGACGCCGCTAGTGCATGTGCAGATTTCAGACAAGGTCACATCAATTCGCGTAATATGCGAAACGGCGCTTCGCTTAATTTCAAATCCATGCATCTTGTGAGGGAGCTTGGCGAAATCCAGGCGCAAATCTGCTGAAAAAGGGGCGATTCAATCCAAATCCAAATCATTCGTGGAAAATGCGATTAATCGCATTTTCCAATATGGGCAAATATGGGCAGGATTTGGATTGAATTCAATCCAAATCCTGCCCATATTTTTTCACGCAAATCAAATCGCCAATCAAATCCTCCATCCCTCCGGTGGATTTAAATCCGGATTTAAATCAAATCCGTATATTCAAATCCGCAACACTGGTCACCAAGGGAACTCGCGAATTTCATCCCCTTGCTGCTACCCATCGCCTACCGCACGCAACATTTTAAAACACATATTGATGCAGATGGCGCTCAGTCTGCTCCTCTTGTCAACAACGAGGCCGTTAATGTTTCGGTTTCAAACTAAAGTGAAAATTACGCAAAGTTCGATTTCGGTACTCTACGAGAATGTTTCTGGTATATTTACCGACAAAAACTAACTCGGGCGAATTGCGGTACGGCCATAAACGATTGATATATTATGGAATGTCAATGGAGATTATCATTTATGTTGTAAAAACGCCCGGTGGACCCGGTGCACGTATCTGCTGTATGCGCATGAAAGGAATGCGGAGCGTTTTTAACCCCGCTAAAGATTTGCATATTTCTAGGGCAGGTGTCAAAATTACAGTGGACCAGGGATAAGTTCACTTGCCAGCGAAGTGGAATACCACATCCACTTCGCACTCTATAACTAGATGGTAGGCACATCCAGTTCAACTTGAGCATGGGTTAAACCAGTTGGAAACCACTTGGCAGTCAACTGGAACCAGATGGAAGCACATCCAGTTCAACTAGAGCCTGAATGATACCAGTTGGAAACCACTTGGCAGTCAAGTGGAACCAGGTGGTAGGCAGATCCAGTTCAACCGGAGACTGGGTAAAGCCAGTTGGAAACCACTTGGCAATCAAGTGGAACCACTTCACTCTGAACCGGAAACAGTTTGTTCCACTTTAAACCACTTTGGCATGCAAATGGATCCAGTTCGGATTCCAGTTCAGATTTTCACTTGCGGTGTCTCAGGCGTGCCTCCCCATGACACGATGTCGTCCGCAGAATCGTCGACGGACGATGAATTGCCGTCATCACCGTCATCTAGCCGCGTGGGAAATAGTCTTCATGTGTAATGAAAATGTTGAGAGCCTCACAGCGGAAATATGGTATTCAGTGCTCCTTCGGTTCAGGTGTCCTTGCGGCAAATGCGTGCCGACGCCGACGGCAGACGAATGCCTTTGTTGCTGCGAAATGAGACGTTACTGAAGCAGCGCAGGGCTTGCATTTAAAGAAATCTGTACTTTGAAATACTCTGGCTGGAGACTGAGGTGCTCCAGGTGTTCTACTGCTACGTGTGAGAAAGCGACGACTACGCCCTTATCAGGAACAGCGAAGTGAACAAGTGAGTTCATTCATGTGTGCCTTCAGTTTGTTATAAGTAAAGCTACATAATTTTACGTTGCCCATGGTACACGCAGGAAGTTTCAGTACGTTGCCTACAAACAATTTACCAGGTGGCTCTGGGGACCATTAGGAAAGCACTGCAGAAAAGTCCTCAAAGCATGTGCTATACATGCCATAATGGAAAACTTTCTTTCTGAAGCATACAAAGGTTTTTGCCTTTTTTTGACGTGTGATGCAGTAGGTGTTGCTTGACCATGTGTATGTTTATTCGCTTTCACTGAGGTGAAGCTCTCACTTTTCTTTCATGTGCTTGTGGGCAGCATTGAATGCCTGCTGTCTTGACAGAGGTACACTGGATGGTTTCGTCGTGAACACTGCTTGATCACAACAGTATCCATTTCATGCAGAATAGAGGTCTGCCATATACCCTTCTGGAGTAACCAGACAGCCACTACACAGTGTTCTCTAGTCTCGGGGTTTTACATTATGCATCACTATTTTTTCTTCTTTTCAGTGCACAGGTGTTTGCCACAAACACGTTCCAGTCATTAAGCTCTAAGAGAACATAGGCTATCACCTTGCCTATCAAACATCACGAGTTCATGACTTCATCAGTATAAGAAGGCCTCAGGTGGGGACATGCCAATGTCTTCAACAGAGGCTTCTCCTTAAAGGCATTCTATCATTGACTCCACAAGCATGTGAAGAAAAATTTTAGACCTTTTCTGTGCACATCCATCTTTGTATCCCTTTCTCAATTTCTCATTATAAGTTACCCATGTTTTCCCTCATAGCAGTCCAATTGCAGTCATTGGTACGGGCTCAGGGCTTTTGCAGGCCGCTGCTATTTCACTGTAGCTCACATCTTTGCAAGTTGTTGGTGTTTCACTCAGGAGATGATCTACATCCTTTGCTAAGAAAAGATAATATGCTTTTAATATCGAAACAATGGTCTCTCATGGCTGTCATGGATGTTGATAGCATGCCGCGCTCGAAGACACCTTTTCAGTGACTTTCATCTTTCATCGTTAATTTCTTTGGCAAATTGGGGCTTTGTATGTATTTGTCCCTTCTACGAGGGGTGTTCAAGTCAAACCGGGACTTTTCATTTTTCGCAAAAGTAAAATGAACTTGCTGGCAAGAAATTAGTTTTATTTTTCAACGTAATCTCCAGCAGCACTAATGCACTTCTCCCAGCGTTTCACGAGGGCTTGGATGCCAGCAGCGTAGAAATCCTTACCGGCGCGTAGCAGCCATGATCGGACCGTATTCTTGACCTCGTCGTCGCAGCTGAAGTGGCGGCCCCCAAGGAACGCCTTCAGTGGCCCGAAGAGATGGAAATCGCTGGGGGCAAGGTCTGGACTGTAAGGGAGATGTGGCAGCAACTCCCAGCCAAGTTCCTGTAAGGTGCGTGTCGTGAGATGCGCGGTATGCGGGCGTGCATTGTCCTGTAGGAGGATTCCTTTGGCGATGAGGCCCGGCCGCTTTTGCTTCAGCGCTATATGCACATCCCTGAGAACCTGGCAGTAATATGGACTATTGATGGTGGTACTACGAGGCAGAAAATCAACATGAACAACGCCAGTCTTGTCCCAGAAAACTGTGGCCATGACCTTACCCGCAGAGGGGGTGCTTCGGAACTTCATGGGAGCTGGCGAGCCCGGATGCTTCCACTGTTTTGATGCACGTTTAGACTCAGGAGTGAAATGGTGCACCCACGTTTCATCGCTCGTGATGATCCGATCAAGGAACGGCTGTCCTTCAGTGTCGAAACGGTACCTTAGCTCTTGGGAGGTTCCCAGTCTTCTCTGCCGGTCAAACACGGAGAGCTGCCTCGGGACGCAACGGGCACTAACTTTCCGAAACTGAAGGTGTTCATGAATGGTATGTTCAACATTCCTACAGAAGTCTTTCGAGTCAGTTCGAGACATGTTATTCGTCGGTCCTTGAGGATCAGGCGCTCCACAAGTTTGATGTTCTCAGGAACTCTGACACTGGGCTCTGAGCTGCCCCGGCAGGGATTGTCCTGCACTGATATACGGCCATCTCGGAACCGTTTGCACCACTCAAACGCTTTGCTGCGGCTAAGTGTATCGTGGCCATACTAAGCCTGAAGTTGAACGTGTCTTCTGTTTTGCGCAGACTTTGAACCACCACGTGGTGGACGCGGAGGCCTGTCGCGTGTGAAAATGACGAAAAAGAAGTAGCGCGAGCCATTTGTACACTCAGGAGACAGAAAGTCCCGCTTTGACTTGAACACCCCCCGTAGTATACACTGTTTCCTAAATGGCAGCTCATTTGTATATGTAAGCTCATACTTCTTCACATACTAGGCAGAAGCTCTGTATTTCCCTCAGAATTGGAACTACACCTGTAAAGGTGGTTACATGTGTGCTGCATCCACGAGTTCAGCTCAGCACATGCACGGGACTTGACCGCAGCTTCAGGCTTTTTCCTTTTCAAGATCCTCTCGTGGACTACATGGCCCATAAGCATTTCCAAGCGTGGCAATTAAATATTGCAATTGTTTACTATAAGTAACTACAAGCTATTTCTTTTTCCCTTTTACGATATGTACCTTTTATGTCATTGTTGCAGCTTGAGTTATTGTAACAGAAAATTCATGTTACCCAAAGCTTGTGTGCTTTCTTTTGTATTATTTTTTGCGCACCCTCAATCCTTTCTAACAAGAATTTGTATTTCCTCCTCACCACCTTCTCTGTCCCCTTTCTCTAATGTACATCAGTATAAATATCTGTACCAAGTGTATGTCTGCATCGTACCTGATGAAGGAAGGACGGACTCTATTCAAAAGCTTGTGTTTTAGTAAAGTTATTTGAATGTTTCAATCTCTTTAAATACTTATCTTATTCACTTGCGAGTGCTAGACTTTTCCAATTTTGACTGTTGGTTTCCACTCTATGCTCTGCAACACGGCCGTGAGTTCTGATAATCCTACCTGTGTCGCAAGAGGGAGTCTGCAACCTTTCTGGTAGGTGAGATCACTTTAATATTAATCGGTTCCAGTAACCAGATAACCTGGTCAACAGCAAATACTACAAGGTGTCATTTGAATCTGTGCAAACATAAGAGGCTATGAATTCACACTTTGGCTGCACTGGCCCCACTGAAAAGGATTGTGCCAGACAGCAAGATGTTCCCTGCAGCCATCTTTTTCACCTCTGGCTGACGTTTCCAAGATAAATTGTGTTCACTGGGCACTCAGCTTTTGCGGTGAGAAGCGTGACGCGAACATCTGTGCCCACTTTGTGCGATGCACCGTAAGGCCTGCATTTCTCAAACAGTTCTAATAGTGGAGTTCTGAATTTGATGCATTTCTTCTAGTCTGGTGAAGCAGAGGGCACAACACTGCAAAGTAGAAGAGCTTTTAGTATCTGCAAACTTGTATCAGCAGTGCGAGAAGGTGTAGAGCGTGTTGGTTGGGGCTGAACACGATTAAGAACGCGGAGGGACAAGGTCTCCGTGCGTGTGTCGTCCTTGTCCCTCCGCGTTCTTAATGATGTTCAGTTTGTATCAGCAGGCTATGTACCATTCAAAACTGTTGTCTTCAGATTCCCAGAATGAATCAACAGCTGATTCCACCTGTGGTGGAGATATTGTCATATCATGCACGTGCAAGGAATGCAGAAGTTAAAATGTTAAACCAAACAAGAGCTTGACCCACCTGTGAGCATGACGGTGTATGGACAATATGTATTGAAATCATCACTGGGTAAAGGTTGAGAGGTGTTGACGGTAAATCATCCGTTTGCACGCTTTTACTTCCGATTTTCAATCTCTTGTCAGTCACGATGGAAGCCTGTGTCGCTGATATAAATGAAGAATACGGTCAGTATCTATAACGCACAATTTATTTGATACTTATATTCCCCTGCGAGAGCTGAGGGCTCCCCAGGAGGAAGGGGGTGTTCCGTTTGGTACGTTAGCGTAGGCAGCGTAGGCATCACAAAAATTTATCTGAATTTAAAATGAACTATATCTATATATGTATTATTCCTGTGTATCGATAAATACATACCTCGTGTGCACTGGTGTTCGCATCGTCAGACGTCACAAGGAGAAACACTGGTGTCGGGACTGCGGTCCGTTTGAGACGTTTTCGATCGCCCGCTGCTACCATTTCGTACGACTCGTCAGAGAAATGGGTTGAACAAATACGGCGTGGATCACGAATGTCATGACCGAGCGCTTGCAACCACTTTCGTTTCCGCGCATTATCCGTTGGAATCTTGTGGTACACAACGTCCCTTGTCGAAAGAGCACACTTGGTGTATCCCCGAACATTACAATGGATACCTGGCATCGCTGTCAGGTGAAGCTCTGTTCAATTTCGCCAGGAAATTAGCTTTTTTACATACACAAACCTCGCCGTACGCAATACACGCCGTGCGATATGTTTGGGAGGAGAGTAAACAGAGGGCGCTGACAGTATTTTGGGATACTGTTTCTTCGATATTTTGAAGAATTGTCCCAGTAATTCTTGTGATTCTCAAAGTAGTGTTTATTGGCAATTAGTAGCCGGTCATGAGCTCATCGTGTTGATTGTGTTTTACTTAGGTACCACGTGACGAGAGTACTCCGATCATGACTTTATTAGCTGTTGCGGGGCGCAACCTACCTTCCGATTTAATTTTTCTAATTTATGCTGTGTAATAATTAACGCGCTTTGAGTGCGTAGGCTCTATGTGCAGCATCACACAGGCAAGCACTACCAGGTCGCACACAAAAACATGGCGGGGGGGGGGGGGTCAAATTTCACTTTACAGTTCCTTTAACAAAAGAAAAACAACGATATCGACCAGGACGCTAGGAAGCGGGGGCGCCCCATGTTTTGAGGAACAGCTGGGAACAGCGTGATGTCAGTGTTGTCAAAGGTTGACAGTGAGAGAGCGACAGGAAAAAGCCGGGGATGCCGAAAAACGACAGGGCCACCGAACTCGCGCAACGCTCGACGATAGTGCATTTTCGCATATTTTTTAAGGGAAAGAAAAGTGCTACTGTTTCGATTCTTGCTGACTAGACTTCTCTGGGTTGTGCACTACAAATCTGGAATTGTGCGTTCAACTTGTTTTCAGGAATTATGAAAATTAATTATAAAAGTAATCAACGGTTGCACTAATTAGTGCAACCGCCACCATTGAGTAGGCCCCGTCTGGAATAGATATATTCAATGACTTCTTATAAAGTGAAACAAACCGCGAATTTAATAAAATTCTGGTCAGTCTCAAGTGACGCGCCCAGTGCATATATACTAGTATATCACTCATTCTAATTTCAGACATCGCAATACAGGTCGTCATTTTCAATTGAAAGCGCTGCGGATTACACTCGCCATATGAAAACAGTTTTACGTGATTCTGATATTTCAATCATTTCCAGAATTGCACCACACACCCTCCTCAAGTTGATTTGACCGGAGTACACGCTGCGCTTCATTGAAGCTATACATTTCACCTGGAATATTCGTTGGCCCTGAGCTTTAGAAAGACGTGTTAACACTTAGGTTCTTCTATGAGAGGTCCCCCGGTGGTGTACAACTTTGGAACGGAAGCGCAAGTGCGTCAGTTTTTTCTCCATTTATTTTTTTTCTGTGGTACTAATTTTCACCGTTTTAAATGCATCGGCGTGCCTTTGTGCTTGTATTTCGAGAAATTTGTTCCCCAGAAAGTGTCGTCCTCGTCGAAAGTGTTCATGTCAGGCATGAAAGGTGGACTCGTCTTTTACGGTACTTTTCGTGGAACTGTAGTACGCTGCAGCTTTTTTTATTCGTGTTTCTTCTTCTTCTTCTACCTTTTTTTTTACACTACGAAAGAGGTAACGGCTGCTGAGTGTGCGTTCCAAAGCGGTTGCGTCTTGGTCCGTCACGATGACAACATTCTCGGCTGGTAGTTCAGTGATGCAGATGTCGATTTTATAGCTTTCATGTTCCCTGGTTCGGTCTGAGGGTCATGCTTTTCTTCTTTTTGATGAAGAGAGTTTTGAGATTACGGCAAGGCAAGAGTGTCACAATTTTCTTCCTGGATGGCCTATTATAACATGACTAGTATGTGGAAAGTAGACCACTTTTCATTGCATACGAACCTTCTACATCGTTATAGGAAGTCCCCGCTTTGCAGAATGCCAGGGTGCTAACATTGCAGCAGACCATCTCTAACCGCTATCTTTACAACAGCAAGACGCGTGGAGTCGAAATTCTTGTTTCTCTTTTTAAATTTGATTTGTTCATCCGTAACAATGTCCTCTTGTTCACACCCACAATGCTTCCCACGCATTTTAATCAAACTGTCATATCAAGTCATGCACGTCCCACGGAGTTTGCGGATTAAGCATTACAGTGCCTCCGACGGATGAGAAAGCTTGTTTTCTGTACCGCTTCTCGCATATTACAAAATGTCTTCATATGGGACTGCGAGGACTAACGTCGCTTGCTAGTTGAAGTCTCTTATTGCACGTTATCAATAGCAAGCGCAGAAAAGCATGTAGAGGAGGTGGAGTTCCTCTACATGAGCCCCGACCGACGATGATGGTATGCCACGGAGAGGCGGTGACGGTGGCCTATCTCCATGGCCGCGCCGGTGGAACTGAGGCAGGTGCTCCAGGCGCGTGGCCATCTTCGTCGTTGTCCACCGCCCGCTACAAGCAGTTTTAGCAGACCGTCTTGTCGGTGCAAATTTGCAGTTATGTAAGACTCAGAATCTTATCCACTGATTGGTTCAGGCAAGCCACGTTATGAACGGTTTCCTAAAATTTTCTATCATGTTCACCCCATTTCACAATAAAGCGAATTAGACGCCCGCAAAAATTCCAGAAGAATGGCGATTATCTGCGGGAAACATCACGGACGTTTGCGCGACTCTACCCTTGGTACGATGAAAGGAAATTTTGATATGACGTCCATTGCTCCCTACCATCTTATCACCACAGTTTGAGATTGCACCTTTCTTCCTTTTTCTCGGTTTCTCGGACTTATTTGAGCAAAGTTTACCAAACTCCTCCAAGATAAGGAGAAGGCCCGCGCCCTACGTCACACAGGAAGGCCCGCTGTTACTATTGTGGATGCTGCTATGAAGTAAATGAAAGAGCGAACGAGAAGAAAGCTCGAAGCAGATCGCAGGACAGAGTTCCATAGGTGACATAAGCGCGCAGGCCCGACGCTATCTAGGAGGTGTTGGTTTATCAATCACTTTTTTGTGTCGAACGTGACTCTGCTGCCACCTATAGATGTTCTGAAAATAAGCACTCTTCCGCTTGTTTGTTTGTATATTTTTATATTTTTTAGGGGAGGGTGTTGGTAACCGACAAACTTTCTTGATGGTGGCGGGATGAGACTGTTCCACGCAAAATTTGGAATTAAGCATTGAAATGTCCTCATGATAAGGCCAAGTACAAACTGAAGTTTATGATAAAGTGTCGGAGGCTGTCATGGGCTCATGGATATGGTCGTGTGTTCGGTCAGGTTTTGTCATATTGTCATAGACAAGCGAAATAAATATTCTATTCAGATGATACAGTGACAACGAAAGTAACAAGGTGCAACTAACAAAGTGAAGTGCATGCAGTTACTGAATTCGTCTTCGTAGCTTATAGAGTATAATTTTTTTTCATCATACTGTAGGGTAATTTCTGAGGTTTTCTTCCGCCGCTGTCACACATACACCGGCACGGTCCAGTCATCCCGTTCCACACGCTACCCAAGCAGCAAAATGTACTGAAAGTCGAGTGCAATAGGGGTGGACGGGTAGGTGGAAGGCCTTGAACAGACTCGTGAAACTAAAGAACAATGATAAGACACATACCGTCCACCCCTATTGCACTCGACTTTCAGTACGTTGTGCTGCTTGGGTACGAGTAGCAACCCAGAACCCTGAGCAACAGTACAGTAAAGAAAAGCTTGGCAAAAGTTATCAGAGCTGATTCATCACATTTTCATTCTGCGTTGGGCAATTGCTGCTGATATCCCTGGCTCCGCGCGCGGTATCTGATGTACAAATTCCCTTTCTCGTCTGCCCACGCCTCTTTCCATTTTCCTTCCTCGTCATCTCATGCTTTTCTTTCAAGTTGGCTTTCTTACATGTTCTTCTGCTATCAGGCAGAACCTGCATCAAAAAAGGTATCCCTGAATTCTGGTCATGATAGGAACACGACCGTAACAGTTATCCTTCCGGTACGAAAACTCGGAGTTGTAACGATTTTTGGTGTAGAAGGAATCGCTCAAGTCAGTCAGCCATGTTTCGGACAGAGCTACAAACATTGTATTGCACCTCAAGACTTTTGAAACCAGCACAGTGAGCTAATCAAAATGTTTGTTAATGCTTCAAATATTCAAATGTACACCAGAAAAGGGTAAAGGGTATTTCACCTTAGATTTTCAGTTTACTTATTCTAATATATTGCATCAACTATGTTGCAAGTTATTTAAGACTACATTACGCTGCTATCGTAAGTTGGAACCTTCGTGACTTCCTTACTGAAAAATCACTAATGACCTCTGTAAAATCAAGTTGTTTCCCTTTGCACCACAGTGACAAGTTTTTTGTTTGTCGTGCGCTATGGTTTCCCGATGACTGTTCTTTATGAGCGTCAGTTTCAAAAAGGAACGCTCACAGGAAGTGTTGCTAACCACCTTAGTGAGATATATACGAGAGCAGAGCTATCTCTAGAGCAATAGCAATCTCTCCATTAGGGAAAGCTTCCTTCACTCCCCTCTCAGCGTGTAGCGGAACTGTTGTCGTCTGCATACCTAGTCTTGGAAAAATGCCTTTGTAAAGTGACTGAAGTGTACATCCTCGTCAAGAAAACGTTCATTCCAATCATCTCTGTAGACTTCTGCCAGCCACCTTGCCTTCTTCCTGATGTCTTCTGTGCCGAGGATGCCGATTTATTCGAAGAGTCCAAACCTGGACGATAGTTTTTCATACCCCAACCGTTGATCGAGAAAAGCTAGAATTTAATCTACCCGAGAGAAAGTTCTTCAGGCGGAACTCCTCCGAAAAGCAACTAAAGCGTGCTTACGGGGCACCCTATAGCGGCGTCAGTCGTACACTTGAATTGAATTTGAATTGAAACTTTATTTTACATTGTAGCATGTACAATGTGGGAGGCCCAGTGCAAAAAGCTGCAAGAAGCAGCTTGACAAGGCTCTGGGTTCCCACTCTGACCGTGACAGTTGTCAACGATAAACACACACAAGGCAATGTTCACTGTGTCACATATCAAATCATTCTATCAATACTAATGACCAACGCAAGTGGAACATAATCAGACACACTTAGACAAGTAACATTTGACGAATCTGCTTGTTGGAAGTGTTTGCATAGATTTGAAATTTATTTAAAATTACAGGCGCTTGAAAGGATAGTTTTTGATTACCATAGTTCGTTCTTGAGAACGGAATTTTCCAGGTGTCTTTGTGACGTGTGTTAGCACTGGAGGAGGGGGCTGTGAGCTTTAATAAGTTAAGGAAAGTGCTATTATGAGTTTTCACAGCATTTTTATATATTGTAAGTAGTCGATAATGGTATAACTTTGGAGCAGGTATGATATCAAACTTGGTGAAGAGACAGTCTACAGGGTCTAGAGACGATAATTGAGCTATACACCTCAGGCTCTTTTTCTGTAACCTTAATATAGAGTGTAAATTACCATGTGTCGTTGTCCCCCAAATTAGAGTGCAGTAATTTAAGTACGAATGAATTAAAGCATTATAGACCATTAACTTTATTTTAGTGGCTAATATGTAGCGATTTCGGCAGAGGACTCCTACAGATTTAGATATTTTACGTTTTATGTGCTCAACGTGATCGTCCCAGGTGACGTTGCTCTGAAAATAAACACCGGGTAACTTTTGACTATTAACAAATTCAATTTTATCACCACCAATTTTTAGCGACATAGTTAAGGAGACCTGCTTATTTTTTGGCCTAAATAGAATTGCCTTGGTTTTACCTGCGTTAATATTAAGTGAATTGTTTGTCGTCCATTGGTAAAGATTATGCAGATCCTCGTTTGCCATAGTTATAAGGGAGTCAGCATTTTGGCCAGAGAACAACAGAGTGGTGTCATCTGCATAAATAACCAGTTTAGCATATTTACAAGTATGAACTATGTCATTTAAATACACGTTAAATAACAGTGGCCCAAGGATACTACCCTGGGGGACGCCAGTTTTGATATCCGTAGGGTCGGAAATAAATTGCAATATAGCTACATTTTGTTTCCTGCATTGGAGATATGATATAATGAGCTGTAATGGAGTTCCACGTATACCATAATTCTGAAATTTACAAGAAAGTGTGTCATGGTTCAGCATGTCAAAAGCCTTACTTAGATCAAGAAAGATACCTAATGTTATATTATTACACTCAAAATCCAACAGGATTTGCTCCTTAATAGTTGATAGCGCAGTTTCTGTAGATCGCATTTTACGAAAACCGTGTTGGGAATTAGATATTATGTTGTGTTTATCAAAAAATGATATCAGCCTATTCAATATGATGCTTTCCAGACCTTTTGATAATACGGGAAGCACTGATATCGGCCGATAATTAGATACGGTATTTCTGTCACCTCCTTTAAAAACTGCGACCACCTTCACATTCTTCAGCCGGGTAGGAAACGTGCCCGACGACAAGGCTAAGTTGTAAATATAAACCAAGTGGGGGGTGATTAAGTCTAGCACATACTTTATAGGTAGGATTTGAAGCCCATCAATATCAGAGCTTTTAGAATTTTTCATATTGGCAAATACGGACATCACTTCAGGTTCAGATGTTGGATGTTATGAATTGACACGATTCAGGGGGCTGTGAGTGCACAGCACTAGGCCCTACATTACTGAAATGTTGATTAAAGACGTCTGCCAATGTTTTACCAGTGAGTGTTTCACCATTAATTGTAAGCTCATCAGTTGAGTGATCTCCCACACAGCGATTCATAAGACGATTAAGATTACGCCATACCGTTCGGATATCACATGTAGAGTCGAACAGCGAATTACAATATCGTTCTTTAGTTTGGCGTATCAGCTTGTTCGTAAAATTCCTACATGCTTTAAACTGATCATAATCCTGCTGCCTTCGAGATTTAAGGAACGTGTGAAATAATTTGTTAAGTTTAGAGATCATACTGATTATTTCAGTTGTCATCCATGGTTTACGAGCTCTTCGGCAGCGTTTTTTTTTTTTTTTTGTTATTACAGGAAAACTCCTTTCATATGCTTCCTTTACAAGGCTGAGAAAGCTATCATAAACTACATTTACATCAAGAGAAGAATATAAGAAATCCCAGTTGATTTCTTCCTTGGATCTCCTGAAGTTGCTTAGACCATCTTGAGTAATTGGTTGTGAAGAATATACATTTTGCTTTGCATTTCTACTAACAGGTACACAAAGATCCACAAACATAAATATCGGTAGGTGATCTGCTATGTCACAGGCCATAACACCAGCTGAGATGTTCATTTGATCGTTATTCGTGACAAATAGATCAATAAGCGTTGACGACGAAACGTTAATGAGAGTTGGATGGGATATAACGTTAACGCAGAAATTAGATTCCAACAATCTACTAAGGTTTTGTTGTGGAGTATTACTGCTCATTAAATTTACATTAAAATCTCCCCCGACATATAGGTGATAACCATTTTCATTGATAAACGATAAGTATTTCTCCAAATAGTCCAAAAATTTCGGAATATTTCCATGCGGTGGTCGATATAATGTCGAAAAGAAATGTTTTCCGGAATGAACTGTGATAAGTTCTATGTCATCGGTAGACATGAACTGGACATGGACTGGATCGTTGATTGCACTTTCTTACCCCTGTAAATTCCCTCGTTCTAGGAACATCTCCCCCAACCATGCAGTGATCGAATGCTTCGCGATTTGCGGCAAGAAAGACTTAGAGCGATCTCAATAAGGAAACTCCGCTGTTCACGTCGATGTTTGGAATTTCTAACGTTTTGCTGGTCTTGTCTACTTTGTTTAACATCGTCTCAAAACGTGGCATAAATTCCCGTTTCAAGTCTTGACACGGTTTCAATGAGACCACAGACTTCAAAGCGCACTTCAGTAATTTCATCTCGATTGTTAGCAATGACTTCCAGCGCTTTTAAGACACGCACACACACACACACAAACAGTAGTACCTGTCTAAGACTCCCACAGCATCCGCTCAGCAGGACAATCGCTTACCAGTGACTCTTTTCGGTACTGGAACGGGCTGCTTTTTTGAGCAGTCGTCGGAAACCGTTGTGGTGATGTCGTTCAGCCCCTTGTGTCTGTGCGTGGTTGCTGTAAAGAACTCTTTTACATGCTCGGGGAAATCGAAACAGGCAGCAGCAGCGGGGCAGCACTCGGTAGCTCATTTTGCCACCCTGATTGTGAGAGTGCGCTGAACAAGGAACCCACGTTGCCAGAGGATTTTTCTGGCGTACCAGTGCTTGAAGACCTTTGTACTTTCTACTCATGGATGCAGCATTTTCCTAAGATTGCCCGCGACAGTCCTTGGTGTTTATGCCATGTGCGTCTAGAAAACTCATTAAGGCTTCGAACATGTGCTGTCCAATCCCTGATATGATGACCAATGCCGATGTGCTGATGTCCAATCCTGATGGACAAATGCTGATGTCCAATCCCGAATATTACACGAAATCCTGGTTGAAATGTAGATTTATGGGTGCCAAACATCTCCGTCGAAACTCCTTCACGCTGCGCTCCCGCTTCACGGAGTTATGACACTTTGAATATGAGGACATCCTTTCACTCTTGGATCGCCTCCTCCTCCTCCGACCTCAGTATGACGTAATACCGAGGGCACAACGGAACTGCGTGGTTTCTGGTCCTCATGACGACGCCTGTAAGCAGGGACGCGGCGAACGCGGGGACGCGAGGCGGCGCAGCACTTGGAACGGAAGCGGAAAGAGCGGACGCGTTATGACGTAGAGCCATAGAACAACCGGTCAAAGCGTCACTTCCCGCCTATTTCATAAAGCTGCTCGGCACTGCTTGGCGCCAAGGTCGGCGGGGACCTCGAAAATGGCAGATTTTTAAAAGGTAGCTTAAAAAATAATAGGATGTGGGAGGTGGAGCTTTGCGTACGAAGTGCGTGGAGTGAGGCGTACAGACCTCTATCCGTTCTATCGGGGGTGCAACACCCTCCTGCCCCAACGGCATTCCTCATGTATTTTTCAAACCGCATGACTCCGCAAGGAATTTCTCAATTTGCATAAAATAAGTCTTGAATAAGATCTCAATGGGTTCTAGTACATATATTTTATATATTTATTTATTTGTCATCACTAAAAAACAAGGAACAAAGAAACCGTGGGGCGTGTCCTACACGTGGAGCGTGTACATAATGGTGCCAGAAATTTATCTTTTATTTCGGAAATTTTTCCGCAGTCAGAAATTGCGCTTCGCGCTTCCTTCAATTTTGTTGGCCTGTCACAAAATAGATGAACCTCAGGTGAGAATTTTAATCCCACTAAGTACTAGAAAAATGTGTCTAAAATCTATATGTCCCGAAAGAGTTCGTTTATGTCGAAGCATAGAGTTGCTACACGGATTCTTGTGAGCAGTGGTTAGCCGATATTGACCCGCTGTGTATGGTGGGCTAGAAAGACTGGTGTGCTTACCGCCATATTCAATGCATGGAATGCGCGATGCCCCTGTTTTGAAGCCAAACTCCTGAGCTCCGGCGCTATGCGCTCGCTGCGAACCAAGCGGGTTCTCGTTGAACTAGTCCAACATGTGCCGTGTGTGACGGTGTATGTGTGCTTGACTATTTTTATAGACCTTTATTTTCAACATACCATGTGCGCCGCCATTTTGTTACGACTCCAGCGCCGCTGTGCGGGCATTTCTTCTTGGTGACTGCGGGTCGCTCGTTCCAGCGCATGTAAGAAGCGATGGCTAAGGTGTTGTCTAGCTGTTTGGAGGTTCCTTCCACGTTAAAAATCGGTAAGTACATGTTTCTCGGCATGATAACATCTTCTACAAACTTCTCGGAAAGCATTAACCTGAGGGCTGGAACCGGAGACACGCAAAAACAACAAGAATTTATCTGACGCACAGAAATCTTTGTTGCTTTTCTGCGTACCCGGTTCCAGCCCTAAGGGCTGTACGCCGAAATAAATCTTTCAAAATAAAACATTAAAAAATCCACACTTAAAATTCCACCCTTCGAAATTCATTTTCTGAAATAAACCGTTTAAAAATACACGTCCTCAAAATAAACGCTGTTAAAATAAATCATGGTTAGGCTTAGGAAGGTAATGCTCCGTATCATAGTAGTGATAGCCGTATGGGCGACACGATGTTCTTTTCGGCGAAACATGCTATTATGATGTTTCTTACTAATGTTTGTATTGCTATCAATTACATAACAACTTAGGATTTCGAAATATCCAGCTTAAAAGTGATGACGACGATGCGCGTATGAATACAGAACACGCGAATGATGTCAGCCCCCCACCCCCCTACTAAGTTGGCAAAACTTGTCACGGATCACATACAGACAGACAACCTACTTCCGGTGTACCGCAATCCTCGTTCACAGTTATTGCTCTGGCTAGCCCCAAGCGCGAGGAGGGTACTATTTTCCGCGGCGGACATAGAGCCGTCGGCTGTCCACCAATCAGGGACGATGGATGTTAAAAGATTTATTTCGAAGCGTTTATTCTTCAAAGTTTATTTTTCGGAGTTTATTTCGACAGCGTGGATTTTCTCATGATTTATATTCAAAAGTTTATTTTGCAAATTTGATATTTGAGAGATTTATTTTTGAACGTTTTATTTTTACATGATTTATTTCGGCGTCATCCCGCCCTAAGTATGCACGAAGTTGTCTGCGCACTTTTACTTCTGTCGAAGCATTAATTTAGCGTGCAAATATGCCTTTAAGTGGTTTTGCGATGGCGCGGTTGCTGTACGACATTAACATTATGTTGCAGCCAATAGATAAAGTTTTAAAACCCTCCTAACACGCTCACGTCTCCACGAAAAATAAATGGGAGATACTGAACATAGGATGAACATCTGTTTCGCAGCCTTGGTAAGCATTTGAACTAACCCCTCTGTTCTTATATGTGCTTTGTCGTTTTTTTTATTCTGTCTTTGTCATGATTGCTGCGCCGATCATGAGTCCAAGCGCTTAGCGGCATGCAGTTAGATTATGTGACGTTCGCTTATGTCTAACGCCTAAATAACACGTCGAAGTGTATCGTGCTACAAATCGTATCTTTTAATCGTTCACGGACATCCTAATCAAGACCTCCATTGATTCGTTAGTACACCTCTTCCAGTGTGAATCTACGATTTTTTCTTCATGGTTGTTGCTCCTTTCCTACATAGGTACTGACGTGCTACCCCATCCAAAAACTGTCAATGAGTCTGACTGGGTAGATAACATGAAGTTGTGGCCCCCACTCCAAGAGCACCACATAACATATTATTTACTGAAGTCTAAAGCCTCTGACCTGGAGGATGTCCAAGCTCTTAAGAGCCTGGACTCATACAATTATTTAATTAGTGGCAAAGTGGGGCGGCTTCTTGTCTACCAAACAGACAGTGACACCTGCTTTCTAAAGGGAACGGTTTCACCTTCCCAGGCAGATGAATATCGGACGTACCAGGCGTGGGTGTGCGTGACAAGCGACTGTCGCGTTCTCTGGGGCTCCTGCACCTCCAAGGTTGGCTTAACAAGAGTATGTAGCCACGTTGGTGAGTGTTACATTTCTGTGCTAACATACAATGAGACTCATCACGATTACCAGACCTTAGTACATATGGGCTGTGTCATGGAAGTCATGTGTCACAATGGGGATGTCTCATAAACATGGCACAGAATGCAAAACCAATGCTGGTGCCAATTACCTGTCTACCTACGAGTATTAGAGTAACAAGCAAGCAATCTGATGTTATTGGTAGCTTTTGCTCTAGTTTCGTAAGGCTGGAACACACATAAAAATGAACCTCGTCCTCTCGTCGTTTTTACATGTGTGGGTCCGCGTGTTCCAACTTCCTCAGGCTCAAGGAAATGAATCTGACAAAAGAAAAAAAAATCTCATTTCAAATCGTTTTCTTGCTTGCAGGTGCTATACTATGGAAAATAGAATTTGCAAATCGGAAAGGTCTCACGGGACAAAGTTGCACGGACAGGAGTGCCAGTTGGAACCATGGTACCAAAAGAAATTTCGTACCATCACAGGTACTAGACATGGACTTCAGCATGGCAAAGAACATCAGGCACGCATCACCCACAAACAGAAAGGTCTCAGTGCCACGTTACGAGGACCACAAGACGTACGTAAAAGCTATGAAAGAGAGTGAAATAGCACCGCTGCTTGACATCAGAGCCAGTTTGCTGCATCAGACTGTTTTTGCCAGTTTGCCATCAAATGTGCAGACTAGTTGTTGCAGTCAAAGGGACACTGTGCCTGAACATGGTTCCCATAATGAACCAGAGTTGCTTGCGTGTGAGTTGTGCTTTGAATTCTACAGTCAGTGGGTGAAAATCGAAGAATCGTCAAGGCAAAGGCTCATGAAGTTGACGTGCCAACAGAGTGGTGACCTATGGCAAGCAAGTCGTAATCTTCGACTCACAGCATCAAACCTTTCCAAAGTTCCCCGCAGAAAAGACACTGCGCCGGACAAGTTCATAAAGTCATGCCTGTTCAGTACGTTTCGGGGCAACAAGGCAACGAGTCATGGAAAGAAATTTGAACCAGTCGCAAGAAAGGCCTTCGAAAATAGCTATGGTGTTTGTGTGGAGCTATGTGGAACAGTGGTGAGTGCAACTCACCCATTCTTATCAGCAAGTCCTGATGGACTGGTGGGCACTGACAGTATTTTGGAAATAAAGTGCCCACATACAGAAGACTGTGTGCAGTTTGTTCACACCTGTAAGTACGATGTCAGGAGGGACACTGATGGTAGATATTACCTTGCTAAAGAAGGAAAGAATGGATACTACATGCAAGTTCAATTTGTGATGTTTTGCTCTGAGAGATCAAAATGTTACTTTCATGTATGGTCAGCACTGAATTCTATTATAATTGAGGTGACCTATGATGTAGAGTATGTTGCCATGCATATCACAAGGTTCAGTGAATTTTACTTTAGGCATTATTTGCCCAGGCTTGTTGATGCTGTACATTCCAAGAACTTGGCACTCACTGATGAATATAAGGTACTGTGTTCAGAACGGTAAACTCAGAACAGAATAAACTGCAGGTCACTGGAACACAATGCTGTCCTTTATTTCCTATTATAACTGCACCTTTGAAGTGGTTGCGTATTGAGCTTCATTCATAGCAGCATTTGACTGTAGGTTCGGCCGTGATGGACTTGTCAATGTACTAATATAAAATCTATACACTGTGTGCAATAAGGTGATATACAGTGAATGTGCATTATTATAGTATGCGCACTATGTACACTATATATACTAATCTGTGCGAAGCTCATCCTCGCAATGCTTGGGAGAGATTAGTGGACCCTTCAAGTTACACAGGCCTGCACATACTACAACTTTATTGTTCATTAACTTCTTGTGAGTGATTGGAAGTGCACCCTTCAGGATCCTGTATACTTTGATGCGATTGATCGCACGCTCAACATGGATTCTCAGTCTAGAAATTATCCTGGACACTGTCACTTCTGCCTCAGAAAACTGGCTCTTGCCTCTTGAAAAAGCTGGAATATTCAGCTTGACTCCCTTTTCTTTCATTGAGTTATTTAGAGCAAATCCCCTGTCGGCCATGACTTCCTGATCCTGGTATAAGTAGTTTGCAAACCCGGAATCTTCAACAATGAACTTGTCGGAAGCACGCCCACCATATGCATGTGAGACGAACATGATAAATCCATTTAGTGCGATGGCCACCAAAAACTTCATGGTGTTGCAGCTCTTATAGTGGCTGTAGGTTTGCCCTCTCGAATAAATCCTCTTGGGCCGTTGCATTGGAACCTCTGTGCAGTCGATGATGCAGCTGGTGTTGCCATATCCGCTAGACGTAAACTGTGACGGCGTAGTTGCAAGAATTGTCTCTAATGGTAGCCACACTACAACTTTCCTCATTATGCCACTTAGAATACCAAGCATTTCTCTGAATATTTTTCCTGCTTGGGCAAGTGAGATGCCAAACCGTATTGCCAGGTCAAAGTACAACAACCCGAGCCGTAGCCTCATTAGGGTTAACAATACTTGATCACCCACATTCATTGTGATGGTAGTCTGGGCAGCCAGACTCACTGTCGTCACGAGCTTCCAGAAGCCATCCAGGCTAAGTCCTGTGTAGAAACAGCAAAGAGCTTCTGACATATCTTCAGAGGGTGTCTTCTGTACTGTCTGTGTTTCTGAAGATGTCGTCATCACACGCAGAGCAGCATACGAATGTTCCTCTCTTATGCTGTTGTAGGGGTCTTCCCACTGCGTCCCAATATCACGAACTGTAGGTTGAACTTGGCAACTCTGATGACTCCATTTTTCGTGCCTATCAGAGCTGCTTTCTATTTGTAGCAAGGACTTCATGCAACGAAGGTCAAGGGGGCCAACATGTTGACCATGGTCACCTGCCTCTTCGAATGGTGTAGCATCATGGGGCTCACATTCAGCATTACTTGCAAAGGTTGAAGACGACGACGTGCATGGTTCATGGCCGACCTGTAAATAAGAATTTTTCATGCCTTAGACTAATTTCAAATATATTGCTTAAAATTCATATAAAACAAACGCCGAATGATGCCATGAATGTGTGCAGTATCCACAGAACGTTATGCCTGAGGTGAAAAAACCAAAGAGAATCACATCAGACAATTTTTGCATTTTTTTCTTTAAACGCACCATTGCATATAAATAGGAGTGTCCGTATTCCATTCCTCATGCATAAGTTAAACATGCACATATATTATGTGACAAAAATGCCAGGTGATCCCCACGCCACTCCGAAAACACAGTCATGGTTATGACATTAGCTTAAAGCAACCGCAGTTATCACAAATTTGTCCTACTCCACGGTTTGCAGGCTCTCCTGGTGCATTGCTAACAGTGGCCTGAAGCACCCTAAGGACCGGCCTCCTCCCATGTGTCACCTGCAAGTACTCACAGCGAAGGTTTATGTAAATAATGATCAGCAATAAATGCCAACTTTGTGAGTGCAGCCTCTTGATTCACCTGTCTCCTATTTTAAGCACGCACGACAGTAATTATTATCTGGCGTAAAGCTTATAACCATCTCCTGATATAAACGTGCTATGATATTTTCGACACTCACGATTCTTTCTTATCTAAGGCTAGGATTTGTTCTAGGATTTTACTCACCTTTCTTGGGTATCCCAGCTTCAACATGGGGCATGGATTTATGTTCGTTGGTCTTCCGTCGATGAAGTGTACAGAACATACCTGGAATTAATCGACCATGAGACCTCGCAGCAAGACGATGGTAATATGTTTATTGCACCTACTCGTGAAAACTTGCTTGGCACGAAGTCCTTCCTGTTCAAAGCGATTATCCACTGTCGTCGTTTCTCGGCGGCAACAGGAAACGCGTGCAGCGAGTACACCCCTCACATGCAATCGTGTCGTTGGCGCTGATGAATATCACAACGTTCTTGTAAAAGAAGCTTGCGTTTACGTTGGTTGTTGGTGCAACCGACGACGGCACAGTGCCGTCCGGAGGAATAACCACTGTACATGACAGCTCGAAACCAGGCGTACATAGGCTATCGTATTGCACAGAAACGCTGCCGTCACATGCCACTCCACAAGAAAGGGGCGTGCCCGCAGTCACTTGTTGTCCCTACCCTCCAGGTGGCGTCCGGTGTCGAGAGTATGAGGGAGCCACGTTCGCGCTGGGACGAGGCTAAAATAAATGTCTATAGTGAATATATTTGGACCAGCACTACGTTGGTTTGCCGCACTGACTGTTTACTAGCATCCGCAGTTCTTTGTAACTAAACCACGTGACATTTGCTACCGTCACGTCTGCCTAGCCGACGATCCCTGCAAGCGAAAGATATCGGAATGTTGCGAAGCACGTGACCGCATGTCTTATCTTCGTTGGATGATGACAGACGGGTCGAAAAACAAAATAAAGAGCGGCTACTGCGTCCGAGAGCTCGCCTCCTTGATGGTTTCTTTCTCTTCACTCTTTCTTTTCAGCCTAGATTATCGAGTTGCTGTGTACAGGAAGCTGGGAACACTTTGTCACGGAACATAGGCCGATGGTAGATTGTTCAACTAAATTGTCATTTAGCTAAACTATGGCGCTTTCTATACAGTGTACCTCGCCGCACATCTTGGTTGTTATGTAATTCTTTTGCTCCCTATGTAACTATAAAGGAACATGGTCTCGGCCATAAAAAACGAAATTGTAGCACCTCAGTAGTACTCTCTCTGCACGCACGGTTTTACTGTTGACCAGTAGAACGACCGAGTCATATAGTATATATATATATAGCGCGAAAGATATATTCCTTATTTCCTTGCTCCTTCTTCCTTGCTCCTTATTTTGTTGCAGATAGAGAGAGAGAGAGAAGAAAAAATGCCACACTTGTATTATTAACCGAAAATGCTTGAATGGAATTGATGTTATACAAAGGGTTCCTAGAACATCATGTAAAACTCATTTTATCCACTGATTGAGCGGCTTAAGAGCGCTGCTAGCGTGACATTATACAATAACAACGAATACACTGATGATGATAAATGGGGAAATTCGCCACCTGGGTTTGTGGCCCATAACCGACAGCCTTAATGCCGTCATTATACAGGGTGTCCCAGAAAACGTGTCATTGAAAAAACTACACCACCTAGAGTCATGCGGTCAATGGCATTTGTTCTTACTGGGTTTTTGCCACCTCCTCATGTGAATGTCGTGTAACGTAAGTTTAATTATGTAAATTTTTGCGAGCTTAAGTCAGAAATTTGCCTAGTAAAGGTCACTTTTTTACCCCACCAATGTGAAGAGCGTGTCTAATTTAGTCAAATTAATGATAATTGACAGGGGCATTCAGGAGCTGTCCCATCGGAAAAAATAGCCGAACATCATGCTCTACGGAGGTCGCACAGAATAGCGCACGATGAATTTTTCAGCGCAATCTTTGTCAGTCCGACGAAAGGAGGTTGGAAACCCAGCCCTCCCCGACATCGCAGAAAGAGATAAAACAGGCACGGCTTATCACGTCCGACTTTCGCTGGGATAATGCTTTCCCTCTCCCAATTTTAGGAACTGTTACTTTTTCTACTATCACTCTGTGGGCTGGCACTGAAAGCGATTGCGCTCAAAAAGTCATCGCGCGCTATGGTCCGGTGCTCCGAAAAGCATGATATTCGGCTATTTTTTCCGATGGGATAGCTCGTGAATATCACTGTGAATTATCATGAATTTGAGTGAATTCGGCACGCTCTTCATATTGGTGGGGTAAAAAAGTGACCTTTACTTGGCAAATTTCCGAGTTCAGTTCGCAAATATTTACACAATTAAACTTTGAGTACATGCCATTCACATTAGCATGTGGCAAAAACCTGATAAGAACAAATGCTGTTGACCGCATGATTCTAGGTTGCGTAGTTTTTTTATTATAATTCAATGACACGTTTTCTGGGACACCCTGTAGATTATAAAGATTCAAGTTGAAAAGCGTAATATACATGTGCCCTATGACTTGCGAAGTGCCCGCTTGGTGTGCCCCCCCCCCCCCCCGCCATATTACTTGTGTCATACTACCCTCAGTCGTTCTGAGAGCTTTGTCCTACATTTTGCAATCGATCCGTTCACCGTATGTGTATCTGTTTGCATTTTCGTCGCTGGTAGGCGTCCTGGTGTGGCCCCGACTCTGTCGTGACTCATATCCCCATCTTTTCTGTTACCTCATCACCGCCATCATCAGGTTATATTAAAAAGGGCGTAACATAAGTTACAAATGAAACCTATTGACATTGAACACGGTTAAGGATATAATGTCATGATTGTTCAGTATATGGCCCCATGTTGAAGTGTAAATTAGGAAACCCCAACCGGAGTTTGAGACTTCATAAATGAAAATGCACTACTTGATATTGCCTTTTGCTATGAGGTACACTAGAAGTCAAGAGTCTTCTGCTTCAATACGTGATCTGTTCCTGGTGCCTAACACCCTTCACTGGAAATGGGACTGCCAAGTACTTGGTTGACATTCAGATCACAAGATGGTTCTTGAGATGCACCATATAAAATTTAGGCATGACAGACCTAAAATCCAGATATTCCACGATATTCCTTGGGCAGATCCTTGTAGAAATTTTAACTGGGTCTGTAGCATCTCGAGAAATGTTAATATGGCCCGAAATTTTTTCAAGACCACTATACACATGTCCACAAGAAAGTTCGTGTCCAAGAAGCCTTACAGGGGGAGGGGGGTAATATGCTTATTAAGAAAAAAAAGAAGGAAAGGCTAGCCAGGCAAAGAGCCGGCTTGCTATTCCAAAAAAATGGGAAAAACGAAGAAGAGAAAGAAGGAAAGATAAAGGAAAAAACGGGGAAAACCAAAAAGACAAGGTTTACACTCAAAGACCCTGGCTGACACGCGAACCTTAGCATCTTAAACGTCGCATAAACAAAATTAGACCGCGATGGAAACTAACCCTAGTTTCAGGTTTGACGAAGGCACTGAAGGCGAAATGAGGAAATTAAGTGAGACTAAAAAGAAATATTATAGCTACATCTTTGTTGGGTACTCCCAGCAAATTTCGCATATGACTACTCAAAGTATCGAGCAAAAGAGGAACAAAATGACGCACAGCTGAGAACATATTATATAGAAGATGTGGGAAACTCCTAATTGAGCTATCACCGTTGTCGCACAACTTGAAGTCCCGAATTATTATTAGTATGACATTACTTTAAAGCAGCACTTGCATCTCTATTTCTTATTAGGTCACTGTGGGAGGTAAACATGAAGAAGCCTTCTGCGGGTAGATTGGCAAAGGCAAAAAGTGGATATGCTAGTCCAAAAAGTCTCGGAACTGATTACTTCAGGACGCGATATTGTGGTCTTCTGGGCAAGACAATATTCCTTCCTTTCTTCCTAACGTTCCTTTAATGGCGACATATTCCGAATGATTTTCTTAGAAGGTACGCCGAGTAAGCTGCGCAATTCCTCAAAATTATTTTCCAGGTATCGCTGGACGAAGGGACTGTCCCGAACGAATCTAAATGCGCTCGTATAAAACCGATACGTAAGGCAGGAGTCCCGACTTTGGTTTCGAATTTTCTCTTCTTTCCAGCTTTTGTGAATTGCTAAAGCACATCTTTTGCAAACAATTAACATCTGTGGGAACCCAAGGGTTCCCACTCCCGGGGCGTCGGCCCGTCCGTTCAGCGACCCAGGAAAACGCAGCACAGTCAAATGAACAACAGAACAGAAAGGTTTATTACCTTCAGTAGAATAAGTCGTGGCCTCCAGCCCGTACAACCGTTGGAAACTCAACTCCCGTTCTCGGGAAGCCTGCTCCCTTTTAAAGGGCTAACAGCAGCGCCCTCACGGCGTTGCTAAAACACGTGCCTTCAGAAACGTTATCTATCCCGTTATCGCACGGCCTCGAAATGCATTTTCACACATGTAAACAAACTCACAACACTCCCCCACCCAGAAACATGACTCTGGGGTTATAAGATAAAAGTTCACAAAATGTTCACATGGTTCACTGAAAAGTGTTCAAATCGCATAACTGTTCTGTGCAACTGGCACACACTAAGCGAAACAACGCTGTATTAATGGAAAATTAGTATAACATAAATAAACGAATGATTCCACGTCGCCAACTTGCTTCCTTGCCTTCTCTTCGCTCAAAGGTCATCGTCGGATGGCATTTCGAGGATGATGTCCTCCGGGCTAGGCTCGAGTTCAGGGGGAGGCGGTGGAGGGCCTTGTCGAAGGAGGTCTGGACGGAGGCGCCTGAGGGTTGCGAGGGCCGCATCTACGTCTGACCCGGCGGTGCGTGGGGCAGTGATCCTGGAGCGGTGGAGGGCGCCTCGCAAGTGGGTGCTCCGGTGCACTTCTGGCACCCGACATACGGGACACAGGAGGCGCTCTTCTTCTGCGGTCAATGGGATGGGCGGGTCCTGAGGATGCCTGTCGGTGAGGGTTAACCCTCGGAAGGGCAGGGGTATCCGCGAAGGGCTGGTGCCGCGGAGGGGCCGGACCTGAGCCGCCCATCTGGTGTGCGATGCCCATCCTACTGGCCGTGCGTTGTGGACGACGATCCACGTGGCCGCCGATCGCTGCTGCTGCTGCGGAGACGTCCTCTCCGGGGATGCCCTGGGTCGTGGGCGACCTCCTGTCTCTTGGCGGGGGGGTCGGGGCTTGCCCGTCCTCTGTCGGCAGGGTCGCGGCATGGTGTCTGCCGAGAGGAGAAAAAGGGAATACGGTGAGAGGTTATCTCCACATCGTGAGAGCTCGAAAGGGCTCTCCCCTAAAATGACTTTGTGGAAAACTGCGAAACAGAAATCACACTAATATCACATAACTCGTGAGCACTAGGTCATAGTGACCGAGATAGTGGCTACTACGTGCGCCGCCTGCGGGGACGCAAGTTGTAGCGACTGGAAGCTGGTCCGGTAGCGGGATCCTGGTCCAGGTGTTGAGGGGGCGGAAGGTCAGAGTCTCCGCTCTCGGGGTCTCGGAGGTGGTAAGGTTTCAGGTCCGAGATGTGCACTGGCCCAGTTGCTTCGCCCGTGTCACAGCGACGAAGCCTGTAAGTGAGGCCGGAGGAGCACCCACTTACCTCGAAGGGGCCATCCCACCTATCTGCAAGTGAGGCTGCAAAGCCTCGTGACGCATCACTTAGCGGGTGAGTCCGTCGAAGGACGAGGTCACCGACGCTGTAGGTGAGGTTCCGTCGTCCTCGGTTGTACTGGCGAGCCTGATCCAACCGTGCGACGTCCAGATTCTCCCGAGCCGTCCGAGCTGCATCGTCTAGTCGACTCCGGAGTTCCTCAGCGAACCTTGAATAAGGAGGCTGGGTGCTGTCATCCCGGAGGCGTAGAGCATTCTCCACTGGAAAAGGTGCCTCTCGTCCTAAGTTCAGGAACGCCGGGGTGAAGCCTGTAGATCTGTTTACTGTTGTCCGTGTAGCGAACGCCAGTTCAGCCAGGAGAAGATCCCAATCACGGTGGTGCTGACTAGTGAAAGCAACGAACATCATTTTCAGGTTCCGATTAACACGTTCGGTAATGTTAGCCTGAGGGTGATATGGGGAAGTCTTCTTGTGCCGAATGCCTAAGACAGCGCAAGAATCTGAGAACACCTTACTTGTAAAGTAGGTAGCGTTATCTGTGATGAGCTGAGCAGGAAACCTGAACCGGCAAAAGGTGTCGAGTAGTCTTTCCCACACTCTCTGGAAGTCAGCGTCCTGAGAGGAAACAGCTCAACCCATTTCGTGAAATGATCAGTAACCACAAACAAATACTGGTTACCTCTAGGACTACGTGGAAACGGTCCCATCACATCACAAGCAACTATCTGCCAGGGCCTATTACTCTGAATAGGCTGTAAGCGCCCAGGGGGTGGACCACCACGAGGTTTTGCTCTCTGGCATACGGGACAAGTACGAACATACTTTGTTACATCCTGCCTCATTCCTGGCCATGTCGCAACACGACATAACTTTTCATAAGTTTTCCTGCCACCGCTGTGACCTGCCAAGGCCGAATCATGAAAGTAACGTATGAAAGACTTACGCAACTTCCGTGGCACCACGACTCTGAATGGGGATGAGCCGTCATCGTCATCCGCCTGGGGTATGTATCTGAACAGGATGCCATCCTCGCCCAGCAGATAGGAGTCGTGCCGTCCGTCAGTCGTTCCGGTGCCTGCCGAGTCCTGCTCAGCTAACCATTGAGACACCCGCTGACAAAGGCCGTCCGCTCTCTGAGCGTCTAGGAGCTGCTCTCTGCTCACGACCGTGCCCCAAGACGAAGATACGTCTCGTGCCACTTGCGCTGCTGCCAGGAGCTGGGAAGGCGCATCGGTGCCTTCCTCTCCCCTAAAAAGCTGATAAAAGATGAAATGAACACTCCCATGCCGATGAATACAAGCACCGAGAACGTCTGGGCTGCGTGCCCCCCGCCACCGAACGGACGAGCCGGTTCCAAAAACGTTGGGCGCCAATTGTGGGAACCCAAGGGTTCCCACTCCCGGGGCGTCGGCCCGTCCGTTCAGCGACCCAGGAAAACGCAGCACAGTCAAATGAACAACAGAACAGAAAGGTTTATTACCTTCAGTAGAATAAGTCGTGGCCTCCAGCCCGTATAACTGTTGGAAACTCAACTCCCGTTCTCGGGAAACCTGCTCCCTTTTAAAGGGCTAACAGCAGCGCCCTCACGGCGTTGCTAAAACACGTGCCTTCAGAAACGTTATCTATCCCGTTATCGCACGGCCTCGAAATGCATTTTCATACATGTAAACAAACTCACAACACATCATGATCAAGTAACAGCATTCCTTGCAGCATATCTTTCGTGGGGGCTACTCCGCTGTCATGGCCCTGTTTGATTTCATCCACGACTTTACATTTGCTTTATATAATAACCTACAAATTGAAATATTGGTTTTGCATCTCTCCAGGGCATTTGACCGTGTACGTACCCTATAGAAAGCTGACACATAATACCAAGATCATGGATTGGCTTCGGGACTGATTCCCTGTCTGATCGAACCCCATACACCTGGGGTATACGACAGGAGTCAGTCTTGAGACTTTTGCTGTTTCTTGTCTATATGCACGATATGTTAAGTAACATTAATTGTAAAGCATGTTTATTCGCTGATGACTGCGTAACATATCGCGCGATATATTCCGAAAAACATAGGGATGTCTGAACGTGCGTCCTCAATATGCCGATCGTTCTCTCTCTCTTTTTCTTTCTTTTTTTTTCTGTGTGCTTTGCTTATGGCTCACCTTGCTCGCCTTATATTACGCACCTTTGCAAAGCAGTTTAGAACACATCAACGAGTGGTGTTACAAATTGCAAATCAATTTGAACACCGACAAAACTGTGTCTATGCTGTTATATGTAGAACAAAGGCTTTGCCAACATCATAGTATACTTGCAAGGGAGCTTAGTACAAATATCTTGGGGTCGCCGTCCCGTCCGATTTTAGATGGAATTTTCACGTGCACTTAATAGGCATCACAGTCAAGAGAAAGCCTCTTCTATCTCAGAAGAACACTTCATTATGCTACTGCTTAGGTCAGACTACCGGTATATAGAACACTCGTGTTACCGATCGTCACGTTCGCGAAGGTAACTTGGGACCCCTTTGCTGCGTCTCTTTTGCGGGTTTCTTTCGAATTGTCGCCACTATACGAGTGTATTATGTGTATATATTATATAATTAACGTACGTTCCCTTCTCCTTCCCAGGTTCTTTCTGGGACCAGTATTCTGAAATAAATGTATAAATCGTTATATTTTCGTGTCGTCCCCTTTGTCTTCCGGATTCCTTCCCTCTACTGACTGCTCATATGCAGACTGTACAATTCTATCGCTTCCGTTGGTTAGCTGCAGTTAACGTATATCTCACGCTTATAGCCCACCACCGACTTAAACATTTCTATCACAATCCCCCGTCACCGGACCTCGCAACCTGGAAGGTAAAGGTCGCTCAGATGAAAGGAACGATGAGCACATACCACGAATATCACTACCCAAAGGCAGAACCGGCTGCTCGAACACGTCTTTATTGTTATCAAAGTACACGTGTCCCAGACCCGAGGGCTGATAGGGACGCGCCGACGAATGTCAGCACTGATATCTGGGTGTGCCATTCGTTTGCTCCTGCAGGTGACACTCAAGGGGCATTTTGCATGCAGAGCAAAGAAAAGGCACGCTCATGGGTTAACGGCAGGTGTGTAATCATGTGACGAGTAGCACTGAAATGAGCCGCGAGAGGCGATTAGATCGCATAGCGCCGAGATACGCTTGGCGCCATCTCTCGGCAGGAACATCGGCGGGTACATATGACAACCGCCGAACGGCTCACCAGTCCTTCTAGCCCACCATACGCTGGGGTTTTGGCTGTGCGCAGTGGTGCCATCTGTCTGCATGCCACAGAAATCTGCACAAGTGAGAAAAACCGGATAAGTTGTCACAATCTGTCTTTTGGAACGTGATAATAAATGGAGCGTAGACGCGCAGCTGTTTGCTCGTTATCTAGTAATCCTTCGTTCAGTCGTTGGCTGTGCCTCGACAGTCACGGTTTTTCGCAGTGGGTAGCAGGAAAACCGCTGTCTGCGGAAAACAGAGGAGACGCAAAGAGCAAGCCCTGAACGTCTACAAGAGAAGGCATCTGGATAATCTTTCGGTAGTACCAGACTCTCGCGAATCAAGCAATCTTTCATCGAGAGCTAGCTCAAGCGACAGTACGCAAGACGTGTGTCCAGGAATGTCGGTAAACGGACATGGAGATAACGTCAGAGAACAGAAATGGATTGCGGAGCGAAATTACGCTGCAATGCAAAATGTGCTTGCTGAAGGTCGTTGTAGATACTGAGGGTCCACCAAATAGCATGTCAGATCGTATGGGCGTGAACACAGCAGCTATTTCCGGGGTGCTATCCATTGGGGTTGGGTATGCCTTGAGCGGTTCCATAATGACTAGCTGCTTCCAGAGATCGTTGACCCACGCATGCCACGCAGTATGCCTATCAGGGACCCTGACTACAAAAAGAAATACAAAACGCAGAATAGGTCTTCGTAGTGCAACACTTTCGTCAGATCATGTATTCATACTGCAGTTGTACATGTACTACAATTCGCCTTTCGTTACACAGCTCTCCTTTGCTGTGTTTCCAGTGAACCCCAATGGGGCTTTCATCGTCTAATCCAAGTCATTGGAAGCCTCTGCTCCGCCTGCGGTGTCATGACGAATATGAGCACATTCCAGTGGAGCGTGGACTGCGTCACACACAGGGACACTGTACGCTAGCTGGCTTATCACACGAAGCCTGATTTCTGTGTTGTTTGTGTGCCCGCGGCGCTCCTGGTGTTCATTGGGTACAGTTTATTGCTGAAGCTTATCTCTTGTATTCACCTTTGGGCAGCGTGTCCTCGAACCAGTGTTCGTTCCTTTGAAGAGCGCATCATTCTCGGGAGATCTCGGGTGCAGTGGCACAAAGCAAAGCAAACCCTTTTCTTCTTCGCTCTCAAACACAAGAGTGCGGCTGTTATACGCTTGGATTATTTTTCGCCAGTCGCAAAATCGTTCGCGACCCGATCGGCCATCTTGTTTGCTGACCTCCTCGCCTCCTCCGTCCAGATGCGTACTAGGCTTGACTTCCGCCTTGTACAACATGCAAAGCACGGCCTCAAAGTCCTCAGAGGAAAGCGCAGGTTCGAAGACGAGGTTGAACACAGCTTTCAGAAGCACGCAAAAGCATACAGAGATTGAATGCATGCGCTTTCGTATGAAGCTGACCAACTGTTCCACGAATCGCCATTGCCATCAGCAGGGAATAACGTTTTTCGTTGCCTAGCCTGAACGAATGATATTCATACGAATGTCCTTAGTGGGGAACGACATGCAGTTTCCCCGTGTGACATTGGTATTAATTATCCACAGTGACATCATTTGCGAATGACATTCTGTTTCTTCGTGTAGCTCGATGCAATACAAACGAATGACATTTGGTGCGACTGTCATTTGCTAGGAATGTCATTCAGTCTGCCGTATGACAGGAGTATAGGGACTGTGCTACAAACTGGTGGCGCCGCGATGCGACATCCGGAGAAAGTACCTTGCGTGATAGCTGCCGGGTAGTCAGCTTTGTTTAGATGTGAAGTGCGAGCGTCTTTTTTGCCGCACTGGAGTGGTTGCTTTGCTAACTATGCAAGCACATAACGAAACTCTTCATTAGGGACCAGCTAATGTTTCATTTCTCGTGATGTCTATGCTTCCAATACCACCGATGGCACTAGACTCGCAGCGAATGGCGTTCGTGACGCGCGTTCGGCTCTTGCATGGGGTGTGCACAACATCAGCTAATAGTACATTCTATTTCTTTCTGTTCTAGTTTGGATGAAACTGAATGAGGACCTGCAGCATGATCAATGATTTACAATTTGTCACTTCCGTGACGGTGAAGCGCCGCTGGATACTGTATCACCACCTAATGCAGCGACCAAACAGCAAGCGACTTATTTCGAGATAACGATTGAGGTGTTTCATCGCCAGTGCCCAGAGCCGATATTGCTCCCGGTAATTTGATGACGCGTTTTACAGTGAGAATGGAGGTTCTACGTTGTCCAAAAAGCTTAGTATTTACGCACCGACCATTTCACAAGCGTCGTGTAGCCGAGGTAAAAACTCATATATATATATATAATTTCTTCTTTGAGGGTTTCTTTAGCGTTATTGTATCTGAAGATACTGGAAAAACTGCAGTAAAAGTTCAGACAATATGTTTAGACCATACGTGTTTATTTGTATGGGTAAAACAGACGCGTGATGTAGATTTCAGTGACGAAGCTATGTGCGCAGTGATGTGCCAAAAGGACGAAAGGAATACGAGACTCAGTCAAAAACATAATGTTACAAGTGGCTGAAGTCAGAGAAATGCACCTATATAGTCTTCGCTAGCAAGCCAGGATTTTGTGAGACATTAGGTAACCATCCTCTCGACGTATCACTTACAGGTGTTTTGACACAGACAGTTGCGAGTGGCTGTTCTCCCTCCGTTCTGTTAGATACGTTATAAATACGGTGGTTGCTTCTGTGCAGTTTGTCTCTATTGTCTTCGTTCGCGCCCCTAAATGGTTCCGCATTATTTGCGCTTATAAAATCAGCCCTTCTAATTACAGGCGGCTGCCACGCAGGCCTTAGGGGGAGAGTTTTCAATCTGCCGGAGGGGCCAGGGCACGATGTCCCCCCCCCCCCCCCCCCCGTTTCATGCGCAGAGGTCGGGCAGGGTGTCAGTAATTCCGTCTTGCGACATTGTGAGGCAAATTGTTACAGGATTTTCATGATCATCACCCGCATAAAACACGCTATTCTTAGGATATCCCTCGAATCGTTCACCTTGAGCGTCAGCTGGGTAGACTTCCCGGAGGGACCTGGACCCCCTGGGAAAGTTCCGGGGGGCTCAGGCCCCCAAGCCAGTCGGCGGCTATGACGCAGGCTACGGTTCCACTTGAGAATGCATAGAACGGACGGCGTGGTATCACGCCGTATACTTCCAAGACCGCCACTGGCACCGCTGTCGGGACGGAGCCCCCCCCCCCCCCCCCTTAGGTGTCGCACTGTGCCTATTAGTCCAAGAACCTTCAGAAAGCCAGTGGCATTGCATTCCAAAGAGAAAACAAATACTAGCTATATTAGAGATGGGACGAATACAAAATGTTTGGAATCCGAGTCCGAATCCAAGGCAGGTTCTACGAATCCACGAATCTTTCGAATCCTTTCTTTAAAAGGAGTTTAAAAACCCAGGAAAAAAGCACTTCTAGTGAAAAGTGTTTTGAAGCAAAATATTATGCCTTTGTTTAATGAAAAACAAATTAAATAATGCTTCAGTTTCAGGAGAAAATATACCCATATAGTTCTTCTTAAACGTAATTTATTCAACGTTGAATGATGGAAGTCATTGAGGCTTTGTATGTATTTGTCCTTTCTATGTTGTTCCAGCCTCAGAACATCAGTTCTCTCATGTTATTTAACGTGTTGTTCATCGACTACAAGAAATGCGTCAATTCTAGAGTATGAATTATTTCCATAAAACTAAGCAACAATCAAAAACAAAACCAGGTTACTTTTAAACTTGTAATGTAACAGTTCCTGCCTGAACTCTTTCAGAGCAAAATAAACAAACAAACAAGAAAACAGCTGTCGGCCATGAGGCTTTCGGCGGACTCTGGAGACGCCAATTTGAATTCGTGCCTAGGATTCGAGGATTCAGTTGGCACATCCCTAAACTGCTTGTCTTGCGAGCTGGGGGTGGGGGGATGTAGCGGGAAGGTGCAGTCAGCCTGCTCTGAAGTGGCTCCTCGGTGCACCCAGGGGGTGAAAGAGGCAGGGGAGAGATGATGGTGGTACAGGAGAGGGAGCGGCGTGCTAACCCTCTTGCTATGGGATTTGAGTAGTCCAAGAGGACTACCCACCACAGAAAACATGCGAGTATCCCTGAGTAGTGTTAATTGAGATTCTCCCTGTACCACGGTAACCGCCAGGATTATTAGCGAAGTTACCCCGTGTCTTGCGGGCTTCCTCAAATTCGAGACTCCTGCTCGCCTGCGAATCAAAATGAAGGGTGTGATGTCTAAGTTTGATTTGATTGCGAACACAAACAAGATTGAAGCGAGGAATAGCTGGGAGCTAACCATCAACATACTCTCTGTGTTTCTGCGTTTGCTTTGAGACATTAGTGAGTTTGAGTATATCGTACGATATTGCCCTTGCGCACGTAAGTGACAGCTTGGTGGTTCTGCGCAATGCGCAAAGCTCTGTTTATGTCTTGCGCGTGCGGGGATCCTTCAAACCTTGATGTCCACACGATATTATTTCGGGGACGTACAGGGGATATTTAGTATTGGACATTCCGCCAATAACCTCTCATGGACGTCCTCCGGACGTCCGCATGCAGACGGGGAAATCTAGATCTAAATAGGGCGTCCCCGGGAGATAGTTTTCGTTCTGGGGTCTGTTTACTATAATTTCCTATTGAAATTCAATTAAATTGAATATATAGGATATAGTATATTCATGTAAAAATATTACTCTGTATGTATATTACTACAAAATGTCCTTGTACTCTTCAGCTAACTGTAAATAAGACACAGAACGCTGTCGCTGCAAGAAACAGACAATTTTTATTGCAACATACAAGATGCAAGATGCAAGATCAGAGGAACCTGTCACACTGTGTGTTTATGTTGTGGGAATTAATGAAAACCTTACGCCGAAGTGAAAAACATGTTCAACTGAACAAACAACTGAAGATAAAACATTTTGCATATTTTTTATCCTGCAGCTGACGCACACTAACAAAAAAAGTCAATGATGCAACAGCGACATGAGTTAACGCTATGCAAAACTGACTAGAACACAAAATACACTTTCGATATAATATGGTTACATGCTGGTGGCTACAGCACTCACACCCGCTAGTGCTTTTCCTTGTAGAGGACCGGCGCCTCTGCGCCTGGATGGCGCCAAGGCCATTTCTGGGAAATTTTTTATGCCCATTCTACCTTTTACAAAGACCAGTTAGGTGCTTTAAATTACTTGCTACAATAAGTTACTACAAATGTGTTGACTCTGGAAGATCACAGGAGGCATATCCGCCCTTTATGTCGGAGTGCCAACTGGACAAGATTCTAGTCATCAATATAAAACACCATAATAAGTAGTAGCTCCCATGAACATCGGCATTGTGATGTTTTTCAGAAAATAATCCCATGGATGCCCAAAATATGACGTTTTGAAAAGGATAGTCCTGCGGATATCTTGTGTACATGCTGAAATGACATTAGACATTTGGACCATTTCTGTATATCCTCAGAGGATTCGTGGTTGTCTGGAAGGGACATTCTATTAAACAGCTTGACTTTACAGCGCTCATTTGTCTGTCATCTGTTGAGCCAGAGCCAGGAAGCCATGAAAGGCTCAAATTTATGCTAGCAGAATAATGTAGTCTGAATAGCTTTTTTACAGAGCCAGGAAGCCATGAAAGGCTCTAATTTATGCTAGCAGATTAATGTAGTCTGAATTGCTTGCAAGATAGTTGATGCAAGATCTTAGAAGATGTAAACTGAAAAAGCTAAGGTGCAGTACTCTTTTTTTGAAACTAGGTGGTAAAACGAACCAGCTTCTGTACATTGCACTTTTTTTTTCATGAAAAATCGCACGGAATAGTCGCACCGGGGTCAGGAATCTCTATGAACTTGTCTATAAATTATCCTTATAACGCACCCTGAAAAGTACTGACGAGGCATGAGGGCCCCACCATGTACGCTGCCCCGTGCCCCCAGCACCGTAAATCCGGCACTTGCTTCACTACTTCCTCGTCTGACATACGTGATACGTCAAATCGGTCGCACGAGGACGGTGGTCGCTTTGCGGACGATCTCGCCAACCTCCTCGTAGAGCAACGCATCTTCCAGGCTATCTCAGCTGAGTTAGTCGAGTATATCATTCATAGGTTAGTGAAGAATAATGTAACGAGTCACCGCAGATGACGCGCACGCGACAAAAACAAATCAACGACACAGATCACAACGGAACCGGAGTTGTCAAAGTGCGTCGCCACGTGGCCTCTTCAATTAGTTCCTAAACCTAAATGCTTTCCTTCCATCGCTAGTGGGTGGCGCCACATTGACGTGGTCGGAATTGTACCATGGGAGGCGTCCTAAAACACTTGGGAAGGGCTCCCCTTACCCTATTCGGAAAACGTATAGGGAGCCGGGGCGCGCTTACGATACTCTATAAACCTCCCTACTGAAATGCATGCCCCCCTTCCCATTGTAGAATTCCGACTACGCTACCTATCGATGGGAGGGATTGTATGAACCGCGTTTTATGCGTTTCTTTAGTCCAGCATGGTTCTTCAAATCATGCTTCACGACCCCTATGCACTCGAAGAAACTGAGCTAGGAGACTGTTGAAGACACATTGATATTCTAAAGAGTTCACCGGTGCAGCTGCATCGCATCTACCATCATCGGTTCAACAACTCTTCCATGTGAGACGGGGTTCCGTGCAGCAAAGATTCGGGTTGTCGAATGGATTTTAACCAAGTACTTCACAAATGAGAAATAAATCATTATCCACCGGTAAGCTTTTGTGTGTACATTTTGAGGCTCCCGAAACAGTAGTCGAGCCTCGCCGTCTTGATTCCACGACACGGATTCGGAAAGGGACTTCCTTTCACACACAGGGAGTCGTTGCCCGTAAAACGTGTCAGCCTCCGACACAGCGCTCTGATTGGCTGACAGCGATACGGAGTTGAAGGGCTCTTACGACTCTGTTAAACTTTCTGTTACTTCACCTGACGCCTTGCAACGCATTTATTGGGCGCGCACAGGTGTCAACACCTGAACGGTATGTAAGTGTCTCTACGCTCCTGTGATTTGATGTTTTGATAGAGATAAAATTGATAATGATAAAACCCAGTTCCTACCTCCTTTCTCCCATAGGCACATGTAAGTTTAATAGCCTATGTGTATCCTCTCTCGCAGTTGCCAAGGTCTGGGTTTATCTCCAATACTGTTTTCAACCATGTAATTGAAAATGAAACGTACCATAAGCATGTCTGACAAAAAATATTGTTCCTGAAATTTATCATTGAAATGCTGATCTCTGCTAGAGCTCCCGATAAAAGGTAGCGAACATGAAGCGGGGGCAAGCAATTCAAAAGGCATGGAGGCATTCGGAGGTATTATTAATACGCATATCTCTAAACATATACCCCGGCCCCGATTTCTGGGGAAATTATTAATGCTGTTCGGAGCGCGGGCAGTGATTATGTACCAAGAATGTGCTCAGCAAATGTGTCGAAGCGATGCAGTTGACACAGTTAGTCTCCTTGTGTTTATCTTTCATCCGCCCTGTCGGCAGCGCTTTCATCTTCTTCGCTAGCGGCTTCTCTGACCCACTTCTGCATCTCCGACGAGCATAGCGCAACGTATATCAAGCCTGCTAAAGCATGGACTCCTGCGCACGTGTAGAAGTAGTAAGACCACTGTACCGGGTCATCCTGAAATGTATATAGGGAACGTTTCTGTCACGTTCACTGTGGAGAAAGCTATAACAAAGCGTGGTACACGGTCTCAGATGAGTGAAATACATGAGGTACTCGTTCACTACTGTGGACCAACCATGATATACGCGTAATACCTACTTCGTCATGGAGTAAGTGACTTGCTACAAGTGGAGAAATGAGAGCTCCAGCACTGGCAAATGTATTGGCCACACCAAAGACGGTGCCTGTAAAACGCAAGTACTGGTAAAGAAATCATGGGGGGATATGAAAGTTTAAATGAAAAAGGAAAGAAAATCATGAACACTTCATAGCTCAGTCACGATGCTCATTAAACTTGAGAAATGATTTTGAAAATATGCTTTGCTAAATTTGAATCATGCACTAACAGGAGAAAATGACTGAAGTATGAAAATGATTGAAGTGATCGAGGAAATGAGAAACTGATTTAACCGGGGGTTCAATATATACGATAGCAAACTTTCCAAGCCACCCTAGTAAAGTCTGTCCAAGGCATTGAGCGACAGAACAACAACAACAACATGCTGACAATGAGATGGGCGACAGAAACCACATAGCAGAAACCGCTGGCATGATTTAGTACCTGAAAAACGTGGAGAAATATCCACAATATTAGGCAGGTGGGCCCCAGATTCGGCAGAATAAAATACCATGAAAACAATGAGTAGTAAGGACACTGTCGTCCAATTGGATCCCACGTAAGGAACAGCTACGATGCAGGCTGCCGAGCCATAAAAGCCTGGAAGGCAATGTTCTGTTGTTATCTAGGTTGCCTATCTCGTACTAACGTACTTTCCTCTTACTTACATACAACAGAGAAAATCCTCCGGATGTTCGTAGTGCTGAGAAGACTCCGCTGTCGCATTTTGTCCGCTACGTACCCCCACAGTACCATGCCAAGAGCCATTGCAGCATAAAGAACGGCGTTCATAATGGAATTCTGAAAGGTATTCAAAAGTCAAAGCGTTGTCATTGTCAAAGGGACGGTCTCGTACACCGTGGTGCACGTATAAAGTGCACCATTCGATTCCCCGTTGTTGAAAACGGAGTACCTCGAAATTGCTCCACCAGGATCTTCATGGTTATTAAATAGACGAATTAAGTTGACAAAAGCTGCACAGCATACAGGGACCTGTAGTGGCAACAGCAATATCCGCTACGACGGAAAGCCCGTGAGTGATTGCAGCATCTGCTCGCGCGCGCTTTTGCACTGCCGACTGCCGAACTCCTGGATCTTCTAGACGCAGCTGCTGCGGTCCAGGTGCGAGGGTTCACCAGGGCAGTCCTACTCACAGACTCGAGAAGCGCCCTATGGAACGTGATGAACCCCACGTGTGACATCTCAGCGCTCAGCAAAAGATCGTGCGCGTAAACTAACAAGAGGAGATATCGCCTTCCAATGGATTCCGTACCCCGTTGGCAACGGAAGGGCGGATCAGCTAGCGTCCTCAGCACACCTGAGCTGCAGCCCTTGTTTACCAACTTCGGATGACACCGACAGGCAAATGGCTGTTCAGCTGCTTGTTGAACTGCGCCGCCCTGGGATACGGGATATCATGCACTATCATCGCTCCCTTCTTCCCATGAAAGATCTCCCTCGAGGCATACAGACCATGCTCCGTAGTCTACGCACTGGATCCGCGTTCACCAACACTCAACTATTCAAGATCAGCACTTGAGAGATGAAGATACCCAAGCAGCATGCAATATTGGCTTATATATTGGCTGGTCATTGGCGATACGGGTCCAATATGGGACCCGTTTTTCCAGGATTTCCCCATATTGGCTCAAACTTTGAAATATGGGCCCCATATTGCCAAGTTTGAGCCAATATAGGGAAAATCCTAGCAAGATTGGACGCTGAAGCGTGTGAAATGCCCAATTCAATACGTCGTTACATCCAACAACTTCCCGCAGATGATACACATTGTTCGAAACAGTCAACATACGTGGCAATCCCACTGTAACATGCACTGCAACTCAACAATTCAACTTACCACTTGCTGCAAACAGCCGCCGTCTTGCTTCGCGATGACAATGCCAGTCGATCACGCGTCTTACAACTAATGCGCATGCGCGACACTCGGATCGGACGTTTCATTCGGGCTAAATTGTCGCTGGTTCCCCTAATGACAACGGAATTGCGGCAGGTCAAGTAAAAAAACACAATGTTTGATGGGAAGGGATGTCTCTTCTGTAACGCTAGGTGCTTTCAGGTTACTGCAGGCAGTGTGAATTGCTGAGGCATACGTCCGACACCGTCATGAAAGTGTTTCGCTCTTTTTTACTCTAAGACCTGGTTGGTAGTTTTTGGTTCATACACTATTGCGATCCCAACGAAGGCTTCTGAGGGATGTTTGATATCTGCAGTACTGTGGGACTGCCTGCCTAGCAATAGTTGATCCTGCCTTCGTTTTTAGGACGAGAGCAGTAGTGAGCAAGCTTTCGCTTGTCCCATCCTACAGTTGACAATACGACTGCCTGGGTCCTTCACCAAGACGGGCGTAGCACCTGTTCTTCATCTTCTGTGTATTTCAGAAGAAGAGACTTCTAGCCTGGGATGACCCCATCAACGCCCTTAGTGAAGCTAACTCCCAAAGAAAGAAGCTTACTCCATATACAAAGGGAGGATTTGTATAAAGGCGCGTAGTTACAGATTGCGTATCGAACGAGATACAGGCGGCTCGTGTTGTGTCAGGGTTTTGGCACAGCATGATGTCATTTCTTTAATGCGCTTCCGTTATTTTGCCAATAGAGGTATTGGAGATTGAAGTCTGCAGTTATGCGGCACTAGTTTCAACAAAGTACCAGCCGCATTCTGGTACAGTGCTTTGGAATCAATTACAATTCATAGTGATTAGGTCATAAGCAAATGAATTATAATCAATAATCAATTCTGTACCAATAATTATAATAGACAAATTTAACTAGGTATGTTAGATTGGCTATCACATTCCCAATATTCGTGTCCGACGAGATATGTTGAGCTGACTCACACCTTTGGAATCAACACAAATTGTTGCACCACATGCCATGGTCTAGTGGATGGTCTAGTAATAATCGAGAAGCTCAGCAAGCTCTTGAGAGTCACGTGTAATGGCGTATGTAAAGGTGCTGACTGCAAAGTATAGTGATAAAGATATGTACACAAAGAAGTAGGCTTTGTGTTCTTCAGGTTCTGCCTCGTGTAGCATGGAGCACAACTGTCTTCGTGAAATGCTACACGTGCAAATACAATTATAGAGGCTACTTACTTTCATTATGCCCATGCAGAGTATTCTGTCCATGAATGCGGGGACCTTGGTTAAAAAGGCACTCAAACCAAAAGATGCTCCGGTCTTTGCAGCCACGATGCCCCACACTGGTCCTGACGTAAGAATGGCTTTCCATGGAGGTGTTACCTATTGTATTTAAAATATAGCTTAGCGTAATTAGTCTTAAACACGTGGTTGGTTGGTGGCGTTTTATTTTTTATTTTTTTCAGTAATCCGCCTGTCGATATGTCAGCATGTTGCTGGATCATGCGCCCTGGGACGACTTCACAGACAACTATGCGCAGCTCCCGAGCTCCCGAGGAACACGAGAGAAAGTAGCCATACAGCACAGCCGGCGCTGCAGTACGAACCGCGGTCATGTCCCAGTCCCGGTTTGGGATGCGGTTATCGTAATTCAGACCTCTTCCAGACCTTTCCAGGCGGACTCCAGACCTCTGAAGTGGTGCACCCGGAAAAATGGCTCTATGATTTGATTGACACGCAATGGTCCTGTTATGATCTCTCAGTTGAGACTGCATGCAATTCTACGGAAACTAGTCAAAGGGTAAGACTGTAGCACTGAGCAAAGAAGAAAGAGGGAAGCGATTTCGTGTAATTAACTTGTAGGCAACATTTCATTGAGTATCGGGAAACGACATGAAGGGACGAACTCAAACCAGGAAATTGAAACATTTATTCCACAGGAAACACTCTAGGTATGAGAAAGGAGGTTCACAACAGAAGGCGCCGTATTGACTGGCGGCTGGTTAATACCACGTTTACTCAATACTCTTTCTGGTCATGAAACTCCGCTCGAATACAATGGAGCAGATCACTCAGGGAGCGCAGCTGTCGCAGGAGGGCGATCACGTCGATCGGGGGGAGAGAGCAGACGAGGCTTCCGTAGAGCCACATGTGTAGACTTGACAAGTTCAACACCAATCTGTTTCGATCGACAGTTCCTCTGCTTGATATCGTGCACAAGGCTAGACACAAGCATGCCTAAGTCGTGGTGTGTCCCTGGCTGTGACGTAGAGAAACCGACCTTGCGCGACAAAGGCGTCTCTTTTTCGCTTTCCGTCTGACCCCGTTTGGAGAGGCCGCTGGAAGCGTGCAATCCCACGTGGGGAAGCCGAACGATTCAAGTTCGACTCCTCGCATTCGAGGGTCTGCTCACTGCATTTCGATCCATCGGACATCGTAAGGACTGACGGCTTCGTGATCAACAACCAGCTGGTTTGTCATGACTGCATCGTGCCCAAGCTGAAAGATGGAGCAGTGCCGAGGATCTTTTCGAACTGCCCGTCGTATCTCAGCTGCCGAAGCCACAAAGCCGTGCACGCAAGACGCGTGAGCAGGACTGCCAGCCAAAGCGAAGGAAGATAGCGTCGTCCACATCGCGTTCAACACCACAGCCGCCGCGCAAGGCACTCAGGTCAGATTTGAAGGAGAATGTGGACCCCACAATCACCAGTGAAGAGGAAGATGATGAACTCCGTGATGTGAACGACATGTACTCCATAGGGCTTCCCTAGACCTAATGAAAGCTCACCTGAAACACCACGACCATAATCTTCACAAGTTATGTGAGCACCTCAACTTCCTCAAATTGCGTTTGAAGGGCTTTACTTGTACGTCGTCCCCAAATCCTTACCCTACCGTTATTAACAAAGTTCGGGAACAAAACCACGAGTTCTACGCGGATGTTCAACGCAGAAATGAGAAGAAATTGAAGACCCTTCTGCCCCACTTGTTCACCGCACCCTCTACCACAACCGTGTACACGATTCCTTCCAATCTTTCCCTGAGTGAGCCCCAACGTTCGCTTTTATCCAACGGCCTGTCCTTTGCTCCTTCTTCTCGCAGGCCTCCTGACGAGTTCTCCTTACTCAATGATTCGGAACGGTTTTTCCGCCGACTGTTGCTCGACGCCCACTTTCTAAATAATCCGACGTCGAAACCCCAAACTATTTTTGACAAGCTTAATCCTCGCTGTTCAAATTGGACCCCTCCACCACAGAAGTTTCCTCTATTAGAAGAATTCATAAAGGGCACACGCAGCTTACTTTCCAGAAACATGCCTAAGTTCAGCACCTCCTTACCTAACCTGAACCCCTTGGAACTCACCGCCCTCGGGGAACTAAGATCCAGGGACGACATCATTATCAAACCAGCCGACAAAGGTGGAGCCGTTGTGGTATGGCACCGAGACTTATACGTTGCCGAAGCAGAGAGACAACTGTCTGACACTAGGTACTACAAAAGCTTGATGAGGACTCATCCCGGAGGCCTAAATGAAAGGCTCATTTTAGGATTCTAGTTTGTCGGCACGTGTTGTAACATGCCGCCCTCTGACACGGATCTCGTGTTAGCCCCCTAGCGGGCTGGGCGATATATACACATGTTTCCCGATGTCCTCGACATTCCGTCCATCTAGTCTGAAGAAGATCCTTCGCTCGAAACGTCACCCCCCCCCCCCATTTCTTTGCTCCCCTCTTCGGTACACCAGTTCCCCTTTTTTTCTTTCAATTTATTTTCTCAAGCAAGGAGTCTGTCATTACGACACCTAATATGTGCATGATGCCGTGATTTTCCTCAGTGTAAAGCATGTTTTCGTGAAACATTAGTATAAAGGTGGAACATTATCGTCGCCCACTCGTCCATCTTTCGAACGTCATCGCATCGAGCCATTCCCATCATCGACCACACCGTCGCCTCGCTCTTCGTCGAGTACGTCATCAATTGTGCCCCCGGCAGCATGGCATTCTTCATCTATCGTGTCCCGGAGGTTTCGGCACCAATTTTTTATGTCCTGGCTTTGTCGCAGCGATGTCTTTCCCAGGGCCCCAAGCCTCCTCGTCATATCACGTTCCTTTTCCGAACATACCTCATACCTTTATTCACGTTTTAATGTAGGACACATTGTCATCGTGAATAAAGGTATGAAAATGAAAATGATACGGGCAGCACAGCGTGATGATGGCAATGGTTTAATGAGCAGAATGAGAATGGACGTGCGTGACACGCGCCCGTCCCTGCCGACACCGTCGTCGTCCTCGTAACATTATGTTCTCACAAGAAAGCTAAATCAAGACCCATTAGAGGTAAAAATCTGTAGATTTTACAATGAAACAGAGTTATTCCACCAATAATGTCTTGCAGAATTTTTTTTGAATTGTGAGGCACATTGCTGGTGATGGTGGGCGTCCCGCAGTTGTACAGTTTGTCTACATCTATCGGATGTTGTCAGTGAATAACCTTGTAAAGCCACCCGAGCGAACCAACGTCCAGTTTCAAGGCCCACAACTGCTGCTGACGCTGCAACGCCTGTTTGGACAAAAGCAGATTCCAAAAGAGAAAATGCTCCAGATATTATTGTGAAATGACGCGTGTCCAAAATAATCTGGTCTATGCCAAGTTTCCACCTTTGCTCTTATAGGTCAGTGATTTGGTGGCGCAGCTTGACAGTATCCTGCTTGACCCAGCTGCTGCCGAAATGCCTGCCAGGGACAGCCAGCGCTACACAACACAGAGACAACATATTGGAATACCTCGGGGGATACATTGTGTACAAACTCCGTGGAGGGGAATGTGTCTCCTGTTTTGCGACCCTGGAAAGGTCAGATGACAACCCAGAGAACTCAGCCACAGACAAGATGCCAGACTTGATATCAATTAAGTCTCATGGAGGCCTTAAACGGCCGTCGCAGCAGCTGATGAGGGTACTTCGTTTAGCAGAGTCTCATGTCAAGCAATGCACTGACTCTGCTGTAGGCTGGTCAGTTTACACAGATATTGTTGAAAAAGCACTTCTTGACCAAAAACTCCTCAGTGCTTGTGTTGGTTCCGAGGAGCACTATGTCCAGAAGACTGCCGAGGTTCTGCATTTCTTATAAGATGTCACTTGCATTTTGCAATGCATGCACGTAATGTAAGTAGATCGAACCAAAAATGAATAAAGATGTATGTACAAATAAAATGTCATTATACGAGGGGCGTTCAAGTCAAACCGGGACTTTTCATTTTTCGCAAAAGTAAAATGAACTTACAGGCGAGAAATTAGTTTTATTTTTCGACGTAATCTCCAGCTGGCACTAACGCACTTGTCCCAGCGTTTCACGAGGGCTTGGATGCCAGCAGCGTAGAAATCCTTACCGACGCGTACCAGCCATGATCGGAACGCATTCTTGACCTCGTCGTCGCAGCTGAAGTGGCGGCCCCCAAGGAACGCCTTCAGTGGCCCGAAGAGATGGAAATCGCTGGGGGAGAGGTTTGGACTGTAAGGGGGATGTGGCAGCAACTCCCAGCCAAGTTCCTGTAAGGTGCGTGTCGTGAGATGCGCGGTATGCGGGCGTGCATTGTCCTGTAGGAGGAGGACTCCTTTGGTGATGAGGCCCGGCTTTCCGAAACTGGATGTGTTCATGAATGATAGTGTTCAACATTCCCACAGAAAGGTTCGTCTTTCGAGCCAGTTCGAGACATGTTGTCCGTGGGTCCTTGAGGATGAGGCGCTCCACAAGTTGGATGTTCTCAGGAACTCTGACACTAGGCTCTGAGCCGCCCCGACCGGGATCGTGCTGCACTGACGTACTGCCGTCTCGGAACCGTTTCCACCGCTCAAACGCTTTGCTGTGGCTAAGTGTATCGTGGCCATACTGAGCCTGAAGTCTTCTGTGAATTTCAGATGACTTTATGCCTTCTTTCACGAGAAACTTCACGACAATTCGCTGTTCTATGTGCGCGCTAACCTCTTGTCGGCCATCTTGTCTAGCACGTGTCTTCTGTTTTGCACAAACTTTGGACCACTACGTGGTGAACGCGGAGGCCTGTCGCGTGTGAAAATCATGAAAAACAAGTAGCGCGCGCCATTTGTACACTCAGGAGACAGAAAGTCCTGGTTTGACTTGAACTCCCCTCGTAACGTATGATGCAAAATCCTACGTATAAGGGTCGTCCTCCTTGCTATTTTCGTGGTATCACGGTCTTATGCCTCACGTTAGCGACGAAACATCCCATTTTCGCGTAAATAATGATGGCGGAGCGAAAGTTGAAGCTGCTTCTGCAGATGCGTACATGATGATATATATCCTCCATCTTGGAGAAAATTTGCTGTCATGGCAGCTCCCATGGAAAACAGTAACCAATGAAATGCGCCTAAGTTTGATTGACAGGTCGAGCCTCTTTTTTAGGCTCCTCCTAATGGGCAGGCTCCCTTTGGCATACACGGCACTGTTGTCGCTGTGGGGCACAACAGCCGATTTTTGCGTATTTACGCACAAGTTATGCTCTCAAGTTGACTAACTTGCGTGGAACAATACTTAATGACGCGTCCCACCGCGTTTGTTTGTACTGCTTTTCCGCATGCATTCGGCTTACAAGCCGCGCGTTTGTCACCGTTTTTGATAATGTTGCACATGCGAAGAACTGATCAACTTGCAACAGCTCGACTGTACCAGTACATGGCAGTACATTGCAGAGTACACACTCACGTCGAACGTCTCCTGTGTACAGCTGCAGATAAAGAAGCCACCATATATGCATTTTGTACGAACAAGGCAATTAGACACTTATAGCGTATAGTCCTCGAAACACGTGCCTGTTGCAGCAGCACATACGGGCTCTAGTCCCCTGGTGGAACAGCTACATGCTTGCCGTCAGTGCCGTGTATGCCAAAGGGAGTCTGGCCATTAATGGGACCTGCCTATAACTAAGGCTCCACCCACTTTTTGAGGTATCTAGCCAATCACTGGTCGGAATACAGTAGTCTATTATTACATCCATCCAGTACTTATACCTGACCCTCATTTACTGGGTGCCACCATTTTGGAGAAACTCGATTGATTCGGATTGGAACGGATATCACTGGTGACAGACCAAAACGACGGATTTTGCGCCCACTTTTATCAACGCCATCTGCATGGAGGGAGGCATGTTGGGAAGGCTCATAATTGCAGAAATTGCTGCTGGCAGAAGTGGCCAGGAGAGCGGTACAACAGCTTCTTCGTAGCAGACGACTGCCGGTATGAAGCTTTAAATCATGTAATGTAAGTAGATCGAATAAAAAATGAGCAAAGATCTATGTATAAATAAAATGCAATTATATAATGCAAAATCCTACGTATAAGAGTCGTCCTTCTTGCTATTTTCTTGGTATCACGGTCTAAGCTAGGCCTAACGTTAGCGACGAAACATCCCGTTTTCGCGTAAATAATGATGGCGGCGCGAAAGTTGAAGATGATTTTGCAGATGCGTACATGAGGATATATACTCGCAGTATGAAATTGAAGTAGTCTGAAAATTTTTTGTCACGAAATCTCCGCTTCGCCGTTCCAAGCACCATCCTCCATCTTGGAGAAAATTTGGTGTCATGGCAGCTCCCATGGAAAACGGTAACCAATGAAATGCGCCTATGTTTGATTGACAGGTCGAGCCTCTTTTTTAGGCTCCTCCTAATGGCCAGACTCCCTTTGGCATACACGGCACTGCTTGTCGTAGAAGTGCTGAGCGAAGAGCTCGACGCACGGGTTTACTTTCCGATATTGTCGCAGCGCGTCATTCACTTAAAGATGTGCGCCCCTCCGCACCCTCCCCACTCTCCATCTCAAAATAAAGTTGTTGTTGTTAGAGATGTGCAACATAGGTTGAGAGCCCTTGATCGACAGCGTTGGCGCTAGTTTTGTTAGACACTTTCGCCCTTCTGCAGACCCACCAGAATTTGGCAAGTTGCGCGTAGCCTGCGCGATGGCCTTCCACGCACTAATCCATTGGGGTCACTTGCTCTGATCCTCTAGAAGTGTGAGGTAGACGTAGCTCTCGACTTCTGCGAAACTGTGGTGGCGGCTGCGGAAGCTGCGGGAACTGCAACGTTTCATACCTACATGGTTGAACTTCGCGAGGATCTTGAGCGTATAACGCTCCCGTCGAACGCACAGCTGGATGCGGATTTTTCTCTGCCAGAGCTTAAAACTGCCTTTCGTTGGTCCTGATCCAAGTCGTCCCCTGGTGCAGACGGGATCACCTATTCAGCTCTTGGAAATCTTGGCGCTGAGGGCCTTCGAACCTTGCTGCTTATATGCAACAGCTCATGGCCAGGTACCCGCAAGCTGGAAGGAAGCCATGGTGGTCCCATTGCTGAAGCCTTGCAAGCATCCGTCCTGTCCTGTCCTGTCCACCTGTCCTCTTTCCGTCCACTTAGCCTTTCCAGTTGTGTTGGTAAGGTGATGGAGCGGATGGTTTTACACAGGCTGCAATGGTGGTTGGAAAGGAATCACGTCTTCCCTGATGAGATGGCCGGCTTCCGTCGGCACCGTAACTCAGTGGGCTCACTTATGGACCTTGTGACTGCTGTTGAAGTCGCCAAGAGCCGCAAGAGGAATGTCGAGGCTGTTTTCCTTGATGTCAAACGTGCCTTTGATACGGTCAGTCATACTTATGTATTGCACACCCTCCTCCGGGCTAGAGTGTCTCGCAGGCTTTTTGTCTGGGTGGCTGACTTCTTGTCCAACAGAACCATTTTCGTCCGCACTCGGGACGGTGATACGCAAAAAACAGTTTTGACACAAGGCGTTTGACACAAGTTCCTCAAGGAAGTGTATTAAGTCCCGCCCTCTTCAATTTGGTTATGCCGGATATCAAGCGTTGCGTACGCAAAGTTCAGCTCTCTGTATATGCAGACGATGTGTGCGTTTGGACCACCGGTAAATCAAGGCCAGCGATTCAACGCCGCCTTCAAAACTCGTTGGATGCTGTTCAGCATTACTTCACCAAGGCTGGCATGGACATCTCGGCTGAGAAGCGAGTCGTGCTCCCGTTTACGCGGAAACGCATGAGCGCCTTCCCTCTTTCGCTAGACAATAATACACTCAGTCAAGTGAAATGCCATATATTCCTGGGTGTTATCTTGGATGTCAATCTCTCGTGGAGCGCCCATATCAGGTACCTGGAAGCGAAAATTCAACGCTGGACAAATGTCATTTCTCACTTCGCTGGCGCTGCATGGGGGATTGATCAGGGAGCGCTCCTATAGATTCATGGGGCATTGGTTCGGGGAACCATTCTCTACAGCCTCCCGGTCTTACACGGCATATCAAGAACTTCTGAACAGAGGCTTCGGTGTATGTTGGCTAGAAGCTTGAGGATCTGCCTTGGTGTACCCCACGCCGCTGAAACGCGCATGGTGGTGGCAGAGGCCCGCGAGCTGCCAAGAGGTCTTACGTCTCAGAGAAGCTATGCGCCATTTTCTACGCCTCGTCGCGGAACACCGTCGTCACCCCTTGGTTTCGAAGCTCAAAAAGGCGGAGGCAGAGCAACATTTCTGGCTGCATCGCTGCTGTAAAGCCGTTGCTGCCGGCTTTTGTTGGCAAATCAGTCGTCCCCAGGTCCCCTCCGTGGGTCTTTTCGATACCTTCGATCTCTACTACCATTCCTGGGCTTAAGGGTAAGAGGGATCACGTTGCAGCACCCGTGTTGAAACAACTTGCGCTAGACAAGCGCCGCTATCAGCAGCTGGGTGATATACTGCGATTCCAAGGCAGCTCTCCAGTGTATAGCGAACGTGGGTATTCGTGGATCACTTGCGCTTGTGGTTGTGGGCATACTAGAGGAACTAAGCCGTCTTGAGATCAGCGGGCACTCTATCTACTTCCAGTGGGTTCCTGCACACTGCGGCATCCGCGGCAATGAAGAGGCTGACGAGGCTGCAGCAACTGCGTATCATTCCCGATCAAGCGTGCGGAATTCCCCCCCCCTCCCCCAAAGGCGACAGGCGAACCTGCCTAAATGATGTGGTGAGGCCTCTCGCACATGCGGAGTGGTCTCGGGACGTTCCATCACGCGTTCTGATGCCTGAAGTGGACCCTGACTTTGGCTTCACCATGCCTTCTCGTGTGCCTCGTCATTTTGCGTCGCTGATACATCGGCTTCGTCTCGGGGTTGCATTCACCCCCCATTTCAAGCATCTGATCGGCCGCTCCGACTCTATGCTCTGCTCTCGCTGTGCTGTTTTGGCGGATACCAAGCATGTGCTCCTCGACTGCCATCTTTACACCTCCCAAAGAGCAGCTCTACAGTGTCGCCTGCAATCGATCACGGCCGCACCATTCACATTGACAACCATTCTCGGCCCTTGGTCTAACCAGATCGACCATCGCCAAGCTCTTGAGTATTTCAAGATTTTTCTCCGGGACACTGGTCTCCTCTCTACCCTATGATGTGCCTGCGTACCACTGTGCTGTGTGTGTGTTTTTGTGTTCTGCGGTTTTGCCTACCGTTCTGATGTCTTACTGACTTCACTGGCTATCGACCCTTTTTAGCATCGTTCGTCACCTCATCATCAGGGCACATTTCATCCTGCCCATTGTGCCTTGGAGTAGTGGGCCGCGAGGCCTACTACTCCAAGCTAGGGTGCCTGAGTGCGCGCTCTCCTCCTCCGTTGTCGTTGACAGGGTGGTGACTTCCTAGTGACCGGTCCATGCCGACGCCTCTGGGCAAACGCCATTTTTGCTCACTGACTGCCGCTCTTTGTTGAGCACAGGTGTAGGAGCGAGGCGGGACTTCGTCATTGGAAGTGTGTTTTTGGCAAAAAATGGTTGGTTGCTGTGCTCCAACGTGCTCGAATTCCTCCCGGAAAGGATTTCGGTGCTTCACGTTTCCGCGGGATCCGGCAAGACGAAAAAAATGGCTCGTTCAGTGCAAGCGTGATAAATGGACTCCGAGCTCCAGTTCAGCGTTATGCGAAGTACATAATTGCAATGTATTTCAATGGACAAGTTCGTGGCAGGGTACAATAACGGGGTAATGCTGTAGTATATACTATATAACTTGTAGGGTCTCTTTGTACTTATTTCCGGGATTATTGAAGTAAAGCAATCCTTGGAATATGTCGCGTTGGTTTTCTTTTCCATGTTTCTTTATGGCACGAAAGCTTCACAGCACAGGTTGTTTAGCGTGCGATAATGGGTAAGTCATTAATTATATGACATCGCAAGTACATTTCGAGGAAGACCAGTTCGAGTTGAACAGGCAAGACGGATGGCGAAAATTAAAGCCAAACGCTGTGCCAACTATATTCTCATTCAGACGTAAGTAGAACTATTCTGTTCTCTTTTTGCTTCAGATTTCCACTGAGATTTTAAGTATTTTCACGTGCATTGCTACGGTCTGTTCTGTACATAGTGAAAGAGTCAATATCACATATTATTTTCAGGTAAAGTGTGCTCCAGTTTCTAGTCGTGACTGCTAGGAAGCATGGCATTTTTAACACAAATGAGGCTCGCTTTTCCTTTCAGTACCTCAGAGAAGAAGGAAGCTACCAACAAGGAGGGTCTGTGAGACAGAGGAGCAGAGCAACGAGCAGGCTGAACCGATGACTCCTTGGGAGCAAGAGAGCGACTGTGAGAATCCACAGCCAGTACTCCTGCCAGTGCCTCCAGGTAGGTACTTGCTTTGAGGAGAATAATTCTATAGTGAAAGGCCCATGTGGGAATGCAAAATCTGAAATAGCTGTTTGTATTTACATATAACATAGTAAGTCATGTTGATGATGATTGGGAGTTTAGTGGCGCAACGACAACAAAGATAGTAAGTCATTTATAAATTATGAAGTATAAATAGATAATGTCAAAACTGTTCTTTATAAGTAGATGATAAGATAAGAGATATACAAGATGCTTTCTTTGTGCTGTGCATTTTAGGAGAGGCAGAACTCAGGAAACAGCTTGAAGACATGAAGAGCCGTGTAGCCCTGCTGCAGCAGCTAAATGAACGCCGAAGAAAAGAAGTAAAGAGGCTTCGCAAAGCATGTAGAACTGCAGATCAGCACCTGAAATGCCAGCAGCAAAAGTTGGGGTTCCTGACCAACTGCCAGAAGCAATCCTTAAACAGAACAAGCACAAGAGGACACAAGTGGGGACACGAGACTACAGAGAAAGCTTTGCGGCTTAGGTTTGCATGTGGAAGAGCAGGCTATCAAACCCTCCTGGATGAGGGCTATCCTCTGCCCTCAGTGAAGACTCTCACTCGTCGCCTCAGCAAAATTGATTTTGAACCAGGCATCCTCCAGAATGTTATCCACGTGTTGGAAATGAAAGTTGCCAAAATGAGCGACATTGAAAGAGACTGTGTTCTTTTCTTAGATGAAATGGAGATCTGCGAAGGTCTGCAGCTGGACAAAACATCCGACTCGCTAATAGGTGAAGCCTCGTCGCTCGTTGTGAGCCCGTCTTACGAAGACTGCCTACTCGCAAGCCGTGCACTTGTGTTTTTGATAGGAGGGGTGAACACCCGATACAAGCAGGTAGTTGCGTACCTCTTAACAGGCAAGTCAACTCAACTGATGGAAGACTCTTGAAGAACTTTATTTTTGAGCTCATTCGGGTCTTAACAAGCATTTCACTAAACGTTGTTTGTGTGACATCCGATATGGGGAGCTCCAATAGGGCAGTATGGCGGAGCCTCGGAGTTTCGAGTGGCCGGATGTCAATAACCACCTGCAGCATACCCCACCCATTCAAGGCTGACTGTGAGCTATTTTTTATGGCAGATGCTGCGCACGTGCTGAAAAATATCCGTGGTCATCTTGTCCGTCGTGATGTATTCTTTCTTGACGAAGACACGGTTCGGGAGTTTCAGCTCCCATCAAACGAGGTGTCAATAAAGCATATCATTGCAGTGCTAGACTATGAAGAAGAAAATGAGTTGAGAGCAGCCCATCGCATTTCGAGGCACCACGTCAGTAACGGGCACTTCACGAAGATGAAGGTGTCAACAGCTGTACAACTGTTTCGAGAGGCACCAGCCGCAATTCGCTACTACATTGGACACGGAGTCTTGGAAAATGGTGCCATGACAACAGCCTGGTTCTTTGACCTTGTATTTGCTTGGTACACCATCATGTCGGCACGATCTGCTACCACAGCACTGAGTCTGAACAAGCCTGAGAAACACGCTGAAGCTATTAGGAAGCTACACGAAGTCATTGCAGTCACAGTGAAGCTGAAGTTGAACCTTTCAGGCTTGTGGAAGCCGTTTCAAGCAGGCATCCTGATCTCGACAACTGTAATATTGAGGCTGCAAGAGTACCTTCTGAAAACAAGGGGATACAAGTTTGTTCTTGCTGGACGATTCCTTCAGGATTGCCTGGAAAACTTGTTCTCCGTGGTGAGACTGAAGAAGCCACTGCCAAATGCTTTGGACTTGAAGTACGCCCTAAAAATTATAACTGTGAGCCAATTTTTGAAGACTCCAAAGAACACCAGCTACGAGCCGGACGACAATGTGTACCTGGTAGACCTCCTTCAGGACAACATCAAAGAAGTGCTGGAGGACAACACCGACCTCCTGGAGGGCTATGAAGAGCTACCTGAGCTCACAGGTGTTGAGTGTGGCATTGTGAACCATCTGGCTGGATTCATCTTAAGCAGGATTTTGCCTCTAACAAAAGGATGTCATACATGCCGTGAGCTCCTCCTTGCACCGTCCGCTACTGAGGGACATACTCTGACGACTTTAAAAGAGTTTGTTCCTGGGCAGATGAACCTGGCATATGCCAGCACGCAGGTGTTAAATGCAACACAAGAATGTGAGCGGATATTTCAGGCTGCCGACAACGAACATGGCATCACAAAAATTGGACAACCACTTCGGTGTTTTCTCCAAATTCTTGACGGTAAGCTCACAATGGATCTGCCATTCTGTGAGGCACACAAGCACTGCCACGAGGCGTTCCTGAAAAAGTTCGTCACAGTGCGCCTACAAATGTCCCTCAGGAGTGGAAACATCTGTACAGAAAAGAGTTACAGCAGTAAAACTTGTGCAGGGGTAAATCTCCCATGAGAATATTACATATCTGCATTTGCCGTGTTCTCTCAGAAGTTCCTAAACAGTGTTTTCGTATTGAATAAGAACTAAAATGTTGTTTTGACATGTACATTTTGTATACCTTGAATAAAAAACAATTTCGTGTAATTTCACTCTTTTGGCTAATATGGCTAATACGAGATGTAAGTCCGGACTGAGTTTGAGTGTAAGTGCATTGATTTTTTATTATATCGCGTAAGTGCAAGTACGTGCATCTCTGCTTTTGATGTCTGCGACTGCAACTCAAACAAACGAATTAGGGCTTAGGGCCCCATAGGTAGAGCCTTACCCAAGCCGAAACTTGTCACACCTGCAACAACGGGCACCCGATTTCGATTGCAAACTAAAGCCACCAGCGGCATGGCCGAGTGGGCAAAGGCGTCCGCTCGTTGGTGGTAGCCAAGGTCGTGCTGTAGACTGGGAGGTGGTGGGTTCGAATGCTACCGCCGGCTGTGCTGTCTGAGGTTTTTCCTGGGTTTTCCGAAGACTTTCCAGACGAATGTCGGCACAGTTCCCCCTGAAGTCGGCCCAGGACGCATACTAATCCCCCTGTCCCCCACTCCTTCCTGCTGTCCTCTCTCCGTCTGTCCACATCTGTACACTGCTCATAGCCACAGTTGCTTCGCGGCGCTAACACGCAATCAAAAAAAAAAAAAAACTAAAGCCGGTGTTTGCCGTCCACGAGACAAACTAAAAAACACAACGCTTTGGAATGCAGACGTCACTTCGTTCCCCTACGACAGGCAAGAAAACAAAACAAAAAAGTGGGAAAAAAGCTTAGAAAGGCGAAATTTTCTATCAGAACACATAGCTGCAAGCGGCGCTTGTGAGTGAACATGGCGGCACCTCCGCCGTTGTCCCCACCATGTCAGGAGGAGTGTCGTTGGGAGGAACCCGAGAGGTCTGCCTGCCTGATTAGGCGGCATGTTTCTCGGGAAGGGAAAGGTGGTGGAGAGGAGGAGAGGAAAGAGTGAAGTGGAAGACCGAGCGGAATCCGTTCGGGGGGAGGATAGCTGCGTCCATGGGCCGACTTCAGGGGAACTGTGCCGGCATACGCCTATTACACATCTGAGGGAAACCCAGGAAAAACCCCAGACGGCACAGCCGGCCCGCGGATTCGAACCGCGGACCTCCCAGTCTCCAAGCGCACGCGTTACCGCTGCGCCACCTGAGCTGGTCCCCCCACCATGTCAAGGAGGAGGAGAGCGCGCATTCAGGAACCCTACTCCGAGCGCGCTCTTAGCGCCCTCTGCGGCGACCACCTGCGAGAGGCTAAGAAAGAAGAGCATTCCTGCGCCCTCCTCTTGCGATGCTCATTGGTCGTGACGTCATCCCACTGTCCCAAGGGGGGGGGGGTCCCCGAAATCCACCATTAAGAATAAACGTTTAAGAATAAAACATTCAAGAATAATCCGCTTAAAAAATACATGGTTAAAAATATATCTCCTAAAATAAACCGCTTACTATCCAAGCTTAGATATCACTGTTTAATAATCCACCATTAAAAATAAACTGTTTCAAAATCCCCTCACCATCTAGCACGGAGGCGGACTGATTGCAATTTACGCCGGGTTATATCATGTTATGTTAGATTAGTTTAGTTTGGTTTCGGTTAGTTTGGGATAGTTTAGGCTAGTTTGGTCCTGTGAGGTTAGGTTAAGCCCCTTGCTTGCAGTTCACCTTGATTTGGGCCATACCACATGACTCTAGCAACTGTAGGGTGGATTTGGGGGATTCTGAAACGATTTATTTTTAACGATATATTCTTAACCGTAGATTCCTTAGCGTTTATATTTGAACGGGGATATTTCGGCGTTTGTTTTTGTGCGTTTATTTTTAAACGTATATTCTGGGAGATATATTTAAAACAGTGGGTACTTACGCGTTTATTTTTGAAAGATTATTTTTAATGGTTTCAAACGAGATACACCCGTCCCAAGGCTACACCGATTTTTTTTTCACACGGTCGGTCGACTCAACTGGACAAGGTCAATCTGCAATGAAGCCATGGCAAGACGTCATTATGCACCTGCATGGCTCAAGGACGCGTACGCTCTAGACAGGGGACCTATTATTTATTGAATCACTATCCCGAGATTATTTCCTTTATTCTTCTATAACGATTGCGAACTATTGCGAATTCCAAAGTCTTACTAAATGAGACTTGCAAAAGAACAAAATATCCTAACACATAACTCCATCAATGGCTAATAAGAGGACTAAATCAACACAGAGTATGGGTAACAAGGAGTGCAGAATCATGCGTCCACTCCATCCGACAGCCGGGCACGGAACTGAATCTTAATGCTTTTTCTCCTCTATGAAGCCATGCATGTGTCCCTCTTGCGGTTGATTTCTGAACTAATTTAATCGCAAAATTATTAAGAATTGCTCTAGCACTATTCCCATTCAGGGCAGCACTATCGACATCGTCACGACAAGAATGTTCCTTGTCAAAAAAGAAAAAAAACAGCGTCAACAAAGGAAAGCATGCATGTCGGGGCATGTCAGGACACGTCAGGACAAATCGCACGACTGCTGGGCAGCAGAGGAAAACAAACACAGAGACACTTGAACAGAGTGAAAAAGACACTCGCCATCATTCTTCACGTTCTCCGCATTCCCTCATTGTAAATCCGTTCATCACAAAATCCACCACAATCGTCACACACCATTCACCAGTGACGAACGACACATCCGCACCCGATCAGAGGCTGACGGAACCCCACCGAAGCTACGCTCTTCCACTGACAGCCAACGCAATTGCTAGGAGCAGAATTAACGTGTCCACACCCGCCAGTGTCCAAGAAAGAAGTGAATCCTTGCGCCCCCTGCAGGCAGTGCTCATTGGTCGTGACGTCATCCTATTGTCTCAGGGCTACACTGTTTTTTTTTCACTAATGCTCCTCTGGACAATGTCCACCTGAAACAATAGTGTCGCGGTATTACGTCATCATGCAGTTGCGTGGCTCAAGGACCCGTACGCTCTAGACAGGCGACCTGTTATTTATTGAATCACTATCCCAAGATTATTTCCTTTATTCTACTATAATGATTGCATAGGGAACTATTGCAAAAAAACACCATACATGAGAGGTGATTGTAGGAATTAAGCATTTCATTCCCAAAGTCTTACTAAATTAGACTTGCAAAAGAACAAAATATCCTAACACAGTCAATGCCTACATACAACGAGCTAATCGAGACATGTCCATTCCTTTCGAGAGCCAGGCAGCTAACTGAATAATGTCGCTTTGTTCCTCGACTGGATAAAGCCATGCACCTGTCCCCCTTGCGGTTACTCTCTGAACTAAATGAATCGCAAATTTATTAAGAATAGCACTACTCCCATTCAAGGCAGCACTATCGACATCGTCAAGAATGTTCCTTGTCAATGTAGCGGCACCTGCTGACAACGACGAGCCCAGTCTCTGCCCTGCTTGTGCTGACTGTTCGTGCGATTATTCCTTAGTTGAGATCCGGCACTCACGCAGTAAAGTGGTTGTTGCCTCTGTCTCCTCTATTGTCGTGACTTGACTTCGCGACAATCTGGTGACCCGAACACTGAATGCCGATGCCTGATCCTCCTGCCTCTATGCCACTGCTCCGATCGGGTACCGACACCTCAGCGGCAGCCACAGCTGCGGCGCAGATTGCTCAACGCAGCACCACAGAAGCTCTCGGAGGTCCCGAAGATGCTATTCGTCTCCGTTTTCCGCCGTTCTGGACCCAAGACCCCGAGCTCTGGTTTGCCCCAATCGAGCGGCAGTTCGACGCCCGCCGCGTCACTTCCCAAGCCGCCAGGTTCGGACACGTCGTCAGCACTCTGCCCATGGATGCCGCTGCCGAAATTCGTGATATCATTCTCCGTCCGCCGGCAGAAGCGCCGTATGATACCCTGAGACGGGAATTGCTCGCCCGTACTACTCTCTCTACTCATCGACGTCTTCAACAGCTCCTTAGCGCTGAGGAGTTGGGCGACCAGAAGCCGTCTCAGTTACTCCGCCGCATGCGCCATCTCACAGGTGACACACCTCTCGACTCTACCATCCTGCAAGAACTCTTTCTCCACCGCTTGCCATCCGACATTCGTGTGGTCTTAACCGCAGCCGGCGAGATGACGTTGGACGACATGGCGCGGCTGGCGGATCGTATCCTCGACTTGCGCTCAGACTCCGTTGCAAGCGTTACCCGCTCCGTTCACGCATACGGCAATCCGGACCCCGTACCTCCCCCGGCTCACACGGTGCCGCCCGTTCCGGCCATCACACCTTTGGCCGAGTATCCTGATGGTCAGCGCTCTATCTCAAGTCTTTCCGTCACTGTCAACACCCTACAATCCAGCGTTGATCGGCTCACACAGCTTGTAACTGGATTGACCACTCTGGTTGCCTCTACAACCGCGCGACAACATCGATCGCCTTCACCGCACTACCGGGATAATCGTCGCCGGCACACTCGCTCGCCCCGACGATACCGCTCTCCATCTCCAGCTCAGTCTTCCCCTTACTGTTGGTACCATGCCAAGTTCGGTCCCCGGGCCCGTAACTGTCAACCACCATGTACGTGGCCGGAAAACCTCAGCCCAGGCAACTGAACGCGGCCGAAGTCGCTGGGCCTGATAACAGCCGCCTCTTTTACGTCCCACGACATCATCAATCATCTTCGCTTTCTCATCGACACTGGCGCTGAAGTCAGTATCATTCCACCCCATCCTTCGGACCGTCATCGCACTTCTCAGCATTCATTGCAAGCTGTAAATTCTTCACCAATTAAATGTTTCGGTGAGCGATCCCTCACCCTGAACTTGGGCCTGCGTCGGAACTTTCAATGGATCTTTATCATAGCCGACGTCTCTGATGCCATCATCGGTGCGGACTTCCTCAAGCACTTCGATTTGATGGTCGATGTGAAGGGACGACGCCTCATTGATAACGGCACGGGCCTATCTGTCCGCGGACTTCGTGCCTTCTGTAACCCCATTGACCCTGTCTTCACCCGCCCATCTGCACCTGTGCAGTTCCGTGACATCCTTAAGGATTTCCCCGACATCGTCCGTTTGCCACCTACAGACGCACCCCCTCTCCATACGACCACGCACCACGTCCTCACCAGAGGCCCCCCGGTGCATGCGAAGCTCCGCCTGATCGCCTTGCAATCGCCCGTCGCGAGTTCGACCATCTCCTCGCCTTGGGGTACATTCGTTTCGTCCAGCAGCCCATGGGCTTCGGCATTGCATATGGTGCCCAAAAAGGACCCGGGAGATTGGCGACCGTGTGGGGATTATCGGGCACTGAACGCTGTCACCTCACCCGACCGTTACCCTTTACCACATCTTCACGACTTCGCCGCAAATCTCCACAGTGCCTCACCCTTTTCCAAGATCGATCTTATAAAGGCTTCCCATCAGATCCCCATGGAGCCCAGTGACATTCCGAAGACCGCAATCACGACCCCGTTCGGCCTCTTCGAATACGTTCGAATGCCCTTCGGTCTTCGCAACGCCGCGCAAACTTCCCAAAGATTCATTGACGAGGTACTTCGCGGTCTGCCTTATTGTTTCGCCTACCTCGACGATATTCTGGTGGCTAGTTCCACTCCCGAGGACCACGCCGAACACCTTCGCCAATTGTTCCAGCGTCTACGTCAGCATGGCATTGTCATCAATCCGGCTAAATGCGAACTCGGTGTTCCTTCCCTCACCTTTCTCGGCCATCGCATTGACAGTTCCGGCATCACCCCTCTGCGGCAGAAGGTTGACGCCATTGACCGCTTTCCCCACCCTACCACACGGCGGAAGCTTCGTGAATTTCTGGGCTTGGTGAATTTTTATCGCCGCTTCATACCGCACTGCGCGCACACCATCAAGACGCTCAGTCATTTGCTGGCTGGCCCTGGCGGTCCGTCGAAAACCATTGAGTGGATGCCATCCGCTGACCAAGCTTTCCGGAAGATAAAGGAGGACATCGCCTCCGCCTCATTCTTGGCTCATCACATCCCAGACACTTCACTCGCACTCTTCGTGGATGCCTCTTCAGAAGCCGTTGGGGTCGCTCTGCACCAGCTCGGCCCGCACGACCAGTTACAGCCGCTGGGTTTCTTTTCCAAACCCCTCAAGCCCGCCGAAGCACGGTACAGCGCGGTACACGGTACGCGAGCTGTTGGCGGTGTACCTGGCTATCAAACATTTTCGCCACCTTCTCGAGGGACGCCAGTTCATTGTTTATACCGATCACAAACCTCTCACCTACGCAATCACATCTGCCTCTGGTTCTCACTCGCCCCGAGAGGTCCGTCACCTGGCCTACATCGCCGAGTTTACGACCGACATCAGGCACGTTCCTGGTCATGCTAACGTCTTTGCGGACGCTCTCTCTCGAGCTCACATTGCTGGCCTGGCCCACCATCTCTCACCAGACATTGACTATGTTGAGCTTGCAGAAGCGCAAGCGAACGACCTCGACATGCCTGCCATGGTTCAGTCATCCCCGTCCCTCGACATCCACAAGATTCCCTATCCTGGAACCTCGAGCCTCTTGTTATGCGACACCTCCACGGCTACCCCACGTCCTCTGGTTCCCCACGACTTCCGTCGCCACATCTTCAACCGCTACCACTCTCTGCATCACCCCGGCATCAAGTCGACGCAGAGGCTCATTGGCACCCGCTTCGTCTGGCCGTCCATGAATCGGGACATCCGCCAGTGGGCTCGGAATTGTTTGGCCTGTCAGCGTTCCAAGATCCAGCGCCATACGACATCCCCGTCGATGCCCTTTCCCACCCCTGGTGCCCGCTTCCGCCATGTACACTTAGATCTGGTGGGTCCTCTTCCTCCGTCTGCCGGCTACGCCTACCTCTTCACCTGCATTGACAGGTACACCCGGTGGCCTGAAGCGGTACCTATCAAGGATATCACGGCTGAGACAACCACTCTCGCGTTCCTGTTCTCCTGGGTGGCGCGTTTTGGAGCTCCCGCCGTTATCACGACCGATCGCGGACGCCAATTCACGTCCCGCCTCTTCGCCGACGTCTGCAGATTCCTTGGCGCTCGCAATCACTTCACCACGGCCTACCACCCAAGCGCCAACGGACTGGTCGAGCGGTTCCATCGCACGCTCAAGACCGCTTTACGTGCCGCTGAAGACCCGACCCATTGGGTCGAGCGCTTGCCTTTAACGCTCATTGGCATTCGTGCGACCTCCAAGGTAGACTGTGGCGTTGCACCATCCACCCTGGTCTTCGGGTCTGCCTTGCGTCTCCCAGGGCAGTTCTTCGACGCAGCGACTCTAGCCCAGCCCGCACCCGACCCTCTTCACTTCGCCACACGCCTCGAAGAACATGTGGCTGAGTTTCGCTCGCCAGTCCCACGCCATTCATCTTCTCGTCCGATATTCGTGCACCCAGACATTTCCACCGCCACCCATGTCTTCCTTCGCCACGACGCCATCCGCCGTCCACTCCAGCCTCCTTACGACGGCCCCTTCCTGGTGCACGCGAGGCAAGACAAGACCCTTACCCTCAAATTTCCGGTTCGTCTCGGGGTCGTATCCATAGACCGCGTCAAGCCGGCATTCCTGGACACTTCTCCAGCACCGACCCCTCGGCTCCTGTCCCCTCGCCTTTTACCTCCGCAAGCTGCCCTCCCAGCTCCGCGGTGCGTCCATTGGGCTCCAGACTCCCCGCAAATTCACACCTTTCCCGCTTCGTACCCATCCAGGAATCTGCGGTGACGACCCAGCCTTGCGCGACCTTCCCGACTTCCGCCACGTCTTCCGGCCTTGCCTTCGTCAACCTCCGGTCTAGGCGGGGGGCCCTTGTAGCGGCACCTGCTGACAACGACGAGCCCAGTCTCTGCCCTGCTCGTGCTGACTGTTCGTGCGATTATTCGTTAGTTGAAATCCGGCACTCACACAGTAAAGTGGTTGTTGCCTCTGTCGCCTCTATTGTCGTGACTTGACTTCGCGACATCAAAAAGAAAAAAAACTACATGTAGAAGGAAAACATGACAGAACAGGTCAGAACATGTCAGCGCATGTTTGTCAGACAACAAGAGAGAAAAAAGCAAAGAGAAACACTTGAACAAAGCAGAAAACCAACATCAAACTATTTCTAAGCACACGCACTCCTCTTATTCAAAAACAGTGCTCATCATAAGTCCGTCCAGGACAATACACACCATTTTTCTATTGCTACACTTTTTTCCAGTAACGGTCAATGCATTGCTGCAGACTGCTTGACGTCATCACATCCTGTCTGAAGAAGACAGCGGCAAAGACAAAGACTCCTATTATTTATTGAGTCGCAAGATTGTTTCCTTTGTCCGATCCTTAATGACGTTCACTTTTACAATAAAATTCAACAAAAAAAGCACCGTGCATATTAGCGATTTTCACCCCAAAGGCTGATCATGGTCATTAGAATCACAACATCAGTAAACTACCACTGCTCTTTTAAAATAATAAGTGACACCACCCAACATCATCACCAGGCTTATGTAATACATTACCCTTTCTATGCTCGTATACTCGTCGTCTGAGGCTACACCTGCGAGCAAAAAGGCGCGAAAGCCGGGGGCAAAGTTCCATTACGGGAACATGATGGCATTCCCACCATATTAATGATTTTCTATCTTGCATTGCAGTTTAGAAAAACTACTACTACAAAACTATAATTTTAGGAGCCTATTAAAATTCTACTTTCTATGGAAACTATAATTGCTCTATTACTTGGATCGCTATTAATGAAGCGCTCCAAGCGCGAAATTTTTTCTCACTTCCCATTTCAGCCTTGTCATGCAGTCAGGCGGACTCACATCCAAAATAATTAATTTACACACTTCACTTTACACACTTCAGGAATTCCTATCCTGCGCTCAGATGCCAGCATTTCTGCAAGGATACCTATAACAGCTTACTTCTTCAACATACCGAGCTCCAAACAACATCTAACAAACAAGCAGAGAATCCCACTTCTCAGCTTTACCATGCGACTTTCTTCTGCACAAAAGCAGTGATTTGAGGAAAGAGCAGCAAAAATTGCGCGCACTTGTGCTTGGCTTCAAAAAACTGAAGCATATGCTAATAAACTAAGAAAAAGACACTCATGTCTGGTATCAGATAATGCTACATACACAGCCGCATTGTCCCTTCGTAAAGAATGCACAGGAAAAGGGCACACAAATTCCTTTAAGCGAGAAGGGAAATGGCTTAAGACGGAGCGCTCAGGAATAATAGCAGCGTCACCGGGCATCGCTACGCGGCTAACACAAGATAACAACAATATCATAGCGGCGGGTAAAATTGCAACACTGCTAAACAAGCCCCAACATGCCATGATGACGTCACAAACCAGGAAAAAAGCACGCACACACAGTCATCAGGTCAGGAATGCACAAGGAGAGGTGCTATATTGTAATTTCTCCTCCACGCTCACATACCAGCATTTTGTGCGCAAATACTTGTAACTGCATACAGCTTACTCCATCAACATATCAAGCAAAGTGAATACTGACACTCAACAACAACATATAACAACAAACAAACAAATTCCATTCTCATGAACTCTCCTCTGTCGAGCGGCTTTCTCCTGCTCTACCTGGATGCTGACTTTTTCCCCTCACCCACATTCTGAGTAAAAGCAGTGAAAGAAGAAAAGAACAGCGAAAAATTACATGCTTCTCTGTTCCCATAGCTGTAACTGCAAGAAACCGTAGCGCACGCCAATAAACTGAGAAAAAGACATCCATTTCTGCCACCAGATAATTTTTGCATAATGCCACATACACAGTCGCATTGCCCTTGCGTAAAAAAGCACAGGACAGGGATACACAAATGTCCTTAAGTGAGCAGGGAAAAGGCTTAAGTCGTACCCCTCAGGAATAATCGGAGAATCACCGCCTATCGCTAGGCGGCTAGCACAACATGACAGCAAGAAGATATTAGCGAAGGGTAAAAATTGCATCACTGCAACACGCAATTGAACAAGTCCAGACATGCGACATCGCATACAAAATGCTGCTCATCGGGGAAAAGGCCTAAGCCTGCGACAGAAAATCATAGAGCTTACACAACTTATTTCGCGTAAACTACACTGCAAATATTTATCGCGAGGGTACTACAGTGTCAGCTCTGTTGCTGTTTAAGTGATAAAACAGTGCGCCCGAACCGCGAACCGCGCGCTTGCCCGTTCTCGCGGTTTGGACTCGCGACGCGCGCGATTCCCCGTACGAGCGCACTGATTTATCGCTTAAACAGCAACAGAGCTGACATTGTAGTACCCTCGCGATAAATATTTTATTACGGCGACAGCAGAATGTATTCAGAGAAGGCTTCGAGTGTGTAAGTTCAGCCCAAGGCGTGTTGATGGGAGCGCACTGCTCTGTTGGGTACGCAAGCTTGCAGCCAGCGATGTTGGAATTATTCGTTTATTTGATTTTATTTTGAGTCTATCGGCTCACCTATTTAGTGAAGACCTATGAACACATGTTAAGTGGTTCGGTTTAAAAATGATAAGAGCTACAGAATGTAGCGAATCATGTTCACATTTACCCGTTCTGCTCTATAATATTCTTGCAAAATATATGGGTGTAAGGAAACAAAAGGAAAACGAAGTGAATTCACTCCTGTATAATGATCGCTGCGTAGAAGCACGGCACCGTTTTCTTCGAGGATGTATAGTGAACGTGCATTCTTTTTTTTTGGGGGGGGGAGGGGTTCGCGCCGGCCGAGTGGCGATATCCTATTACATCCGGAACGAGGACCTATTACTTTGCGTACGCATACATGTCTGTGCCGTCTTTTGACGATGGTAGGATAATTATTGACCTGAGGAATAATATGGATTTATGTGGTTGTGAAAATAGACTGTGTTTGTGAGTGTGTCTGTGTGTGCACGCGCGCACGCGCGCTTTTCTGAACCAGGGACCCCACTTGACAAGTAACTGCTATCTGTTTGCCTTTTCGTGTGACACGAGTGATACATTTGTGTACTATTGCGTGAAATAGTGGTTTAAAAAAATAAGGGTTGTCGCGTTTGCATTGCTATCTGTAATGGAATTGCCTCGCGAACCTGGTGAAGTCTTTGTTTTGGACAGGGTATTTTTGAGTGCCCGACGCCGGTCCTGCTGTTGTTTGTTTGTTAGTATGTATCTGTCACGTTCGTAGCGCTGTTCAAGCTTCGTTTTCTTTGCAAAAATTCTGACTTTATGGTATTTATATGGTATTATATGGTATGGACTTTATGGTCCGAGTAGAATTGACTTTTCCTACAAGAGAGAAACTGATGTTCTGAGGCTGGAACAACACAGAAGGGACAGATACAAACGAAGCCTCAAATTGCTGGCTCAAATTGGAGTGGCTGGTTTATCGTCCCTCCAGATGACGCACCCCGAAAGTCGCTGGAGAGGCGTGTTAGCTTAGCTCAATTGGTAGAGCCTTGGACCGGTAATCCAGAAGATGTGGGTTCGATCCCTACAGCTGGCTAACCTTTTCAGTGACTTTCATCTTTCATCGTTGACTTTTCCTGCTCGCTTAAGATAAATTGAGTGTCCTTTTTCTGTGCTTTCTTCACGCGGGGACAATGCAATTGGGTATTTAGCATTATGCAATAATTATCTGATAGCAGAAATGGGTGTCTTTGTCACAGTTTATTAGCGTGTGCCTCGTTATTTTATTCTTTCTCTTATCGCTATGCGAGCAAACGTGCGTGTAATTTTTCGCTGCTCTTTTCTTATTTTCTCTACTTTTGTGCAGAAGAAAGCCTCCTGGTAAAAGCTGAATGGTGTTCTATCAGTGGAAGTGGGGTTGTTTGTTTGATTTTGTTGGGTGTTCGATATCTTGATGAAGTAAGCAGTGCTTAATTTTGCAGGTTTTCGAGCAGAAATGCTGGTATCCCCTGAGCACGGAGTAGAAATTCTTATATTTCTCTGCTCCCTAAGAAAATTTGTGCGTCGTTTTCCAAGCAGACCGCGTTTAGTTTACGCGAAATAGGATGTGTATGCTCTATGATTTTCTGTCGCAGGCTTAGGCCTTTTCCCCGATGAGCAGTATTTTGTATGCGATGTCGATGTCTGGACTTGTTCAGTAGTGTTGCAATTTTTACCCTTCGCTAATATCTTCTTGCTGTCATGTTGTGCTAGCCGCGTAGCGATAGGCGGTGATTCTCCGATTATTCCTGAGGGGTACGACTTAAGCCTTTTCCCTGCTCACTTAAGGAAATTTGTGTATCCCTGTCCTGTGCTTTTTTTACGCAAGGGCAATGCGACTGTGTATGTGGCATTATGCAAAAATTATCTGGTGGCAGAAATGGATGTTTTTTTCTCAGTTTATTAGCGTACGCTACGGTTTCTTGCAGTTACAGCTATTGGGACAGAAAAGCATGTAATTTTTCGCGGTTCTTTTCTTCTTTCACTGCTTTTACTCAGAATGTAGGTGAGGGGAAAAAGTCAGCATCCAGGTAGAGCAGGAGAAAGCCGCTCGGCAGAGGAGAGTTCATGAGAATGGATTTTTTTTTTGTTATATGTTGTTGTTGAGTGTCAGTATTCACTTTGCTTGATATGTTGATGGAATAAGCTGTATGCAGTTATAAGTATTTGCGCACAAAATGCTGGTATGTGAACGTGGAGGAGAAATTACAATATAGCACCTCTCCTTGTGCATTCCTGAGCTGATGACTGTGCATGCGTGCTTTTTTTCATGGTTTGTGACGTCATCATGGCATGTTGGGGCTTGTTTAGCAGTGTTGAAATTTTACCCGCCGCTATTATATTGTTGTTATCTTGTGTTAGCCGCGTAGTGATGCCCGGTGACTCTGCTATTATTCCTGAGCGCTCCGTCTTAAGCCATTTCCCTTCTCGCTTAAAGGAATTTGTGTGCCCTTGTCCTGTGCTTTCTTTACGAAGGGACAATGCGGCTGTGTATGTAGCATTATCTGATACCAGACATAAGTGTCTTTTTCTTAGTTTAAATAGACCACAAGCCAGGAGTCATATTTAATAGAAAGATAGCACTGGCTTGCATAACAAATAAAGTAACAAAATTTGTCTGGACGTTTTGGCGTCTATGCAGACGTCATCATCAGCAAGGAAAAGAAAAACAGCGCGCGAGTCCTTAGGTCTTATAACAATCTGGCAGTGGCCCCTTGTGGTTGTTACAGGAATCCTTCTCATGGTGGATGTGCCATCCCAAGCAGCACAATGTACTGAAAGTCGAGTGCAATAGGGGTGGACGGTATGTGTCTTATCAATGTTCTTTAGTTTCACGAGTGTGTTCAAGGCCCTCCACCTACCCGTCCACCCCTATTGCACTCGACTTTCAGTACATTGTGCTGCCTGGGATGACTCAAGGAATCTTCTCACTCCCCATATTTGTTCACATGCCAGAGTGGTGACATTGTCGAAATTGAATGTGTGCTCCCAAGCAGCAAAATGCACTGAAAGTCGAGTGCAATAGGGGTGGACGGGTAGGTGAAAGGCCTTGAACGGATTCATGAAAGTACAGAACATTGATAAGACACATACCGTCCACCCCTATTGCACTCGACTTTCAGTACATTGTGCTGCTTGGGCTGTTTTTTATCACATGCTCCACGAGTTCTGTGCGGCGATGATCAGCTGGCGGCTTCTTTATCTGAGCTTCGTGTTCTTTTAGTCGTGTGACCAACTTTCTTCCTGTTTCACCCACATAACACGTATCGCAATCGTCACAATCTATTCGGTAAACAACACCCGATTGGTACAAATGGGGCACAGAGTCCTTGGGGCGAGAAAGTAACGTGCGTAAAGTATGGTGAGGTTTAAATGCAGTACAAATGCCAACTGGCCTGAGTATCCTCCGTACTGATTCAGAGAGTTTCTTAGTTTATTAGCATATGCTTCAGTTTTTTGAAGCCAAGCACAAGTGCACGCAATTTTTGCTGCTCTATCCTCAAATTACTGCTTTTGTGCAGAAGAAAGTCGCATGGTAAAGCTGAGAAGTGGGATTCTCTGCTTGTTTGTTAGATGTTGTTAGGAGCTCGGTACGTTGAAGAAGTAAGCTGTTATAGCTATCCTTGCAGAAATGCTTGCATCTGAGCGCAGGATAGGAATTCCTGAAGCACGGCACCCTCAGTGTAAATTAATTATTTTGGATGTGAGTCCGCCTCACTGCATGACAAGGCTGAAATGGGAAGTGAGAAAAAATTGGAGCGCTTCATTAATAGCGATCCAAGTAATAGGGCAGTTATAGTTTCCATAGAAAGTAGAATTTTAATAGGCTTCTCAAATTATAGTTTTGTAGTAGTAGTTTTTCTAAACTGCAATGCAAGATAGAACATCATTAATATGGTGGGAATACCATCATGTTCCCGTAAAGGCGTTCTGTCTTGTGCTTTGTCGTGCGCGAATGGAACTTTGCCCCCGGCTTTTGCGCCTTTTTGCTCGCAGGTGTAGCCTCAGACAATGAGTACACGAGCATAGAAAGGGTAATGTATTACATAAGCCTGGTGATGATGTTGGGTGGTCTCACTTATTATTTTAAAAGAGCAGTGGTAGTTTACTGGTGTTGTGATTCTAATGACCATGATCAGCCTTTGGGGTGAAAATCGCTAATATGCACGGTGCTTTTTTTGTTGAATTTTATTGTAAAAGTGAACGTCATTAAGGATCGGACAAAGGAAACAATCTTGCGACTCAATAAATAATAGGAGTCTTTGTCTTTGCCGCTGTCTTCTTCAGACAGGATGTGATGATGTCACGCAGTCTGCAGCAATGCATTGACCGTTACTGGAAAAATAGTTTAGCAATAGAAAAATGGTGTGTATTGTCCTGGACGGACTTATGATGACCACTGTTTTTGAATAAGAGGAGTGCGTATGCTTAGAAATAGTTTGATGTTGGTTTTCTGCTTTGTTCAAGTGTTTCCCTTTGCTTTTTTCCCCCTTGTTGTCTGTCAAACATGCGCTGACATGTCCTGACCTGTTCTGTCATGTTTTCCTCCTACATGTAGTTTTTTTTCTTTTTGACAAGGAACATTCTTGACGATGTCGATAGTGCTGCCTTGAATGTGAGTAGTGCTATTCTGAATAAATTTGCGATTCATTTAGTTCAGAGAGTAACCGCAAGGGGGACAGGTGCATGGCTTTATCCAGTCGAGGAACAAAGCGACATTATTCAGTTAGCTGCCTGGCTCTCGGAAGGAATGGACATGTCTCGATTAGCTCGTTGTATGTAGGCATTGAAGGTGTTAGGATATTTTGTTCTTTTGCAAGTCTAATTTAGTAAGACTTTGGGAATGAAATGCTTAATTCCTACAATCACCTCTCATGTATGGTGTTTTTCTGCAATAGTTCCCTATGCAATCATTATAGTAGAATAAAGGAAATAATCTTGGGATAGTGATTCAATAAATAACAGGTCGCCTGTCTAAAGCGTACGGGTCCTTGAGCCACATAGCTGCATGATGACGTAATACCACGACACTATTGTCTCAGGTGGACATTGTCCAGAAGAGCATTAGTGGAAAAAAACAGTGTAGCCCTGAGACAATAGGATGACGTCACGACCAATGAGCACGGCCTGCAGGGGGCGCAAGGATTCACTTCTTTCTTGGACACTGGCGGGTGTGGACACGTTAATTCTGCTCCTAGCAATTGCATTGGCCGTCAGTGGAAGAGCGTAGCTTCGGTGGGGTTCCGTCTGCCTCCGATCGGGTGCGGATGTGTGGTTCTTCACTGGTGAATGGTGTGTGACGATTATGGTGGATTTTGTGATGAACGGATTTACAATGAGGGAATGCGGTAAACGTGAAAAATGATGGTGAGTGTCTTTTTCACTCTGTTCAAGTGTCTTTGTGTTTGTATTCCTCTGTTGCCCAGCAGTCGTGCGATTTGTCCTGACGTGTCCTGACATGCCCCGACATGCAAGCTTTCCTTTGTTGACGCTTTGTTTTTTTTTTTACAAGGAACATTCTTGTCTTGACGATGTCGATAGTGCTGCCCTGAATGGGAATAGTGCTAGAACAATTCTTAATAATTTTGCGATTAAATTAGTTCAGAAATCAACCGCAAGAGGTACACATGCATGGCTTTATAGAGGAGAAAAAGCATTAAGATTCAGTTCCGTGCCCGGCTGTCGGATGGAGTGGACGCGATTCTGCACTCCTTGTTACCCATACTCTGTGTTGATTTAGTCCTCTTATTAGCCATTGATGGAGCTATGTGTTAGGATAGTTTGTTCTTTTGCAAGTCTCATTTAGTAAGACTTTGGTATTCGCAATAGTTCGCAATCGTTATAGAAAAATAAAGGAAATAATTTTGGGATAGTGATTCAATAAATAATAGGTCCCCTGTCTAGAGCGTACGCGTCCTTGAGCCACGCAGGTGCATAATGACGTTATGGCATGGCTTCATTGCAGATTGACCTTGTCCAGTTGTGTCGACCGACCGTGTGAAAAAAAAATCGGTGTAAAATCGGTGTAAATCGGTGTAGGATAGTTTGTTCTTTTGCAAGTCTCATTTAGTAAGACTTTGGTATTCGCAATAATTCGCAATCGTTATAGAAAAATAAAGGAAATAATTTTGGGATAGTGATTCAATAAATAATAGGTCCCCTGTCTAGAGCGCACGCGTCCTTGAGCCACGCAGGTGCATAATGACGTTATGGCATGGCTTCATTGCAGATTGACCTTGTCCAGTTGTGTCGACCGACCGTGTGAAAAAAAAATCGGTGTAGCCTTGGGACAATGCGATGACGTCACGACCAATGAGCAACGCAAGAGGAGGGCGCAGGAATGCTCTTCTATCTTAGCCTCTAGCAGGTGGTCGCCGCAGAGGGCGCTGAGAGCGCGCTCATGCGTAGCGGCCGCGGCGCGGCACCCTAGTCACTTCCTCGCTGGATCTCGTGGAGTGCAGACGTGTCCTCGGTCGCTCCGCAGTCCCCGCGCGGCTCAGTTTGTGTCAGGCTGTCGGATGGAGCAGTCGCATCGGTCTGCGCTCCTGTTGTGGTGAGCTGATTTGTTGTGTAACTAATGCTTTCGCCAACTTTGTTCCCGCTTTGTTTGCGATTTTCATGCCCGTGCACGTCGGGCGCTGGTTGCTGTTGTCCAGGTATCCCCGCCGTTTTCTATCTTCTTCTGCCTTGGGAATGAGAGTAGCGCAGGCATGATTCTTAATAATTTTGTCGTGAGATTAGTTGAGAAAGTAACCGCTAGGGGGTGCAGCTGCGGGAGTTTATACAGGAGAAAAAACCATTACGAGTCAGTTCTCTGCCTGGCTGTCGGATGGAGCAGTCGCATGTTGTGGTGGGATGATTTGTTGTGTAACTAATTCTTTTTGTTGATTGCTGTTGATGGTTAGCATACTCTTGCTTTCCCAGCCTCTGTATTACGAGTGTTTTTCTCTTCGCATGACCAGAGCTGTCCTAACCTGCCCAGACATGTCATGATGACATCACAGGATGTCCGGAACTTGTGGTCATAGCTGCGATGCTTTCCAACCTGCCTCTGTGCTCCGTCGCAAGGCGATGGTCAACGACCGCTCGGGACCGCTTTCTTCAAGATGGCGTCATTGATCTTCAACTAAACTCCTTCTCTCCACTCTATCTCTATCTATTTTTTTTTCTTTTTTATGGACTCTCGTAGTGCACAGCGCTCAGCTGGTCTGGACACGAGTTAGACGCTTCCCAATTAGTGGTGACTCCTTGGAGGGTGTTGATTAATGTGGGGGTCCCAATTAGCTCTAATTGCTAATTAAGTCGTGTTCAGGACAGTTGAGCGTTGTGCACTATAAGAGTCCATCCCCTACTACTTACGCCGACCGTGATGCAGAGCGCAGAGGTATCCCCCGAACGATCGCCGCACCACTACGTGCCGCTCGGCCGCCGATTTGATGTTCTCGCGCGAGTTTCCTGACCGGAAGAGTATTGAGTGACCGTGCTAATACAAAGCTGATTACTGTTATTTCGCCGTGTTATCCAAAACGGCACGAGAATTGCCAGTTCAGTCAGTGTGTCTATACGAGTGCTCCGAGACAGCATAACAGCTACAGTCGCAAAGGTACATCTCCACCAGCAGAGAATGTATTCCGCACCTTGAGAGTGGGGCGTACGAAAGAATAGAGGACGACAGGCACACGAGGATGCTAATTCACTCATCGTACCCACCTAAGCTTTTAGACTTGCCTTTAGATTTGTGGGCGGAGCTGACTTGTAGGGGTTCACTTGTCCCGAAGTGTAGTTCATTTTCTGAACTAAACAGACAGCTGCGTTCTTACTCCGACTATATTCGCATTTCGACTCAATGCCAAGCGCTGTGCAGTCTAAAGGATGACGCATACCGTGTCATATTGGAGGCCGGCGAAATAATACGTAACCAGCTTTGAATTCGTCAGTCGTGGGTCAATCTGGCGCTTTCTTTGGTGAATCTCCTTTCTCATACGTAGAGTGCTTCTTGTGGAATAGATGTTGCATTTTGCTGGTTTGAGTTCGTCCCTTCGTGTCTTCCCCTGATACTCTAGGAAATGTTACCTATATAAGGCTACAAGCTATTGTCATGTATTGTCATGTGTTAAGTTTCAGTTTCGTTTCATTCTTCCATTGTATGGTCTACACCATCGCCGCCAGGGGGATCGTTGTCGTGGTGTGAGTTATGGCGACATGTGAGGCATGTATGTAGCGATGGCTGAATGCTCAGTAAATCCTTCGTTAGCTCATCGTGTACCTGGCATCCGTTCCCCTGATCACTCGGAACACCACACTGGCGACGAGGTAAACCCAACTGGACGAAGAAATCATGGCTCACGGCACCATCACTCCTTTTCGGCATGGTGGAAACTGGTCCGCATGGCGTGACCGGTTTGAGTTTTATTGCGAGGCCACCGGCGTGACCACCGAGGAGAAGAAGAAAGCCCTTCTCCTGTCATTCTGAGGTGAAGAAATATACGGTATTGTTTGTGGCATGGTTCTGCCGCAATCGGTTCGCCAGGTACCGTATGAAGAGTTATTGAAGCTTCTCAACGATCGTTTTGAAGCGAAACCGTCCGAGCTGGTGGGACGTTCCCAGTTCTACAGAAGAGATCAACATGAAAGGGAGTCGATTGATGACTTCGTATCGGCGCTGAAGGCTTTGGCTGAAGGATGCAACTTCGGTGAAGTCGCGGTGTCGGGTCAGCGTTCTGAGGCAGCCAGTTCCAACGCGGCGACCCAGGCGGCTTCGGCAAGTGAAGACAGCGTGACGACAGCAGCACCGGCAACCGCAGCAACTCCGACCTCCGTGACTGTGCTGCAGCCTCCGTCCACCAGTTTGCCTCTTAACGTGATGTTGCGCGACAGATTAGTGTGTGGACTCATGAATACTCAACTTCAACAGCGTCTGCTCAGTGAACGTCACCTAGCGTTTCGAAGCTCAGTTGAGACCACGAGAGCACAGCGGAAAGGTACACGCTACCGCGAAGACAAATACTGACCTTGGATCGGCTCAGAAACCCAGAGGGAACGACGGGAAGCCTAAGGACAGTTTTCAGAGGCACGATTGTTACCGCTGTCTGGGGTCTCACAAGCACACGGATTGTCCATTTAGAACAGCAATTTGCTTTTCATGTGACAAGCCTGGACACTTGCGGAAAGCCTGTCAAAAGCGCAAACAAAAGGGCGGAAAGACTCATGTGGTACAGGAAGAGCAAAAAGAGAGTGATTTGTACAACTTGCACCAAGTACATTCTGTGCATTCTACTGTTCCCAGGTACACTGTAACTCTGCGCGTGTATGACAAGCTTGTGCCCTTCGAGGTTGACTCTGGTTGTGCTTACACACTTATAAGTGAAGAAACATACAAAGCTACTTGGATCAAGAAGCCACCCCTGCTCGGGCCAGTTGAGGTAGGCTTGCAAACGTGGTCGGGTGAACCAATGAAGTTAAAAGGTTCGTTGGAAGTCAGAGTCAGGTGGAAGTCAAAGGACTATCAGTTACCTCTTCTGGTGGTGAAGGGTACCGGGAGCAGCTTGTTGTGCCGCAACTGGTTCCAGTCGCTCAACATCAAGATCAGTGGTGTCAACAACGTTCCAGCGGCTACCAGCATAGATGCATTGCTGAGCAAGTTCTCATCAGTGTTTGCGGATCCTTGTGAAGGACATGCCGGGCCACCAGTTGAAATAGAACTTAAGCCAGATGCCGTGCCACAGTTCAGGAAGGCACGCCCGGTTCCTTTTGCCTTGCGCGGGGCAGTAGAGCGTGAACTCGAGAAGTGGGAAAAGCAAGGATTCATCTCGCCAGTTCAACATTCGGACTGGGCTACTCCAGTGGTCATAGTGCGCAAAAAAGACGGTGGGATCCGCATGTGCGGTGACTATAAGTCAACAGTTAATGCTATGGCTAGGAAGGCTTCTTTTCCACAACCCACAGCAAGTGAAGTGCTTGCAAGTCTGCAGGGCGGCAGTGTGCTTTCGACTCTCGATCTGGCTGAGGCGGGTATCAGCAGTTGCACGTGACGGAACGAACATCAAATATCCTTACAATCAACACTCTGAAGGGTCTTTACGCCGTTCACAGGCTGCCTTTTGGTATTTCGGCTGCTCCAGCCATTTTTCAAAGGTTTATGGAAACCATTCTGGCAGGAATTCCAGGCACGAGTGTGTACCTGGATGATGTGATTGTTGCAGGGAGAACAGACGATGAGCATACACAGAGGCTGGAAGCAGTGTTACGACGACTGTGTGATGCCAATCTGAGACTAAAGAAGTCTAAGTGCCATTTTGCTGTGCCTGAGGTTCGCTACCTAGGGCATCGCATAAACGCAAAGGGCATTCATGCGACCGAAGAAAAAGTGCAAGCACTTCTGGATGCTCCAGAGCCAACAAATAAGGCGCAGCTCCAATCATTTTTGGGGATGTTAGCGTTCTACGATAAATTTCTGCCTGATCGGGCATCGACAGCTAAGGATCTCTACGAGCTACTGCGAAAGGAGACTGCATGGTCTTGGGAGCCAAAGCATAAGGAGGCTTACAACAACCTCAAGCAGCTAGTGAACTCGCGCATTGTGTTGGCACACTACGATGAAAAAAAGCCCCTCCTTATTTCCTGCGATGCTTCTCCATATGGGATTGGGGCGGTCCTGTCTCAGCCTGACGAGCACGGTGAGGAAGGCCCGCTAGCTTTCACCTCTCACACTTTGGGCCAAGCGGAACAGAATTACTCCCAACTGGACCGGGAGGGACTGGCAATCGTATTTGCCACAGCAAAATTTCATCAGCTCATCGCCGGTCGCCATGTCACCATTGTAACAGACCCCAAACCACTTCTGGGAATTTTGGGCAGTAACAGACCGGTTTCAGAGGTTCTGTCTCCGCGGATGTTGTGCTGGTGTTTGAAACTGGCCGCTTATGATTATGACTTGAGCTATCGCAAAGGAAGCGAAAATCAGAATGCTGATTTTATGAATCGTTTGCCCCTAGAGAGCAACTTCCATGAACCAAATGCGCCGGCGGACGTGCTTATGTTGGAAGGCTTCAAGTCGCCCCCACTTTCCATAAAGGATCTCCAGACGTGGACTCGGGAAGATGACATTCTTTCGGATGTGTTTAAAGCAGTGCAAGCAGGAACTGTGCACAAGCTTACAGAAGCGCCTTTCAGGCCTTACGTTCGGTTAGCATCTGAGTTGTCTACCCATAACGGCTGTGTAATAAGAGGTTCACGTGTAGTGATTCCACCCCGAGCCCGAAGGAAGGCTCTGGACTTGCTCCATGCAGGCCACAGAGGTATCGTTGCTACCAAGGCCTGCGCCAGAGCCTACATGTGGTGGCCGGACATGGACTCTGAGATTAAGCGTCAGGTTCAAGACTGTGTCATCTGCCAGGAAAACAGAAGGCTTCCGGCGAAGGCTCCTGTACCTCATTTAGAAGAAGCTTCTCGACCGTGGCAGGTCCCTCACTTGGACTTTGCGGGACCGGTGGAAGGCTTCATGCTGCTTGTAGTGGTGGACTCATTTACGAAGTGGCTTAAGGTGAGGAACGTGCACTCAGCTTTGTCGAAGACTGTAATCTGAGAACTGAGGTGGACCTTTTCCACCTTCGGTATCCCGGAAAATATAGTTTCGGACAATGGTGCGCCTTTCGTTTCCGCTGAAATTAAGGACTTCTACAAGAGCAATGGTATTACCCTGGTGACTAGTGCACCATATCACCCGGCTACCAATGGCCTGGCGGAGAGAATGGTTGCTGAGGTAAAAACGACGCTTCAGAAGTATACTCAAGGGTCGATTGAGTGTCGACTGGCTCGTTTTCTTTTTAAACAGCATTCAACTGTCAGCGCCAGCACAGGGGAGACACCAGCTGTTCGGATGTTTGGACGAGAGTTTCCTTCGAGTCTGGACTTGCTTTGTCTTAAAGGGAGAACAGCGTACGAAGACGGGGATTTGTCAAGAGCCAGAACATTGGCACCGCAGCAGAGGGTCTAGATACGCAATTTTAATGGCACCCCGGCCTGGATACCAAGGAAACTTGTTGAGCGCTGAACAAGGCTGCAACGCAGACATCTCGACCACATCAGACGGGCGGCAATGGAACCTGAGGTGGACCCTCCCCAGCAAGAAATCCACATATCTCCGGCCACAGCCTGGGGAGCTCTACAAAGACCAGATACGGTTACAGACGAAGCTTCCACGTATTCTTGCCGTATGGAAGTAATACCTACAAGGAATCGCGAAACAGTTCGTGACCATCCTACAAGAGCTCGGAAGCCTCCGGGTTGGATGAAGGACTACGTTTTCGCCTAGTAGGGGGAGATGTCATGTATTGACATGTGTTAAGTTTCACTTTCGTTTCATTCTTCCATTGTGTGGTCTACACCATCGCCGCCAGGAGGATCGTTGTCGTGGTATGAGTTATGGCGACATGTGAGGCATGTATGTAGCGATGGGTGAATTGCTCAGTAAATCCTTCGTAATCTCATCGTGTACCTGGCATCTGTTCCCCTGATCACTCGGAACATCACAGCTATCTAAATGAGAATCCCGCTGTATTAGTTCACACCGCAGCCGTGTCGATGCGCCTTCTATGCTTGTTCGTGTGTGCTCATTTAGCAATTGATGTTGATAGTTATGCATATTTTCTTTCTATGAAGGGGGGGATTCAGTTGTGGGAACTAGTGTTTCCGGGATTCTACCAGCGCTTCCCACACGCCCATTATCCCCGAAAGACATTGCAGCCTCCACCTCTCAAATTTTCTGACATGCGTGTACTGCATGGACTATACATACACGGCAGTTGCAAGCTGATTGGGGTATCACAACCTCGCACCTTACGGAATTTCAACTCACCCTTATGGCGAAATTTTTCACAAATCCCTGCCGTTTGGTGTGTGTGAACCACGTCAAGTATTCAATTTTTCTTTATTTACAAACAATAGTGTTTACCTTCTGATAAAGCGGGTTGTCCAAATTGTCCAAAGAAATGTATTGTTCATGTGGAACGCATCTGTGGTCTTCGGGCCTGTTGGCTGCAAACACGGACCACAGCAGAAACCAGATAATGGTGACAGCTCCTGACATGCAAAAGTTTGGAAAGAGATCCTTATTCATATTGCTACGTAACTACGAGAACGAGGCACAAATGTTGCAACAGCAATCACCAAGCCTGTACTTCGGACCCATAGGCTCGAACTTCTAAATGTGTATCCTCCATGCGGGGATGACGGACAGAGTAGTCTCCGTTCGTTAAGAAAGACGTCGTGTAACGACATGCCAAAGAGCCCAGAAGGAGCAGTAAACGATAGTGCAAGCGACTTCGGTGACACTGTGTTCGCACTGTATCTGACATTGTGCAGTGAGTGTTTCTCTATGTGCCTAACCTCTCCCCCTTTCCTTTCCCCCGTTTTCCTTTATGCTTTATTCTGCTACACCCACTCTACCCCTTTCCTGTTTTTGGTTGTTTGTTTGTTTGTTCTTCTCTTTTTTTAGCTCATCTTCTTTTTTTTTTCATCCACAAACGCGTTTTGGAGTAGCCCGTTCTGACTGGGAGGACTAGCCTCTCCATATTTTTCTTTCTTTTTCCAATCCAATTCATCAGTCCCCGCAAAAATTGCCTGAGTTACAATGTGCCCACACCTGGTCCTACACTCTCTGTGCTGTCGTGTGCAGACGCAATTGTCGTGTTTCCTAGGCTTTGTTTTCTGTGAGATTAACTTCTCTCGTTTGCACGAAACCCATTTAAGCAATTTTCTTCTTAATTAGCTATAAGGCGCGATGTTCGGCACGCATGACAAACTTTGGGTGGTGGTGATAGCGTACCATTTCCCAGCGGTCTGCATGGCGGCATGTAGTAACTTTGGGTAATGTTTCTTCATCGCTCACGCGGCCTACAGGTGCCATTTCGCGTTAAAAAAAGGGGATGATGGTGCAATGCTGTCGACGACGAATACATCCATCGTCCATCGTGAAACGAATTCTATCAGCTCCTTAGTGCTCTATGCTCCTGGAGTCATATGCAACCGGCAACAACACCATACACATCTATAGCACAAAGCCAGTTGCGGTTCGTTCAGCAGCTAGTTCAACAGCAAAGGGATGCAGTTCGTTACCGGGACCACAGGGTTTGTCGAATGAAACAAAAATGAGGTAGCGTGTGAAGACGGGGTAGTTGGTACATATACGTGATGAGAGAAACTGAACAGATAAACGGTATGGTTTTACGTGAAAGAGGAACAAATCACGAATCAAGTTATACAAAAATGGGCGTCGTATCTTTTGTAAAACGTATAAAAATTCAAAGTTATCGCCGGTGTCGTCAAGCCGGGGCGCCATGTTAACTCAGGACCCAACGACACTTCGGCGGCACATCATGCCCGCATCACCTAGAGCTGCCTGGGGGGTAACGTAGCCTAACCTTACCCATGCCTCTACCTTTCACTGTTGGCTACGTCCTAATCCGTTAGGCTTAGTATGTCCGTGTTTCTCCTCGTGTAGAAATGCTGTTGGTGTTGCTGTTCAAATGCATAGAAAAGAGGTTCTAGGCAACACAATGTTATAATTCCTATATTTTTGGATTGGGTATATGACATTTTACTTCTATGCAATATTTACCTTCCGAGCGCTTTCGCTGATTTTTAAATACACACCCAGCAGAGCAGCCAAAAGCCGATATAGCCACGTTGTATACTTGTAGCGTAACAAAGAGTCAAGTACACTTTCTTGTTATTGTTGGTTGCGGCACAATCGGGCTGCCAGCAATGGGATAGTGCATCTCCCCTTGTGGTGAAGCTCCCCTCATCATGATTCAAATAAAATTGTTTTTGTCTTATTTACCCATGTGGATACGATGTTACTCAGTTATTTCCTTTTTTGCCTTTATCCCTCTTGTCGAAAATGCTCTAGAAGTATTGATAGCAGGCAGTGTAGGGCAAAATCATTCGATGAAATTTCGATACACTTCTCCAGGGTAGGGCTGCCGCGGTGTGCGGTTGTTCAGTCATTGGAGTACTCGAATGTGGACCGAAAGTGGCTTCTGGAAACACAAAGCTGTCATTGATGCTTATATCTGTATTTTATGTGACTGTTATTAAGTCCTCATCCACAAGGACTTTGTGGATGAGGACTTTGTGGAAGATATTTGCAAGACTTGGCCTTTTGGCCACCTTTCATACTGCCAAAAACTGACAACCAGATACAGCACAGAGGTATATGTTCACGTCGCGAGACAACTATGACCATGAGCGACGGTGGTCTGTCTGACAAAAACAGTGGATTTCTTACCAAACAGGTAGAATGTAGAAGGCCAGCCACCGAGTGTGTCAGATTGAATTAAAAATCCAGTCGTTGGCATTGCGACGATGGAGCCTATAGAAGATCCTACGAAGCAAATTGACAGAATCCGTGCCCGCTCAATCTTTGGTGCCCAGTATGAAGCCAACATGTATTGAGAGGCCGTCATGAAGCCCTAGAAGACAACCAATTTAGTTTTGTGAAATCGCTGGTATTTAGGTCCGGTGTGATCTTATAAGGCATGTACCTGCGCCAATCCCATGAGGGCCCTCAGCGTGGTCACTGCTTCCCAATGCCACTGAACTGCCATTGGTGTCAGGAAAGAGATAAGTCCCGGAAACACAATGCTAATACTCAGCATGTGCTTAGGTGTGGCTATGTCGGCCGCCAGACCAGAGAACAATTGAGGAGCCATGTAGCCATAGAAGAATGCGCTCAGCATAATGTCTTGTTGGGATTCTGTCCATGAGAATGCCGCATGCTGCGAAGTCTATAGATACACCATTTACACTTATGGAAATGACGAACAATCAGCAAATTACCTTAGTGTAGGGTGCTAGAATAGTGCTCGCCCATAACGGTTCCTGATGGCAAGATAGAACACGAAAACGTGAGTCGAGTGATAACATATCGGCCACAAAGTGCACGTGTGTGGTCATCCAGGGTGCTGAGAAACAGTGTGCATCCAGATTTTGACAGCGATGAAGGAATGGGCAGCTCAGGATTAACGGAAAAATTGTATCTGAAGGGGATGGTCGCTTCCTCACGAAGTAAAAATCAGACAACTTTCGGCTGGGAGACGCGAGATAGATAATCTTGAAGTGGGAAGCATCACCTTGAGCTTGTAGAAAAAAAATATAGGATCCCAGAAGACGACTCAGTTCAGAGTTGAGAAACCATAAGCCTAATGCCAGGAGAACGTTTTTTTAACATCACGCTACAGCACCAAAAAAGAAGAAGAAGAAGCCAAAAAACCCACAAACAAAAGGTCCGTGAAAGTTCACGATCAAAAGTTCCAGCATCAGCTTCGTTCACTTCCGTTTTATCTACGTTGTCTTCATGTTTGCAACATCCTCCCCCGCCGAATGAGTGACAGCTCATTGATCCTATGCTTCAAGGGGATACAGCAAGAGCACGGACGTTGTGTTAGGTTCCCTGACGGCAGTTTTATAGGAAACCTAACAGCAGCAGTTAGGCGAACAAGGTCCGGGCAGTGCATGCCCAGACCTTGTCATCCCGACCCTTATGAAGGGTCACGATCCGTACTTTCTTCCAGCATTGCCGGGGCGCTCGCTCTTCATGGAGCAGTGCTTGGTCTCTTGACCAAGCACCGGTTGCAACCGGTGAACCTAGTTTTGTGTTTTAGTGTACATTCCGGTTATTCTGAATTATTGACTTTCCTCGGAAGTGATGCCAGCGTGCCCCCTTTCGTGAAAACCACGTTGACCCCATCCTTTTTCCCTAGCTTTTTCAACCTGTGTGACGCAGAATGCACATAAGGGATCACCGCGAAATTCTTCTCTAATTCTGTTTCTTTGGTTTTTCTTTGAACGACCTCCGCCATGACACGATTACATGAATCGTGAAGCATAATATCGGGATACCCTGACATCTCAAATCTGAATATCTGCTGACGGACGCTCTTCATGACCTCATGACAACAGGAGTTGTCTAACGCCCTTCTTATAGCATTTTTATGATGCTATTTTTCACTGTTTTTGAATGGCAAGACTCATACGGCAAAACAGGCTTTTCCGTTCTTTGCTGGTATCTCCAACAGAAATGGGAATCCGACTTTCTAATGTAGAAATCCAAAAACTGAAATTCCGTCCCGTTATTCCACTCAACCGTGAAACACATGGGTGCTCCGATTTTTTCTTATTGTGTCAATGACCTCGTGCAGCTTGTAGACTGTTTTGATCTGCCCGATTTCTTTGCAGTAGTGCTCCGACTGTGCCTGCTTTGCCCAATACATTTCTGCATTCCTAAGTTCTTCGGCCGCTAAAGTCCCCGAAGTTTTGTTTGCCAGTCCGCCTGCGTTGTGGATGAAACAAAAGATCCAAGCAATGACCCTGATCAGCTTCAGATGGGTGCTGAATTTCCTTACATCAGTCAAGGGTGACTCAGACTCTACATGGACTTGTAGAACGTTGGCCTTTAGGCTTTTCTCGTCATCCGCCTTGGCATCCCACTGGATATCCGTGTTCGGTCATGTCAGTGGATCGTCTAACAACCAATGTGGTCCATGCCACCAGATGTACATTGTCTCTAATGTTGATGCTTTTAAGCCCTTTGTTAAACTGTCAGCCGGATTCTCCGTTCCTGAACGGTGTTTCCACCTAAGACTATCCTTCCTCCGTCAGATTTCTTGTACCCGATTGCTCACAAATTGCTTCCACTCCGTTGGAGACTTTCGAATCCACCATAGAGCAATCACTGAGTCCGACAACAGAAAACACTCAAAATGGAAGCCGTGAAGAATTTGTTCCGGGTAGCTCAGCATTCTCGACCCGATTAGTGCAGCCATGAGCTCTAAACGTGACAACGTCAATTGCTTGATGGAGCCACTCGAGACTTCGAGAATACAATTCTGGAGGAGACTGAACCATCTTCATTCACCACCCTGATGTACGCTACTGCACCGTAGCACTTTGGACTGGCATCACAGAAGACGTGGACCTGTGCGTCCTTGCAGCCATGTGGAAGTAAACATCGATCCACTGCGAGCGTTGTGAGCTAAGGGATTTCTTTACACCAATTATCCCAGAGTTGCTCCCTGTCTCGTGGTACCGCCTCATCCCAACCGACCTGTTGTACCCATAGAGACTGGAACAGCAACTTGGCCCGGATCGTAAACGGATTTAGGAGCCCAAGGCGGTCAAAGATCCTGACTGATGCTTGCAGGACAGCTCGTTTCGTTCCAGGGACGTTTTTTACGAACTTGAGTGTTGCATTCAAGTTACATGCGAGTTTGTCGTTCCGTTTGTCCCATAAGATGCCCAGTAGCTTTATCGTCGCAGAGTCGCCGTCACTAGCGGTTCCTCGTCCATCTCGTAAGATGACATCTTCAACGTCGGTGGAGTTTGAAGACCAGTTTCTCAGTCGCAGTTGTGCATCCTCCACAATAGACATTCTAGATATTATGCAGCAAAAAGACAGGGACACACATAGAGGAAGAAACAGCACAATGACACGGTGACAAGTTCAACCTCTCAGTATTATTTTTAGTCCGTCCAACTCCAACTCCAACGATGACTGCAACATCATATCTACAATGTCACGTTACCAACTACCCCAACTATCAACAGTGCTCCACAATAGAGTTAACGTCCGTGTATAATTTCAGCGCTGTTTTGACATCTGATGCACCGGTCAGCAGATCGTGGACATAAAATGTCCGCGGCGCCTTTCCGCTCTCCAGTGACAGTAGTGAAGTGATGACTCAGGGTATCTGACAGGAGGAACGGGCTGGCCGTTGTCCCGAAAGGCACACGCGTCATGCGCCATTCGACGACATTGGAACGATTGTGGAGGTCCCATTCACAATGCACACTGTAAAACCATAAGAAACGTAGAGCATCTCTGTCGTCCTCGTTCACACTGATTTGCAAGAATGCTTTTTCGATATCTGCTGTCATTCCAACCGAGTGTGCAGATAAGTACATCCAGCAGATCAGGCAGCATCTTTGGCCCCTTGTACAGGTGATCGTTGATGCGCCGTTAGCAGAACGAGACGATGCGTCGAACACAATACGCATTTTCGATGACGCTGAGTCTGGTCGCATGACTTCATGGTGAGGCATGTAATATACGTGACCAGCGGCTTTGTCGTGCGTTGTTAGGACCAGTTCAGCATGTCCGTTCTCCATGTATGGATGAATATTTCGGTCGTACTCTTTAATGAGGGTCTCGTCAATAACTAGGCGGCTAACCAACCGGAAGAGTCTTTTTTCTGCAACAAGACGGTTGTCGTGCAGGGGGACATTTACTTGCTTCCACGGGAGGCGAACCTCATAACGTCCGTCCACTCTCCTTACGGTACGACGCAACTCAGATAAGACGACGTCATCCGCTATCGCTGAAATGCCCTCCGATGCATAGGCGCCGACTGTGGGGGGGCGCGGGGGCCCTTGCCCCCTCGGAACATGAACTAGGGGGGGCGCCGCCTCCCCCGGGAAGTCCCGCTAAGAGACTGACACCAAACTTTGGGGCTCGGCGCGCCCGGGTCAAAAGAGCGAAAAGGTACCAACCCAAAAATGCATCTTGCAATTTGTATAATATGTATCCGCCCATCATACTCATTATCACAGTAGGTGAAGCGAAGAAACACAGAGGATGACACAACACCTAGCCTGAATTTCGCCCAAAGCAATCAGATCAATGAAACGAAGCAGTCAAAAAGGTACCAGCAGCCGCCAGTGAGGTGTAACGGGAACGCATATTCGTTGGGAGCGGGTTCAACTCCCGCTGCTCCATTTCATTGACCATATTGCGCGCATTTCGGGTCAAACACGGAGGATTCCATACATTTTGTTCTTTTTGCACTCAGTTTTCAAAGGCCTTCAGTTGTTCACATGTTCACTGTTTACGTTCTCTCTGTTTTTTCGTTTGTTTTGCTTTTTCTGTTCTTCCTTCCTATTATTTCTATACCAGTTCTGCATATACATCATATGATCCCGCAAGCGTTTTATGATTCTTGAGCTTCTTTCTAGTTAGTTTCTTTCTAGCTAGTTTGTTCATTTCTCTTTCCGTTTCTTTCATTCTTTTTGTTTTCTTATTTTCTTTGCCTTTTTTGACTTCCCCCTTTCACTTTTTTGGAATAACAAGCCGACATCCATCTGGCTTACATTTCCTTTCTACATCTACATATCCACCACCACCCCGCCAGAGTACTTATTTCGCGGTGCGCCCTTGCCCCCTCCGGGAAAATGAAAACTCTCCGCCTCTGCTCCGATGCCCTCAATTTCCCGCATTCGCCTCATTAGTTCCTCTTCTTGCTGGGACATGAAATCAATGCCATTGTGGAGAACGCAGATCAGGCTGCTAGCTTGACGTGCAACGAATGACTTCACAGTGCTTGGGCCATGGAATGTCCACCCAAGCTTGGAGTTGACGGCAATAAGTTCCTGACGATTCCCGTAACGGCGAACTTCCCCAGAGAACAGCTTCCATATCTGATCACAGCCAACAAGGAGGCTGATGTCGTCCACCCGTCGAATTCCAGGAAATGCCATCATGTCGGCGACGTGTTCACCGCCCTGCATTGCAAGTATGTGCTCATTATCCACTGGTTGCGCTGGGATGGCTTTACAAATGACCGGCATGACGATGGCCGTCATCTGTACGCTCTCTTGGCTGACTGTTATCTCGACGACGCGGCGTTTAGTGGGTTTTGAATCCGATTCCGCTGAAAAAGTACTGATTCCAATAATGATGCGTCCAACATCTTTCACACCCAGCTGGTGTACTAGATCTTCACGTATCAAGGTTCGGGAACTACCGCTGTCGAATATTCCTCGGACATATTCGCACTTTGTATCTGACAATGCCCACGCGCGAAACGTTTGTAGGAGGACCGTGCTTGCATGAGAAGTGGGTGTCACCACAACTGGACTTTGAGTTGCGTCTACTCTCGTGACCTTTGCGTTCTCTGCCTGTCTGGCAGACCAGCTGGCATCGCACACGGTGTCAGCATACCGACCTCCGCATCTTGAGCAGCTTCCTTTGAAGCGGCATTCCTTTGACACAGTGTGGGACCCTCGTGTGCACCGAAAACAACGTCGGTGCTTAGCCAGTGCTTTCTTCTTGTCTTCGAGAGAAAGGTTTGAGTCACACATATCAGTAGTGTGAGACTTCTCCTTGCAGAAGAAGCAACATGTCGGACACGACGTTCGGCTGTGTAGTGCGAAAGCAGACGGGGTTTGACCTGACTCCCAGCTGCCTTTGCTTGCGGCTTGCGTGGATTCCGAATGGAACTGTCGAAAGCCCCACTTCTCTCTCTGCTTTCTACTTCCAATTTCAGGAAAGTTAGCATTTTGTCTAACTCTTCAGACGACGATGTAGAGGACGGTGGTCTCCCTCTACATGAGCCCCGACCGGCGATGATGGTATGCCACGGAGAGGCGGTGACGGTGGCCTATCTCCATGGCCGCGCCGGTGGAACTGAGAGCGGGTGCTCCACGCGCGTGGCCATCGTTGTCGTCGTTGTCGTCGTCCGCTACAGGGGTCCCCCGGCCGTCAGATGCGTTGCGGACGCATCGCAAGAGCTGGAGTTAACGCGTCTGGGAAAAGGTGCAGTTGAGGGCGACCGTGGTAGGCGTATAGACGTGGTGACGTGTGGTCGAACAGGGGCACGGCACACGTTGGCGGCATTTCAGAGAGGATGAAGACGGGAACAGCGATCCGTGTGTAGGTAGTCATCCTTGTGGTAGGTGTGGACGGGAACAGCGATCCGTCGCAGAGGGAGTGAGGCGCTCGGTGTCGTGGTCCTGGGGTGCCGCGACCGGCACGGGAGCCGAAGCTCGATAGTCCCAGGTGGAGTGAGTGAGGTGCCGAGACGGGCTTAAGCGTGCCGAGGCGTCGGCTGCCGCGACTGCCGCAACCGGCAGGTGAGCGCAAGGCTCGAGTGTCGCGGCCGGCAGTGAGAAGCGTGAGAAGACATGAGCGAAGAGAGAAGCGTAGGTGAGAGAGAGCGAAGAGTGCGGTAGGAGTGAAGGTGGGCCGTGTGTGCCGGAGGTAGTGCTGCTCGATGGCGTGGTCAGAAATTTGGGATGGTGAAGGGCCGAATTGCTCCGGACGTGATGTTCTTTGTCCGGGTCACCAAATGTAGAGGACGGTGGTCTCCCTCTACATGAGCCCCGACCGGCGATGATGGTATGCCACGGAGAGGCGGTGACGGTGGCCTATCTCCATGGCCGCGCCGGTGGAACTGAAGCCGGTGCTCCACGCGCGTGGCCATCGTTGTCGTCGTCGTCGTCGTCCGCTACAGACGATACTTTCAATTCCGACGATCAAGTTGAAACTGCCACTCCGTTATGGGGTACACGACTTCACAACACAAACAAGGAAAACCAAAGGAGAGGTTAGTACAGAACATGGGAGAACGGGGGAAGGGGGCGAGGCGGGGGGAGTTCCGGCTCTTCACTCGCAGCTAGATAGTCAATAACTATACCCGGTTAACCTTTCCGTATTTTTCCCGGTTCAGCTAACCTTTCCATCTTTTTTTTTCTTAATAAATATATCCCCCCCCCCCAGTTATCATCATAATGATTTATACCTCACCAGCGGACCGTCTGCGTATCCGAGCTTTCGATTGCCCTCATGCTAGTCTTTTGCCTATTAGTTGTAAGTTCATCCGCCCCCCCCCCCCCCGCACCCCAGGGAATTATTTGTGGTAGTACAAAAAAGGCAAGAGAAAAAGACAAAAAAGGATGGTCCAAAACAAAAACAAAAAAGAGAAAGAAATCGTGCGAAATAAAAATGCACATAATGTTACAAAGGATAAGAAAGGGAGAAAACGACACGAACCAACACAAGCGGCTCCGTAAAGTGGGCTTCACCTGATACCAAATTGCTACATTTCGCCATTCATGGCGGAAACTTACGTACAGTCTGGCCACTTGGTAGTTTTGTAAGGTGGGTTTCAGCTAATGCAGCCGTGCGCTAGGTGAAGCCGACTTGGGGAATGGTGACGCCTACCAAAACAATGCCCGTCAACATTCCCCAAGTCGGCTTCGCCTAGCGCACGGGTGCATTAGGTGAAGCCCACCTTACAAAACTACCATTGTGGTCAGACTGTACGTAAGTTTCCGCCATGAATGGCGAAATTAGCAATTTGGTATCAGGTGAAGCCCACTTTACGGAGCCGCTTGTGTTCTTTCGTGTCGTTTTCTCCCCTTATCCTTTGTAACATTATGTGCATTTTTATTTCGCACAATTTCTTTCTCTTTTTTGTTTTTATCTTGTACCTTCCTTTTTTGTCTTTCTTGCCTTTTTTTGTACTACCACAAAGAATTCCTTGGCGGGGGGGGGAGGAACTTACAACTAATAGGCAAAAGACTAGCATGAGGGCAATCGAAAGCTCGGATATGCAGACGGTCCGCTGATGAATTTTAAATCATTATAATGATAACTGGGGGGTGGGGGGATATATCTATTAAGAAAAAAAAGACGGAAATATTAGCTCAACTGGGAAAAAGAAAGAAAGGTTAGCCGGGTATTGTTCTTGACTACCTAGCTACGAGTGAAGAGCCGGAACTCCCCCCGCCTGGCCCCCTTCCCTCGTACTCCCATGGTCTGTACTAACCTCTCCTTTGCATTTCCTTGTTGTGTTGTGGGGTCGTATACCCCATAACGGAGTGGCACTTTCAACTTGACAGTAATGAATTTATAGCGTGTAATGTGGTGGAACTTGCGCATATGGTGTGGGTTATCAAAGAAAGTATTTATTTACCTCGTGAAAAGCGACCTCGTCTTCGTGGGGTCCACGTCCTTCAGCTATAGTCCACGAGTGACATCACGCTGTGAAGGTCGTCGAGGGAAGGAGGATGTGAGCGTTGGGTTCGGCTCCATGAAAGGTCGCAGCGATTAACAACAACAATAAAAAAGAAAAGCAAACAACAGTGGGACATGGGCATGTACGTCATGGTTGCCGGTCAGGTGCGATACTGGACCACGCGGGGCTGGTCGTTCTGTTTGTCCGTCTGTATGTTCCAGCCTCAGGACACCCCTTACGGAGCCTGCTTGTGTGGCTTCGCATCGTTGTCTTCCCTTCGTATTCATTGTAAAATTATGTGCATTTTTGGCACGATTTCTCCGTCTGTACCATGGGCATCCCTGTGACTTTTTTCAGCCTAGGGCAAATAATTCCCGAGGGAGCGGGGGACAAAAACGTACAACCAATAGACCCAAGACAATAGCATGAGGACAATCGAATGCTCTGACATGCAGACGGTCCTCTGATAATGTCCAAATTATTAGGCGATATCCGAGTATAATTCTTGACCTCCTGCGAGCCTGTGATAAGTCGGTTGTCACCAGCATCAAGGTCAACGCGGCGCAAAGAAAGGTAAAAGAAGAGGCTTGAGCACTTCCTCCTCTCCCCGCAAATACCGTGCGCTTTTCTTTGCGACAATCAAGTAGGCGAGGCTATAGCCGAATTTTTACTAATTTTTAGTCTATTTCTGTTGCTATACAGTGCATAGTTTCGGTTGGGTGTGTGGTTATCAGTGGTCGTGTGGGTCGTGTAGGTATCAGTGTGGGTCGTCAGTTCCTGACGAACTTCGGCTGCTGTTTGGTTTCATGACCCCCTCGAACAGCCACATCAAACGAATTTGTAAAATACTGCGGGGAGAATGCTGGCGGCACCACAGGCTCTTCCAGGAGTGCCTCAAAGTCAGCTGCAGGATTCCAGGTAAGCCATAAAGTGCGACCGAGTCAAGATTCCAACTGAATACCGAGCTTGGAACGGAACGCTGGATAAGCTGTCCGTCCATTGCCCTGACAGTCTCCGAATTGGAGTATTTGGGACACTGCGGATGCTGACCCTCAGAACCGGGCGACCTGGTTTTCCTCTTAAACCTATTCTCCTCCCCCTCCCTAACCTTTCACGTTGTTCTGCTCTGTGAATAAATCTTCAGTTGTGAGTTTGCAGTCATCGTTGTGTGTCTTCCTCTATGTGTGTCCCTGTCTTTTTGCTGCATAGTATCTGCAATGTCACGTTACCAACTACCCCAAATATCAACAGTGCTACAGATGTGGATGTGTATCATGGGTGGGCAGTTGCAAGCAGTCAAAAAAGAAAGAGCCTGGTAGTGGCCCGCTATATTTTGAACTATCCATGTCCTAAAGCATTGATGCTTTGTTGAGCGTGTCTTTGTCGTCTGTTCCAGCCTCAGAATACTTGATTGATTGATTTTAAAAGAAAAAAATGGAGATGGTAGTCACGAGCCACTCGGGACTGGCTACTCCAGGGCGCGTTATTAATAAAAGAAAGGGAAACTACACTAACCTCGACGCTTTGAAACGCTTTGAAAGAATAAATGAGAATATCATCACCTAGCTTGGCACCAAAAGCGAAGTCTCAAGGCACTAAAAACAAAGAGCGTCACAATGTGTCCAAGAGGTCCATCGAGACGAGAAATTGCACAAGGGCGCGCATGGCAGGTATGAGCTGATTTGCTGGCCAACACCCAAGAACCTTTTCGGTGGAGTATGGCCGATTATCCAGGCGAGACAGGGACGACACAAGGGTACATCGGTGTGCACTGTACCTCGGGCAGTCTTGGAGTATATGATCCACGTCCTCAACTACACCACACAGACTGCAGTTGGGGGACGGGACCATGCCGAGCTTAAACAAAAGTCGTCCACTGTATGCCACGTTGAGGCGAAGCCTGTAGATGAGCGACGTGATGGGTCGAGGAAGCGCTGACGGCATATAAAAACGGAGATCTGGGTCCACCTTGCGCAGGAACGACGCAGAAGGGACACTTCTGCGCCAGTGTTCACTGCACAGACGTCCCATAAGAGTACCAATTGCTTGCTTCGCGTCCGCTTGGGTGAAATACGTAGGGTGCGTCGGTACGCCACGTGCCACATGAGCCCGTCTCGCAAGTAGGTCGGCAGCCTCATTCCCAGGGACGCCACAATGACCTGGGATCCACTGCAAGGTAATGTTATGTGTCTGTGTGACAGCACATGAATACTCCCTGAGGACGTCACACACCAGTGGAGCGAGGGAGCTCGAGCCCAGGGTGCACTGCAGAGCTTGGAGGGCGGTTTTGGAGTCACTGTATATGGTTCAGTGCATCGGTGGTTGACGGGACACAATGAAGGAAAGAGCCATAAGAATGGAATGCAGCTCGGCCACAGCAGCCGATGTCGGGTGCGACAGCTTAGCGCTTCGTTCAATCGACAGCTCAGAATACTTATTTTCCACCGTATGTGTTGGTTTATCGACAATTTTTATTGCGCTGCCTTTGGGTGCTGAGAACCATCAATCACTAAAATAATTTTGCTCATTTAGCAAGGGCTAAAGAAGGTGAATGACCTTTTTTTATGTTGGAAATTACATGTGTTGACAAATTTAAGCCATGGCTTGGACAGGTAACAGATGTTCGTTGATTGTTGCTGCACTGATAACAGATAAAACTGTTCCGTCTTGAAATATAGGTCATGTTATTACTCCGAACAACCCAGAAGCAATTTTTTTATGTTTTCTTAATTAATGAATGCACAGAAGTTACTCATACACAACATTCACTGTGTGATTTAGTAGCTAGCTCAACTTTTGATGAACTCACTCTAACCCTATTTCCTTTCAGAAATTCGTGGCTGATGTCAAGCACACAAAAGAAAAGGCGAGGCAGCATTTGCAGCACATCGCTTCAGAGTATATGTGAAAGCATACTTCAGCAAATAAGGTGAGCAACTACTCAATGTCTGTAACCATTAAGAACAATATTTGCATATCATGTGACGAAATTATCAAACACACGTGTAGGAATATATGAAAAGGACACCACGGGACACTTCAGAGTCTGGATGTACCATATCTGATGAGAATCTTGCACCACAGAGGCTGCTCGATGGATGGATGGATTACAACCCTGATGCAGCGTGAAGCTCAAGAGAACAACAGGTGCCCGACACTATCATTGCTGGACAAAATTGGTGAGTACAGTATACATTCATTGTGGAAGCATGTATCCCTTATGGTTACGGCAGTGCGTTTATTATTGGATGTTTGATAAAAGTCATTATCAGGGACGTAATAAGGCCGAGGGCAGCTACCTCGTCTCTGTATTTTCCGTGCCCTTATTCACACTTGTATGTTTGCCTTGCAGAGGTTGAACAGAAAGATGCCGCACAGGGAACAAGCATGTCACTCAAAAAACTGTTTGACCGGAAAACCTGGCGGAAGACTACACACAAAAAAAAATGTAGACGTAGAAGCCTATGTATAAGGTGTGTTCTCTTTTTTGTTCTTTAGCACTGTTTGCTCCAGTTGACTTGAATGCAGCTTTTCTGAATTATAAGATAATTAGATAATCATTTCATAAATAGCATTTTCTTTTCTTTCCTTTGGTGGAAGAGGCTCGTCGGCCGACTCTGTTATCTGGTACTTATTTTATCTATTTACATTACTACACAACAGAATCAGCCAATTTCAGATATACAAAGGAAGGACAAGTGCACACCACGCATTCTATCGCTTATATTGTGCCCTGGTCCTTTTCAAAACCTGCACCGGTTGTCATGCCTCCCCACATGCCATCACGCATTGCATTCTGTTGTTGACAGTAAGGTACAATGAATCTTGTTTGCTTATCATGCTGTAGAGGCACAGAAACCTCCCTAGTACCGATGCTCGTGGGACCAACGCTTTAGTTCGCAAAACGGAGGTGTTCGCATGTGAGAGATAAAAGACATTAGGGCCGTTACTTTACGCCAGGAGTTGTATAAATTAGAGTCACTAAATAGCTACGCTAGCGATGCGTAGCTATTTAGTGACTCTAGTATAAATATTAGCCTGAAGTTTTCACAACATTTTTTTTCTAAATTCAGGGGCAGAAATCTAGTAAATAAACATGTGCTTTACATTCATGCAAATCCGAGTGGAAAAACTTCCAATACGCTAAATGCTCAATTCGGGGAGAAATTGGGCTCAGCTACTCAAAAACTAGCTCTACTGGTTCGGTACAACTGGTTATGTAAATGCTGCCAAACAAGATAGTGTGCATTCCTACAGATGTCTCAGTGAGGGCAATTTGGCAGGTAAAAATCGGGCTTCACCGTAAAAAGGCCACCTTGAATTGGCGGAAGAATCCGGTTAAACCCTGAAACTAAAATTATGCACCTTATGCAAAAAGTTCAAACTAGCCTTGTTAGAGAGAGGCGAAAAAGTACCCAAATTGTGACTGCCTTCTTCATGAGGGATATACCATGGTCTGTCCATACCAAGTCACCATGCTAACTGTAATTGTTTTGCTATAGCTGCTCCTGTGTGCCAAAATCACTTGCCATATGTATTTTTCTGTGATGTGCAATTTATAATTGCTTAACAAACTGGCATGTATGAGTCTTACTGATTGCATTTCGCGTTGTACTGTGGATTCCAAAAATTAATTTTGAACCTGCGATATCATGAGTAGCCGTGTAAGCTGCCTGTGCCTGCCCTCACCAACAGAGGGGCACAGATCACTGCAACGTATCGTGTCAATATCTTTCGGTCCACATTCAGTTTCTGAGGGTCCAAAAAAATAGGTACACTTGTGGGGCTTTCATTTACCCTCTTTGGCCGGACTCCAGCATTCGCAGCCAAAACGTCTGGGTGGCGGGCAACAGACATGTACAATACAATATGGGATACAAACAAAACGCAATCATTGTTTATATCTGGCTGAAGTACACCATGTACTGTATTCCAATTGGCAAATTGTAAGCATTGCAATAGCTCATGCTACATCAGCCTGTTCTCTGAGTCTATGGGCACTTCATGCAATGTATTCAAAAGCAACGAAGGATTATATGTCCAATATTTTCTTTCGTTGATTCTCACTATGCGTACAAATTCCAGATTCATCTTGGGGTTGACAGTTTTGTTTCTGAGAACTTCATGTGCGTACAGCGGGGCACAATCAACAACAAGTTAGTCAACAATTTGATGCAGCATTTCTGGACACAAGATGGAACGGCGACTAGCATTTCAGGGCAACCGTACCAGATAGCAAGTATTCATGCGCTCGTCACGGGCAACATCAGAGAAGCTGGATTCCATTACATAAGTAAGATCATGCTGCAGTTATTTTCTATCATTCAGTGAACGTTCAGATTCCAGCCACAGTCAATTTGCACTTCTTTCTCTGAGCAAATTGAAGAGTCTTCTTGAAATATTATCGCATATACTGAACATCTCCCACCTTTTCTTTCCAGATGGCATGCCACCTTACATTGAGGGCCACCGGACTGACCTTCCAAAAGAAGCAAAGCTCAAACTAGTCAGGTGAATCCTTGCAGATTTCGTTTTGGAGATGTTGCCTGGCAAGGCAAAAACAGAAAAGTGCTATGACACAATAAATCTGGGAATAGTGAGTGAGTTCTTATGCATTTCTCGGTCTACACCACCATGCATGCAGATTAGGGCCAGACTGCACTGCTTATGTGCCTCTCAGGATAGAACACTGCGTGCAGAACAGGACTTACAAAAGCCGATGGGCCTGCACCCATGTGACCACACTGGACTCTCCAGTAAAACCAGTGTCCACACTGTACATTCCAGTAAGACCAGTGCCCACACTGAGCCGTCCAGTAAGGCCAGTAAGACTGGACTTTCCTGTAAGACCAGTGTCCAGACTGGGTTAATAATCCGGTATCACATTGGTTACTGGTTTCCAGTCTTGTCTCGTATACTGTTTTTGTCAACAGGCGCTACCCAGGGATGCCACCGGATGCCATCATAATCGAGATGCCTGACTTATCGGACGATGAGGACTTCTGAGAACAATGTGGTGTAGGCAGTACGGGTGGGGATGGGGAGCTCAAACAAGTAGCTACTGATAAACAATCCTGACGCAACACGTGCCAAACACTGAGGGCGCTGAGGGCATAGTTGACGCTTTAAAAGCGGGCACGTGACGAACGCGATGGCCTTTTTCGGTTGGTGCGAAGCTGCGACGCACAACTGGCGATAACCTGTTCCGCTAATAAACCCTTGTTTGTTCATTTGCTGTGCCGTGTGTTTCATCGTTACGGAGCTGATGGGCTAACGCCCCGAGAGTGGAAACTTAGGTTTCCACAATCATTAAAAGTAATGTGGGATCTAGTCCCCATGTTCTGTTCCCAAGTGGTACTTTAACAGTGGTACTTTGCGCATAGAACGTTCCCTCAGCCAGAGAATGTGTACCTGAAAGTTTAATTTGCGGTCAAATATAACTCCTACAAATTTCTTTTGTTTTTGCTCGGCTTTTAAGGGGATGGAACACCCTCCTGCCCCAATGGCATTCCTCATGCATTTTTCAAACCGCATAACTCCGCAAAGAACTGCTAAGTCTTGAATGGAAGATCTCAATGGGTTCTAGTACTTAATGGTGCCAGAAATTTATTTCATTTTGGAAATTTTTGCGTTTCGCAATGGAAAAATAAGCGTTTCGCGCTTCCTTCAATTTGGTTGGCCGGTCACAAAATGAATGGACCTCAGGTGAGAACTTTAACTCCATTAAGTACTAGAAAAATGTGTCTAAAATCGATATGCCCCGAAAGATTTTGTTTATGCCGAAGCATAGAGTTGCTACACGGATTCTTCTGAGCAGTGGTTAGCCGATGTTGACCCGCTGGGGTTTTGGCTGTGCGCGATGGTGCCACCTGTCTGCATGCCACAGAAATCTGGTCAAGTGAGAAAAACCCGATAAGATGTCTTTTGAAATGCGATAATAAATGGAGCGTAAACGCGCAGCTGTTTGCTCGTTATCTCGTAACCCTTCGTTCCGTGGTTGGCTGTGCCTCGACAGTCACGGTTTTTCGCATAGCAGGGAACCTATCTGCGGAAAACGGAAGAGATGCAAAGGACAAGCCCTGAACTTCTACAAGAGAAGGCATCTGGATAATCTTTCAGTAATACCAGACTCTCGCGAATCAAGCCATCTTTCATCGAGAGCTAGCTCAAGCAACAGTACGCAAGACGTGTCTCCAGGAACGTTAGTAAACGGACATGGAGATAACGTCAGAGAACAGAAATGTATTGCGGAGCGAAATTACGCTGCAATGCAAAACGTGCTTGCTGAAGGTCGTTGCAGATACTGATGTCCACCAAATAGCATGTCAGATCGTATGGACGTGAACACAGCAGCTGTTTCCGGGGGGCTATCCATTGGGGTTGGGTATACTTTGAGCGGTTCTATAATGACTAGCTCCTTCCAGAGCTCGTTGACCCACGCATACCACGCAGTATGCCGGTCAGGGACCCTGACTACAAGAAGAAATGCAAAACGCAGAAGAGGTCTTCGTAGTGCAACACTTTCGTAAGACTATGTATCCATACTGCAGTTGTACATGTACTACAATTCCCTTTTCGTTACACAGCTCTCCTTTGCTGTGCTTGCAGTTAGCCCCAATGGGGCTTTCATCATCTAATCCAAGTCATCGGACCCAGTGGCCGATACCTCTGCTCCGCCTGCGGTGTCATGACAAATATGAGCACATTCCCGGGGAGCGTGGACTGAGTCACACACAGGGACACTGTACGCTAGCTGGCTTATCACAAGAAACCTGATTCCTGTATGTTTGTGTGTCCGTGACGCTCCAGGTGTCCATTGGGTACTGCTTATTGCGGAACCTTATCTCTTGTATTCGCCTGTCAGACTGCCATCAGAACCCTTGTGCGAACAAACTCAGTTCAGCCACAGTTGTGACACTCCGATTCTCATAATCAGCTGTTCGTTTTTATACACATATTTGAGCTCTTCTTAGTCAGTATGCCGCTTAACTGAAATATGCGCATCCTGCACAAAGCTGTAGTTGGTCAGCTTATTGCCCAATCCCATTTGTGTGCGGCAGTTGCATCCTGTTATAGACAGCACTCAAACGTTATATTGTCTTGACCTGTTCTAGTGGATTAGGACATATGCTGTATGAGGGATGCGTGAGTTTCAGTGGAATAACACAGCGTACACATGCCCGCTTTGTTTTCTTTTCATGGGGTAAAATTCTACAGGGAACAGTGACACTAATTGCCACTGTTGACAGTTCTACAATTTCGATGTTTCTTCTTGTTGTTAATGTTAATTTTTTGTGTCTCCGCGGTTCCACAACGAGTGGCAGAATCATTTGATGTGTTCGTGAGGTTTTGTTGAGAGAAATTATCGATCCGTCTGCTATCACACGCACAAATAACAGATAACACGCGGACGCTGTTCTCAAGGTGATAAGGCAATCTAGAGGGTGAAGGTAAAACAACAAAGCGGAAAGAAGAAAAGAGGTGGGGTTACACTAATAATTTTTTAAGAATAAATCCTTCAAGAAAACCTCTTTCAAAATATATTGTTTTACAATAAACCGCGTAAAATTCCCCAATAAGGAATCAAACGCGCAAAAATCCCCGCCCAAAAAACAATCGCTCAAGAATCCACCATGAAAATATATTATTGCAAAATATATCGCCACAAATAAACTGTTTAAAAATACATCGTTCAATATTAACTGTTTCAAAACATATCCTGTAGTCCAACACGACAGCGAAGTGATAGATGTGTATCTCTACGCAGAGGATAGCTTATATTGGTGGTTTTTGCACCTGTTAGCACTCACCCTCTACCTAGTGGTCTGTCATGGTATGTCATATTTGTTCTGTGTGTGTGTTGCTATATTTTCCTCCCTAGCGGGGGGTCCCCGAAATCCACCATTAAGAATAAACGTTTAAGAACAAAACGTTCAAGAATAATCCGCTTAAAAAATACACGGTTAAAAATATATCTCCTATAATAAACCGCTTACTATCCCCGCTTAGAGATCACAGTTTAATAATCCACCATTAAAAATAAACTGTTTCAAAATCCCCTCACCATCTAGCACGGAGGCGGACTGATTGCAATTTACGCCGGGTTATAGCATGTTATGTTAGGTTAGTTTAGTTTGGTTTCGGTTAGTTTGAGATATATCTCCCAGAATATACGCTTAAAAATGAACCCACAAAAATAATCGCCGAAATATCCCCGTTTAAACAAAAACGCTAAGGAATCCACGGTTAAGAGGGGATACCAGCTCCAAAGGCCCCATGTATTTTCTATGGAACACGTTTCGTCCTTAATCTCGGTTAATATTCGAGGGATTTTCACCCGGTTTGTTTTGTACGATAGCTTGTCAAATGGTGCATTTGAGCTTCATTACTGATTTTTGATTTTCGTTCTTGACATTTTTCTAGGCGTTGCGAAAGCACGGGAAAAATTGAATGCAACTTTGAAGCGCTCTTGTTAAAAAGTAAGAAGAAAAATGAAAAATCCGTATTGAAACTCGGATGCAGAGTTTTTTTCAGAGTATTTTGATACCATACTCATTGAAATGCGCTCACCCGTTATCGAGATTAAGGGCAAAATGCAGATGTACCTAGAGCCATGGGAGATGGTACTGTCTTCCCTCTGCATGGTAGCGCCATGCCGCGGATTAGAAGGGAGAAGTACCACTCCGCGTGAGGAAGCCCCCGTATTCCAAACCCATATCCTTCCTTCTCGTGGTGTGAGTCAGAAGGGATCAGAAGCCCATTGTAGGAGGCCCACTTGGTGCCTTCAAAGCGGATTAACTGATGGCCAAGGTCGATAATACCCGCCCTCGGTAGGCTTGACAAGTGAAAACGGGTAGCAGCCTTTTGGTCGGGGACGTCTCCATCCACCAAGGAAACGAAAAGGAGCTCACATGTTATATTATCAATTTCGCTTTTGGTAGCGGAAAAGACAAAATAAAGCAGATGAAAAACTGGAAGCATAAAAGGTTATTTAGAGATTCCCGTAAAGATCCCAATAATCCGTGCGTCGTCAAGAATCAAAGGTGGAAGAGGGGCATTGTAGCGACATGAATGTTGTCAGGAATACTTGTTCAATAAAAACCGATAGATGTATGACATGTGGCACTGCCTCATAACAGAGATTCATATCCATTTTTATCGAATGATTTCTTGCTATCTCTCGGCGGAAAGTTGTATGCGAACGTTACTAAATAAGGTACTCTCCAGAAGGGGTGGCAATCATAAGGCCGAAAGTCAAAAGGCAGAATTATCAGAAGGCCGAAACTGAAAAGGCCGAAAAATTAAAACGCCGAACAGTCATCAGGCCGAAAAGCAGAAGGCCGAAAATTCAGAAAACCGAACTATCAGAAGCAGTCTTGGGTAGTAACTAAGTTACTTTTAACTTGTAACTGTAACTAGTTACTTTTGGTGGTAACTAGTTACATTTCCAGAAAAGTAGCTTTTAACTGTAACTAGTTACTATTTCTGTGAATGTAACTGCAAAATGTGACTAGTTACTCGAATAAATGTCGTACTTTTTTTTTTTCTTTACCCTACCTTCCCCTACTTCCCCTTAACAGTGTCTTCCTTCCTTTTATCCGTAATCGGTACGTGCCCCGTGCCTTGGGCTCTTAACCAAGCAGGGAATTCCAGACTGGAATTTCCAGCTTTGCGAACAGAAATAAGTTTAAGTTAGTGACCCTCAACGGTCGGAGTGAGTCATATTTGAGTAATAGTGTCACCGCCCTAGCACGGGATCCTGCCTCCAGTGGATATAGGGTTGCCACCTTTAGTACTGAAAAATACCGGCTGAGGGAGATGAGGTGGAATAGAGGGAAAGGAGGAAATCTTCGCGGGAAAGGGAAGTAAGTGAGGGGTGGAGAGTACACAGGGAGAGAAAGAACGAGTGTACTGGCTCAAGACAACAATGGTAATGGTAATGAATAACTAAGAAAACGACTGGTGACTACGGAGTTGGGTCTGTGCTCCAGATTTATTCAAGCTGTAGTGGAATGTTGAAAGGAAAACCCCGTAAAAGCCCCTATGAAAGGTGTTGAGCCACAAATACCGGCAAAAGGCTGCCGGTATCACCTTCCTACCGGCAGAGCGCGCAAATAACCGGCCGTGCCGGTATAATATCGGCCTGGTAGCAACCGTACTCTCTACACGCTAGGAAACACGTGCGCGTCACCGTGCTCTTCTTTTTAACCGCGATGCGCCAGGTCGCATGCACATGTCGTATTTTTCCGTATGGGATAACCGCGTATTAACTTATACTGCTTCTGGTTAAGTGCAAGACAACTTTTATCGCACTTCAGTAAATGTAAATAAATGTATGTTTTTAACAATTGTATCACCCTCTCATGGTCATTTTTCTAAAAAGTAACTGTAATGTAACTAAGTTACTTTCGCTCAGTAACTGTAACTGTAACTAGTTACTCGACCAAGAAAGTAACTATAACTGTAACTTAGTTACTATTTTTGGCAGATAAACTGTAACTGTAACTCAGTTACTTTTTAGAAGTAACTTACCCAAGACTGATCAGAAGGCCGAAAAGTCAGAAAATCGAATTATCGAAAGGCCGAAAAATAACGAACCCAAGATACGAGAACTGTTATTCCAACATCTGCGATTAAAAATTAGCTGTACAATTTATGTAGGATGGACTTCTCGTGAATTAATACAGCAAATAAATTATTTCACCGAACTTCGTTTAATAACCTGCTTTCGATCACTTAGGGGGAAAATGGAAACCTATGAACCACCGTGTTATGGTATGTGCTTGTTGTACACAATGGCAATAAGTTAAAATGAAAAAAATATCAGCTATCCGACGACATTTCCCATTCTCATCCATTTTCAACAATGTCTTCAACCTAGGTCATTCCCAAAACCTGTTCCCTATCATCTCTAACTAGGAGATATGCGAAATGAAGCGCACTCTCTTGCCCTTTAGCGAAAACGCGCTCGCGCCATTTTCGTTGAGGCGATGCTTGGAAAGCATGGCCCCGCTGTTCCGTGTACACGGTTTGCGTTGCCCCTGAGTAAGTTTGACTGAATAGTGGCAGCTGAAAAGGGCTTCTGTTGTCATCCTATGTGTAAGCGCCTAATGTACCACTGCGTTAGTAAAAGTTTGTTGTGCAGCAAGGCAACAGCCGGCAGCATACAGTAAACGACACTGCAAGCTTTTCGTTCTGCTTAGTAAAGAATCGTGTGATTACCACAACTTTTCGTCGTGAAAAGGACTTCGTATGTCGAAATTCTGAAGAACAAAACACAATGTTATTTAGTAATGATGAAGGTGTCACCGAACTGCTGCGCGAAGCTGTACTAGCAGGAATAAAACGACAAAAGGGTGCCTATTCATGAATCGCTGTAACTGAGCACTAGGAAGAAAATGACATGAAGAAAAAACCTGAAGTGGTATCCTGTAGTTGAGGCTATTATCGGACCAGACTAAAGCTTAACGAGTAAAGCTTAACATTCTCGATCATGCAGGATTAATACGAGTATGCAGTCACTTAATTTAGAATCAGACATTTGACGCTCGTTTATGCACCACTGATGCAGAACCTGAGAGGCAGACCCATAATGTGATATGAGTGATCCTGATTTGACTCTTTTTGTAAAATCACTGAACTTATGGCGAATTGTATCATAACCCGCAGGTCAATTGTCAAATGTGATAGATTGGAATATTGTTTTGCATTTGTACCTAGTGCGCTCTCTTGACGTACATCCTAACTCCAAATAAGCATGTGCACAATAATTTGCGGTCTCTACATGTGTTCTCTACTGTGTTCCAGTTTCTCGTGCACAAGGCAAAGTAAGAAAAGAAATTAGTCGAGCCACTAAATAGGCCAGAATGCGAGAATAGAACATCATCTATGAATATTTGCTTTTAAATATCATTTGTGTTTGTGTGTGTGTTAAGGAAGATCACTTCTTGTAGTTGAACAACGTAGGACAAAACCACTCCTATTACAGGTTCAGAATCATAGCATTTATGTTGATCAAATATTTATTTATTAAATAACATAAATAAATGTTGATCATGAAGTCACATGCTCGACAAACGGGTCAAGTCGTGGCTTAAAGAGAGCAAGCAGCATTGATAGAACCAGATACCTTCCAAGATCTAAATCTGAAACCTAGCACTATATCCGTCTAATTATATATCACAACTACCAAATGCAGCAGCACTACAACCGTGGCGTGGTTTCCAGAATCTCAAAACATTAACGAAGAGATTGCTCTGCAGAGTGCGGCAAATGGTATGAAAAACTCCTGCATCAAAATACCCTTTTATAAGACCAGTATCTCATTTAATCTTACCATCACAATAGCAGCTAAAACTAGAAAGTGAAGTATTGCAGAAAACAAAGTAAATATAAATGCCGAACGTCGATTATAAATGCCTTGTGAGATCTCGCTGAAAATGGAATCGACCGGAAAACTGTAGGACTATATTTCTGCTGCTGAGACTACACTTCTGAACTGTTTGTCATTCGTACATTCCGCCGAAATGTTCTGTACTCCACCGAGAAGTCGTGCTTCAAAAATTGCGGCCGTGGATTCCTCTTTAGTGGAACCCCCTCAAGCCGCGCTGCAGCTCGTGAGAGATCTGCCCTAGCCATGGCGGTCGGGAGCGGCGCACTCGACAGATGGCGCTATTTCGCATATCTCCTATTGTGCGGCCTTTCGATAAGTAGGGTGAATAGCCAAGTGAATGACCTGGAACGATTGACTTACCATTCTGGAAGAAATCATAGTATGTGCTCCTAAGTCAGGGGACAAGGGTGACATACAGGGTGTTCAAAATTAAGCTTTCACGAGCGCTACACAAACACAGCGATGACAGGAAACCGGATGATAACTTTACGCTACTTGTGTAAGAAACAGGTGCTGCTAATTAATTATGTAGCACCTGTTTCTTACTCAAAGAACAGAAAAAGTAGCACCAGTTTTCTGTTGTTCGCCTATTTATAAAGTGCTAGTGAAAGCTTAATTTTGAACACCCTGTATAGTTCTTGAAACAGAACAGTACAGAAAGTTGCAGGCGAAGCAAAAGAAAAAGTAAATACAGACCTGATCGTAGAGATCCTACGCAGGTTTATCCTGTAGAGCAAGCGGTTCAGACCGTTGCTTGTTCAAATCACGTTCGGGACACAAATGCAGATTTTGAGTTGGATACTGGAATATATCTACAAAAACGGGGACGTCTCAAATGTAGAGAAGAACTATCTCCTCTAGAGTTCATTCAGCGGCATTCCATTCACCCACCAGACACGTTCTTTTTGTAGTAAACATGTCGCAGATTATTGTTGCTGGTTGTTTTTTCTCTCTCTGGCCAGTCTGTTTCTGAGCACCAAATGCTATACATTCCAATTGTTTGATTTCCAGTACAAGAGCCACAAAACTTTTTCATAATCTATGAAAAGAACAATCCCTTGTGTCCAATTTGTGTACCTTCCTTTCCATTTTCAGCCTTCTGATTTTCCGCCTTTTAGCTTTCGGCTTTTTGTTCGTTCGGCGTTATGATTTTTCGGCCTTTTGGCCTTCGGCCTTCTGATAGTTCGGCGTTCGATCAAGTGTTTTTCGATTCGACCAAGTGGCGTTCGATCAAACGTCTTCAATGAAACAGCGTTCGACCAAATTGGCGGACCACGCGCTAGCCGTGTTAGCCACTACGTGCCGATTTCTCATTGTCGCTAAAATGTAGTTCCTGAAGGTGCCCTTTCATGGGGTAGACGCTCGGAGACCATCGCATGCGAAATTCATAAGTTAATTTTTATTTAATTGGTGAGAGCATGCAAATAAACGTTACACGGCATATCTTGTAGCCGGGGCATCACTAATACGAACCCAAAAGAAATTATTTCGCCAGCATGAACCGTTTTCGAGTCATCCAGTCGGGAGATTTTAGTGAGGAGCACGGTGTAACTCAAAAGCTGCAAGACGATACACAAGTCGAACAGAGTGCGAACCAAGGAAGAAACCACAGACACATTTGTCCCACCAAGCTGTATTCCCTTCGAGAACCCCTCCTTTCTTAGGAGATTAGCCGTACATTCTTGTCGATCCGAACAAATGCAACAAGGTCACGCGTGTTGTTGGAACTACATGCCCCAGCGGCGTATTGCGCACTTCCTGAACAACGGTACTGGTTACGACACCCGGCGCCTATAGACCGTTTACAGCAGTACAGTTCTAGCCACTGTACTTTGACCTTGAGTCTCTTCTGTATGCTATTGTACCCGGTGTTTATACGTGTGTAGAAGGGAGGATTGTCTCGGTAAAAGTCTTCTGAAACTGTCGTGCAAGACGGCGAGTTGATTTTCGTGCTTTCGTGGTTTGAGTAACACCGGGGTAGCTGCCGCGCGCGTAGCGTGTGACGAAGACTGTGCGAAATATAATATATTTGAGATATATAAAAATATATATCTCAAATGCAAAATGGTCAAACAACCGTCATAAAAAATGGACGCAAATACTAAATAATTGCAGTCAGCTGTGAAGAGTCTGTTCACGTGCCGATCGGTAGCAGTTTTATCTCAATACAGCTTACAGAAACAGGATTTCTTGAAATGAATTACGAAATTACCACTCCTGTTGAAACTAGAAGTTCAACTCACAGTACGCACACAAAATGATAAGAATCAAAGGAATGGCATAACCGAAGTAAAATAGAGAAGTTTCACAATTATACGCTATGTAACCTGTCCGTATTCCGCATAGTAGCGGCCGTGACTAGTAGGTGAAGATAACTTTTTTTTGGGGGGGGGGGGGGGCTGCGATTCGTGTTATCGCTTTGTGAGATGACGAGAGGTGTGATCTTTCGCCACGAAATGTGGTCATATCACTAGTTTATTTCAGTCGTCTCCATCGCATTAAAGGGCGCTGATTGCCCACAGTTTGCCGTGAGACCATCGTTGTATTTGCGAGTAAACGGAGGATCCGTCTACAGATTTCAGAGTTCGGGTACACTTTAACGCGCTATATGGCGAAACTAATTGAAATGCACAAAGTGCCACGCGTGTTTGTTGTAGTGTAGATACTTGTCCATCATTTACCATCAATTTCAAACATGTGGCTTAAACGCCCTTTGTTCCCTGTCAAGGCGGAAGTCATCAAATTTCCGTTGATAGAGGTCGACCTGACACGGAATCGTCGTGCGGGTACACTTTAACGCGCTATATGGCTAAACTAATTGAAATGCACAAAGTGCCACGCGTGTTTGTTGTTGTGTATATGCTTGTCAATCATTTACCATCAATTTCAAACATGTGGCTTAAACGTTCTTTGTTCCCTGTCAAGGCGGAACTCATCAAATTTTCATTCATCGAGATCGATGTGACGACGGAGTCCTGGTGAAAGCCAACTTGGACGCGCTCTAATGGTGAAAATAATAGGATGCACACAGTTACAAGCATGTTTTTTTTTTTGTAATGTAGATTTTTTAATGTAATGTATATTGAACTTGTGGCTTAAACGTCCTTTGTTCCCTGTAAAGACACAACTCACCAAATTTTCATTCGAGGTCAATATGACGACGGAACCAATTATGCGGGTCAGCTTTGACACGCTCTAATGGTAATTGGAATTAAAGTGAAGAAATTCCTACACATGCTTTTCGCAGTGTAGATGCATTTCAATCATTTAACATAAATTCCGGACATGATGGCTTAAACTTCCTTTATTCTCTAACTCGCCAAATTTTTCATTATCATGCAGCATTGTGCAAGGCCGTAAGCTCCTTACGGGTTAACTCGTTCTAATAGCAAAATAATGAATATGTTAAAAATGTCATGCGTGTTTATTGTCATATACATGTTGTCCCCGCTAAATGTGACCATATTTTTTAAAAGTATATTTATCACTTTTTCCGAGATGAAATCAATTGCAATATATCATATGCTGAAGGACGCTCTCTAGGTAGGCATTAGGAGACTCCTAAGGCATTGTCTTAATTAAGTTTCAATAATTAACTTTTTAATTATGAATGCTACGAAGTTGTTCCAATGAGAACATCTGACCTCTTCGGTCACCAAATACCGAAGCCGTTTTCAGAACAAAAATTCGTTCGATAGATCGTTCGCAGAAAAAAAAAGAAAAATCGTGAAGGAACACCATTTCTTTCTTTATTTTATTTATTACACATCTCTAGAGTCGCGTCTTTCCTTCGCCCCCAACACCAGAGAATAAAAGAGCACATTCTCACACAGAGCTCTTTCACTCTCTCGCATCGGGGGTCAACGAAAGACGCTTTTTCCAAGATGCACAATGAACAAAATACAGAACAAAAAGTGTTGACGAATTTTTTTCATACGACATATCGAACAGACTTTTGTTCTGGAAACGGCTTTGGTATCTGGTGGCCGAAGAGATCAGATTTTCTCATTGGAACAACTTCGTAGCTTTTCTAATTAAAAAGTTGCTTATTGAAAGAATTAAGACATTGCCTTAGGAGTCTGCTAATGCCCTCCTAGGGAATGCCCTTCAGCATACGCTATATTGCAATTGATTTCATCTCGGAAAAAGTGATAGATCATATTTTTAAAAAAATATGGTCACATTTAGTTGGGATACCCTGCATACAGGGTAGGTGAAGTAAGACTGAATGAATCTGATGAAATCCGAGAATGACTTTCTTTTTCGTAAAAGTCGTTCAATATATCTATTCCGGACGCGACCAATTCAAAGGTGGTAGCGTATAAACAAATAGCGCTAACGTTCCCAATTAATCATTATAATTAGTGAAAATACGTTGACTGCGTAATTGCAAAATGTAGAGCATAATCCTGAGGGGCCTACCATGCAAGAACCGAAATCACAGAGCCTTTTTGCGCTCTAGTAAAAAAATGTGCGAACATACAAAATAATTGAACACTATGCGGGTTTTGCGGCAATTTCTCCTCTCCCTGTCACCACTTCTCAACTGACAACAGGTTGTTCCTGAAATCATGGAACAGCCCGCTTTGTCCCTGGAGTGAGGGAAATAGCGATGTTGTTTCTCAGTCCATTATCATAAAACGTGCCGTACTTGATTTTCTTTACGTCGTTATGTCGTTTGATCTGCACAACACAGTTCGTGATGCGATGTGATAAACGTCACGCAATAAAACTACAAATGCATTACTGTAAAAACCTCGCAGATAACAAAAACACAATCACCCATTCCGTTGCTGAATAAATGTCTACGTTGTATCAGATTTGAACAAGAGAAAAACAACGAGGACGCTCCATGTTTTGAGGAACAGGGTGATGTCAGTATCGTCAAACGGTGACAGTGAGGGTGATAGGAAAGAGCGGCTGCCCGAACTCGCGCAACTCTCGACGATAGTGCATTTTCGCTCATTTTTTAAGGGCACAGAGAAGTGTTACTGTTTCGATTCCTGCTGACTAGACTTCTCAGGGTTGTGCTCTCCAAATTTGGAATTGCGCGCTCAGCTTGTTTTGAGGAATTATGAAGATTCATTACAAAATAAGTAACGGCCGCACTAATTACATTGATAAGACACATGCCATCCACAACTATTGCACTCGAGTACATTGTGCTGCTTGGGCATCTCTCTTCCTTTTGTCTTTGATTCGAGCGCCTATTTGAGCAACACCTCCAGGATATGGAAAAGGCCTGTGCCTTGCGTCACACTGGAAGGCCTGCTGTTACTATTGTGAATGCTGCCATGAAGTAAATGAAAGAACGAACGAGAAGAAAGCTCGAAGCAGGTCGCAGGCCTCCATATATGTGACGTAAGCGTGCATGCCCGACATTATTTAGGAAGTGTGGGTTTTCCAATCACTTTTTTGTGCCGAACGTGACTCTGCTTTCAGCTCTAGATGTTCTGAAAATAAGCAGTCTTCCACTTGTTTATTTTCTTATTTTTATTTCTCTAAAGGAGGGAGTTGATAACCGACAAGCATTCTTGATGGTGCCGGGAAGAGACTAAGACGCAAAATTTGGAATTAAACAATGAAATGTCCTTTACTAGTTTGAACCGCACCGGCTTTCAACAAACATAACAAAATACAGTTAACGTTTCGGGTCCCATTCGGGTCCCATCATCACCCGAAACGTTAACTGTATTTTGTTATGTTTGTTGGAAGCCGGTGCGGTTCAAACTAGTAAAGATGTCTACTCCCGGCAATTGGACTATATTCAATGAAATGTCCTCACGATAAGGCCAAGAACAAACTGAAGCGTACGATACGGTGATCATGGAGTAACAAGGTGCAAGTACCAAAGTGAGGTGCAGTTACTGAATTCGCTTTCTTAGCTTATAGAGTATAATTTCTTTTCAGCATAATGTAGGATAATTTGGGCGTAAAGGCTCGCGGCACCCAAAGGGGGGCGGGGCCGGGAGAGGGGGCGGAGTCACGGGAGGGGGGCGTGGTCGCTCCAAAATGAGCCAATGAGAGCGCGCCATGGGGAGCGGGCGTTCCGGCGGCGGCTAGAGGAGGAAAACGATGTAGTGGGCGAAGTCTCGCGCGGGGCTTTGGACACTTGACTTCCGGAAGTGTGGTGGCGCTGGGGGATGATATGCAATGCCAAGAGAAGTCGCGGTGGCGCTGTAGGCGAGCGTGGTGTTGAACGAAGGATCGTGGTTGATTTACCTGTCAAGATCGCGTGCGCCTGCTCGGTGTCGCCATCGGAGAGGTCGTTTCTCTGGATCGTTTTGACCGTGCGCGTAATTTACTAATTTACGGACTGCTGTGACTTGTTTTTGACTTTTCCCCTTTGACCGTGATATCCGTGCTTGTAATTCACGAGGGTACGGTTTCATGAAGTGAAGACTGGTGATCGTTGTGATTTGTGATTACATTTTTGACCGTGATATCCGCGCGTGTATTTTACGGAAGCACGCGTTCATGAAATCAAGCGTTTGACGACTTTTTCGCGTTGTTCATAGTTACACAAAGAGATACGATGTCGTTGCGATGACTGCTGATGTGAAAACTGCTGTGACTAGTGATGACTTTTCCCCTTTGACCGTGATATCCGTGCCTGTAATTCACGAGGGTACGGTTTCATGAAGAGACGACTGTTGGTCGTTGTGATTTCTCTCTCTTTTTTAACCACGATATCGGCGCGTGTAATTTACTCTACGGGCGAACGTATTCACAAAAAGCGTATGACGTGTTGTGGCGACTTTTTCGCCTTGTTTATATTGTAATATTCATGAACATTCAGGCATGAACGAAGTGTCAGTGATTGTGAGTTTTTGCTTATGTACAGGTAACATGATTTATGGCAAGGCAGAGAATGCAAGCACAATAAGTCGACACTGTATATAACAACAATAACCAAAACTGCCTACAGGTAAATAAACCAAATGCACTGTTGGAAATCATGAATGAATCGTGTTGAGTGCCACTCAGGAGTCGTCTTTCATTTCATTCTACTCATTTCGGTGTGTATGTATATACACTCTGCTCCTGCGTAAAACCCCGCCTTGTGAGTGTAAGCGATACGTTTTCTACCGCTGTATGCTGTTGCGATAAATCTTGGCACGCATTTGATAAACAGATTGAAAAGCGACAGACTCAGTGCACAACAGGACATGATGATTGGAAGCAGTCATATATGTGGTTGAGACTTTGTTGAAACAATTTTGTGGCTTTCAGTGAATGCGATACGCTGTCTACCGCGGTGTGCCGTTGCGAATATAAATCTTGGCACACATTAGATACACACACTGAAGAGCGACAGACTCAGTGCAAAACAGGGCATGATGATTGGAAGCAGCCATATGTGGTTGATACTTTGTGGAAACAATTTTGTGACTTAAAGCGACACGCTTTCTACCGCTTTGTAGCGTTGTGAATATAAATCTTGGCGCACATTTCATACACACACTGAAAGGCGACAGACTCCACCCGGCGGAAACAGGCCCCCATCGAATACGTGAGCGACGTGAGCAGCCTGAAAGCAGTGGCGATGGGTCAGTGGAGCGCAATGGCTGAAGTATCGGTTTCGATATCCAGTGATGCAGGCCTTACAAAATAATGACTCAAATGCTGTCCCTTCCACTTGTCCCAGTTAGTTACTAATTAAAAAGTGAAATACACTTTCCTATCTCGCAACTGCTCCGATTCATGTTCTCAGAGTCATATGTTTATTATGTATATTTGTGTTCTCAGATTCACGGCTCTCATAATTGCATCTGCAGACGTTAGATATAATTCTCCGCAAAGTAAAATCGCATTTCAGGTGCGTGATCTCGATTATGAATCTGGCCTCTCTTTCTTTCCTCTCTCTCTCTCTTCCTTCACTGCTTTAGCTATATTAAGCTGACTAGCAGACGTTTACCAAACCAAATTCCAAAAGCATATGAGACAGAAAAAAAGAATGACTGTTCAATGAAATGGCTGAACTCGACACTGAGACAATAGGACGAGTTGGTGACTTTAGTTGCGTCTTTCTTTTTTTTTTCTTTTTTTTTTTTGGCAGTTGTAGGCTTCGTTCCGTCATCATCGCCATCACTATTTACGCGAATTTTGTCGCCCCGAAAACCTGAAAATAACGGTCAGTCGCTGAGCAGGTTGTAACAGGGTGCATACGATGAGTGAACATAGGGAGAACAGTATGTACCATAACGTTGCACCTGAAATGCAGATCTGAAACGCGCAGTGTTGAGGTGAACGAGTGCTGTGTCGGCAACAAAAAAGCACACTTGTGTTGTTTCAGAACCGTAGGATGTGCCTGCTTTTAAGACCCTTTTAAGTTACCCTTGGCGATCTGCTCAAAATGCACTTTCCTGAATCGATTCGAATCTGTATCTTGCGCTATTGCGGAACTCAACGTGAACCGAACCAATATACCCGAACCGAAAAAATAACGGTTCCGATCCCTGCCCACGTGAGCGAATTACTTTGGTGTCCGTCCATCTCATCGAACACAGTTTCATCGAGTGCCGTTTCATCACATGCTGCTTCACTCAACACGTCACCATGTGACCCGTAAAAGACATGCATTTGTGAAAGTTGCAGCGCTTTGAACTGTATCAGTTGCCCGCACACTTCCAATGACACTTCTGTTAAAGTATAGGGGGAAATAAAATGGATAATACGGCGCTCCATTAATAGACCCAGCTGTTCCAGTGCAATTACCTATCCAGTGAACTAAAGAAAACGATGGCTGAGGAGGGAAAATGACAAGAATGTAGCAGTCGCATGTCACATGCGTTACATGGTTACTCTGAACGAATCACACGAAAGTCACAGTCTACATCTGAGTCTACGTCTACTTCAGCTATCCTCTATACATATCTTGCTTTCATTTCGTGGCACATTCTCTCTATCGAGCTCATAGCATTTGCGATTACTTTCACATCTCCAAATTCTTATAGCGGATTGGCCAAGGAACGGTGAGCCTGCTTAATGATGGTCACTAATGGCGTGTCCTTCGCTAAAAGTGGAAATTTGCTTCGAGACGGTTTTTAGGGGGTAATGTGAATACATCTGGAACAAATCGAAATTTTAAAAAAAATCCTATTAACGGCCGTTCCGAGATAACCGAAGAATAAATTTAGCACTCAATTTCACAAGGCATGCCCATTGCCTTATCGTGCGTTTTGCAGGCAAAAGAAAAAAAAGGGGGGGGGGAGGAAGGGAGATTGTGCCAGCGCAGATTCTGGAGCTCTTCCTTACAATGAACTTTGGTATATCTGTGCTACAGAACCCCACACCACAAAGGGCAAGGTCACTCAAGAGTACACCAAAGAGACAGGCGGGACAATAAGATGATCCCAGACTCCAAGGCGCACACGTGGCTGGGGTCAAAAATCGTTTTCTTTGGTCTCCAAGGTGATTCAGATGAAAACCAGAAATAAAGTTCGAATTACGGTGCCTTATGTTCTTACGGCGTGATCATGTTTATTAAATGTTCGCGATTACTATTTACTATTTAACGCGGACAAACACCGCCGCGATTATTGTGGGATAATATGCTGTATGGTATTAGTCAAGGACCTAGAGGTTGTTAACCCTCCACACACAGAAGGATGTGTGCAAAAGGTATAAAAGAGGAGTCCTGACGCTGGGATCTTTGCTCGCTTCATTGCCGAGTGTTCTTTTCGGATGCCAGCTAGCCTTGCCGCCATGATCAACTTCTTCTGGCTTGTCCGCCTTTTTCTTGCAGGTAATATTTGTTATCATATCATATATTTATTCATGGTGTTTTGTATTGCCGCTTGCACCCAATTTGTGTCGAAAATTTGTCCTGAAAACGTTTCAGGAAAAATACGTCGACTGACCGCAATTAGGATGGCGCGATGGGGAGCTTAGCAGATTTTCTGTTTCTTTGTTCTCACAGAAGTGTAATTACTCTACACGGGAGATATTTGCACTGATCCTCGTCAAATAAGATTAAGCGCAAGAAATCGAAATAATTTGAAAGTGCTTCTCTGTTTCTTTCATTCGCGTTTATAACATGGCGAGATACCGAAGGTGCATTATGCAGCAGGCCAGTGCAAATACATTGTCAGAACGAGTGTACAGCAATACATATGTGGTTTACGCGTATGGAATAGATTACGTTACTTATCTGAATCATTCTGATATTCACACAGCAGTTACGAAAGCAAAAATAAGAAAAAACGTATTGGTAAAATGCGTAGTTATTCGGTGTCGCTTCAAATGCCAAAATAAATTAAATAAAGGAACCGTAAAAAACAAGACGAGAGAATAAGAAGAGAAAATAAGAAGAATGTACATGGATCATCATAGAGAAGCGCCTGTGCCTTTCCGGGTCGTACACGATATGCGGGAAATCGGAAATGCTTATTGATAGCCACCGGTAGCGTCAGCGATAGCGTATCGTTCCCAGGTCCCATTCTTATACTGTTTATGTGTGGAACTATTTCTGTAATTGCATGAGTATGAGGCGTTTCCGAATAATATACACGGCAGTGTGTATTGTACGTCACTGTAGAGCAGTTCCATGAGCGCCTGTCGACATTTTATACAGCATGTGAATACGCTTTAACGTTACGTAAAAATAAATTACGCGAGAGAAGAGCTCGTACGAAGAAGGATCAAAGGAACAAGTGATCACCACAGTGTACATGTTTTTTGGGCGCACTGGACGCGTATTATAAGTTTCGTTTCCGATCCGCTAACCACCGCAAGGGACGGACGTTGTATGCAAGCAACCATGTTCTAGACTTCCGGCACTTCCTGTCATTTGTTTACATCCATGTTTACATCGGAACATCATAAGCATCGGCCAGTGGCGGGCCAAAATTGTCCTGTACGCGATTAAAAGAGAAGATTTTTAGAAGTACTGTTGTAGTGGCTAAATGCTATATGCCGTAACTGCCTGACTGTTGTAGGAACGCATGCTAAAAGACTGTATCGTGTGCTTGTCTGTGCGCGAGAAAATGTCGAGTACATGTTTCAGTGTGGAAACTTACTGATTCATTTGTTCCACAGAGCGGAACATTTTTATCTCATGAGGCGAAAATTAAACTGCCAGGCTTCCAGCTAGTGCTATAATTTGCTTGTGACTTGTGTATTCATTAAAATGCTTCCTGATTGCACCGAAAGCAGTCGAGCACTTTGTTTACGCATGGGCAGCGTTATTATGGGTGCGGTGTTGGCTTATATTGTGTTTGGCTCGCATTTAATTCTTAGGTGAAAGCGCAATCCTGTCATGGCTTCAGGAGGTAGGCTTGATCCGGCAGGAGAAACGTTGTGGCATTTGCGGAGGACCGACACGACTTAGGATGAGAGGCGGTGTTCCTTCGTTTTGGGTATGTAGGAACAACGGGCATTATTGGTCCGAACGGTTGACAACTGGCACTATATTTAGTGGCGCCCAGTTGGCGCTGGACCGGGCCCTGACTATCATGTATTTTTTCGCACGCAACGTGACGAGAATCCATGTGTTGGCGTCTGAATCATCTAGAGACAGTGTTCGGACACCTGGCCGTACTGTCTCTAGGTGGCTCAGACGACTGCGTAGGGGCGTTTTTCTCGCCATGCAAAGGAGGTTGGCTGCAGAGGGGAAAATTGGCGGACCGGGCAAAATTGTAGAAATTGATGAGACGCTGGTTGGCCGGAGGAAATATAATGTTGGCCGTGTCACAAAAGGTCGCTGGGTGCTCGGGATGGTTGAACGTGAAATTGGGCCTGGAGGCAAACCACGTGGTGGAAGGCTCCGTCTTGTGGTTTGCCCTAGGAACAAGCGTGACCGTGCCACCCTTATCCCGATCATCCAGCGGCATGTGCAACGCGGCACAACCATTATAACTGATGGCTGGGCAGCGTATGCCAGGCTCCCATCTCTGGGTGAAATCCCTCAGCTGTGGAGGGCCAGAGGTAGGCAGCCCTACTATGTGCATCATGTTGTGAATCATAGGCACAACTTCGTTACGCCTAACAACAGACAGGTGCACACACAGACGATCGAGTCCACGTGGCGTGGTCTCAAGCGTGCCCTCCATACTGGTGGTGTTCGCCGAGACTACCTTAATGGTTATCTTGCTGAGCAGCTCTGGCGCAGGGATCTACGCAGAAGCCAACGAGATCCCTTTGAGGACCTGCTGGAGTTGCTTAGTGAAGCGGGTGGAGCAGTCTTCGACAAGCCGAAAGTACGTGGCCGAGGACGTCTTCCTGCTTCACGAGCTGCTAGACCTCCACGTGCAGGTGCTGTTGCGGCGGCCGGACCACCTCCCTCGACACCACGACAGGGAACAGCAGTGCCACTGACACGACAGGTGCTGCCACAACAAGGACAACTTGGAACACCCCGCGTCCCACCTCGGGCCCTGCCAGGACGCATCTCAGGGGCCAGAGTTCCAGCACAGCCCTCTGCAGTGCGAGCTCACACAGCTCAACAAACAGGTACTGCCACTGCTGCTGTACCACCTCCCCCCACACCACAGCAGGGAACAGCACGGCCTGCAGCACCAGCAGCGTCAACTGGACAGGATCAACCTGGAACACCCCCCATCCCACGCCAGGGGACGCTGCCTGGTGTAGGACCCATCCCAAGGGTGCGTGCTGCTCGCACAGCTCGTGCAGAAGCCAGGGCCCGAGCACCTCTGACTCGCTCGTCTGCACAGGTTGAGCAGAGGCAACAGGTGTTGTCACCTACCTCCGCTCCTTTGGCAACAAGAACAACAGGTGGGACCCAAGTAACTACCATCGCTGTGCAGCCAGCAGCAAGGGTGTCAACGTCATGTGTCACTGCCCCAGTTCTGGGTGCGGCACCTGTATTGACACACTTGCTGCTCACAAATACAGGGTATGCCAGTGCTACAGGGAATGGGATACTGCCCAGTACAGTGCCGTTGGTGCAGCCACAAGTGATCATGCTTCCGCCCTGGCAGCTGCAGGCTAATCCACCAGCACTGACTGTGCAGCATCCTATCCTTGTACCACCACTGGTTCCACAACAGCAGCTGTTGTGGAATGGTGGTTCAGTAGTACGGCTGTCACATTCTTAAAGTAGAAATCAGTTTGTTTTTCATTTTAAGCCATAAAACTCAGTCCAAGAGGGGAACCTTGAGCTTGAGGAACAAAGGAAAGCCAACACAACATGAAGGCTTTGAGCACAAACTTTGAGCATTCTGGATGTGTTGTCCTTTCTGTCTTCCTCAAGCTCAAGGTTCCCCTACCAGTAGGGATATTTGCTAGCTCACTGCCATCATTTAAGCGGGTAGAAATCCAGTGAACCAGTAGGGAAGTATGGAGGGAATTTCCTCAGGACGAGAGCTGCCGATATTTAGGACAGAGACTGTGCCCAAAAGAAGAACAGTCTCTATTCAAAATATCGGCGGCTCTTGTCCTGAGGCGATTCTCCCCATGCCATCACTTAAGGTTGTTCTGCAAGATAACTCACAGGGTGTCAACCAAATTGCAGCCTTCAAATTCTCAGATTTTTCCGGGTGTTCACTGACTATTTTAAGGGAATTCCTTGACCAAAACAAAAGGAAATGTGGTGCCTCCTGCTACGTTTTAATACAGACCCCTCATAGAACAGATCATTATTGAGTGGAGGCTGGCTGTCTTTCTTTCTTCGGCTCCTGAGCTAGTCGTATTGCCGAACTTGCAACTCTCAGCAACGCCACTGCGGCACTTAACACTTAACCACTGCTCGACACCCCTTATTCGCTGCGCATTGTCACAGCACTTGTCTGCAATTTGCCCTGATTTCAGTGACTTTTTGGCAAATTCCCTGACAATAGCATCTGGATTATAAACTGATTTCCATTTTAAGTATGTTTTCGTTTTGTCTTCTCTTCTTCCTTTTTGTTTTGTGTCTGCTTGCATGGAAAACGCAATGGATGGCTTGCAAAAATCTCGCAATCTGGATGTATCTCTCCAAAACACATGGTATTTGCTTTCAACGTGCCATATGATAGCAAGACAGAAGCCTGTGAAAAACCTTTATGTCCAACGTTGGTCCAACACACATGAGCAGGTTGAGCCTTGTGAGGTTGAGGTTGTGAGCCTTCCACCACGTGGTTTGCCTCCAACTTATGACGTTACGTCAGAAGTGAGAGCTGCTTATATTCCTGTTAGGTCTCAAAATCATATGACTGCCACCAGCTACCTCACTGGCTGGGCATGTGGTTGCAGTAATGCTCGAGCAGGACAAGCTTCACAAGCCACGAAGCCAGTTCATCTGCACACCTATTATGCTCTTGTTGCTGTAAAACTTTAAATGCAGACTCACATAACCTAGCAAGATTTCCCATTTGTCTAACTTAAGTTGTGTTTGTTTCAAAGCTAACACCTGTGGAACAAATTGTAGTTAATTTCTTTTGAAATTTAATGCATTATGGGCAGTGGTTTATATAAAGTCCCAAGCACAGGGAGCTTTTGCAAAAAATTGGGGTGATGTTGATTATTAGTGATGATGCACAGCTAAATGTACCATTACCAACACATCATTTGTGTGTGTTACAGTTTTGATTGAAGTGTGATGCTTCCATCTCTAATTACTACATAGGGGATACCCTGGTCTATAGGTGCATGAGGATGCTGGCAACTGTTTACAGTACTTGAATACTGTCTATCGGTTTCTGAATTCAGGGGCTACCTATAAAGAAGCTATGGCTTGTGCGTTGTCTGAACATGGACATGTCTGTTCTGAGTTATATTCCACAAATGTTCCTGGATTGGTTATTGCTGTAGCGAGTTGCAAACAATCAGTGCTTTGCTAAAGTTTACCATACCTCACTGCCACTGAGGCATACAGCATTTGGCAGCAACAACATGCTGATGTAGAAGGCCACCATGTTGAGATCTACGGCTTTTTCAGTTGACCTTATTGAGGAATAGACTCCAATTACTGTGGAAATGCTACTTGTGCAGCTACGAAATGGCACATACGAGAACTGACTTCACATGGGAGCTAACCCGTTACACTACGCCTACAGACAGTGGGGCTTGTAGGTAAACAGTACATCTTGATACTGTCAACATTGTATTCCTCAAATAGTGCCACACACAGCACTGAGGGCATCTGCCTATATTTTCTGTTGGCAACTTCTTGGAGAGGAGGATTCGCTTTAGGTGCAACCAGGGTTATTTATATTGCCTGGTATTCCTCATATAGGAGCTTAACCAGAAGAACGTTGGTGATACCCTCGCCAGACTCTGTCCAAAGGTTGCACCAGGCTACCTTCTGTTGACTGCGCTCCAGCCTGGCACAGTTTGCGCATATATGCGAAGCCTGTTACAATTTCCAAGACATTACAATGTGGCATCCATCGAGGAGGCAATGTGGTACAGCAATGCTCTGGTGACAAGAGTGCCTTGCACAACTGGTAGAAGATTGTGTTTGAAAACTTGCTGGCAGGAACAACCTCCACAGGAACATTTGTAGACGATCTATGCTTGGAGACTATGTTCTATCAAAATGCAAAGTTAGCTAGATAACAAGTTGTCAGTTTCCAAAAATCATAATGCCCTAATGCGTGTTCAAGACAGCTCAACAGGTGCACTTATATGCTTTCACATTTTAGATAATATGGAGTAGATTTACACATAGGTAAGATCAATTGCATTCTCCTTTTACATTTTGGATGTTTACTTCGAAAAAGGTCTTGACTATCAGAGGCACGCATATCTAGCCTACATGTGGTGCTTACATTTTGCAAGTCATCTGGTTGTGTTATGAAAGCAAGGGTAGTCTAGAAGGGTCACAGGATGATGTTCATAGTCCAAAAAATTTGTGTCTGTAGATTCACTATGACTACTGTATACTACCGAGTGCCTGTCACAGTACACGTGTGGTGGGTGACTGACTATTTCTCTGCTTGATGCATTTAAATTGGTTAAATGTCCTTAAGCTAAGTACTTGTGATTTCATTGAGTACTGTAGGCTGGCTGCAGCATGCCTATGTAGATTTACAGTGACGCATGCAATGCACGCTGGAAGAAACTCTTTCACTATTCCAGCAAATTTAGGTACACTTCATAGGTATATAGATGGAACAGCATGTTTGCAACCAAGTGGCATCCACCAGAGCCAAGTAACTGAGTTAGAGATGACATAAGCTTTAATTTGTAGGCATCAATGCTCCTCTCGCAACAGGAAAGAGCCTAAGTATGAAATCATGCATGTTCCAGGTGTGACATATAGGCCATACAAAAATAATAAATTTAATGTACATAATAGTTTATGCAAACTGGGCCAGATCTTATCTATTTACAAAATTTAGGCATGAAAACAGTCTATTGGCGGAAGCCTCCTGAAGTAGTCCTCAGTTTTGATTAAGGTTCTTTCCCTGACTTCATCCCCAAGAGGGTGCTAGCTACAAAAAGGTGAAATGATGTAGGTTCCTCGAGGTTTGGTTTTTTGTTTGCTGCCATATGATATTTGGAAAACACCCAACTTGACATCCAGGTGTCACAGAAATTACTTAAACGTGTAGGTCTTGACATCCAGGACCTATTATAACAGCAAATCCCATAGCGACTCTGTGCACTCCTATGCGAGTGATGTCACGTGAATAAACCAAGTAAGAGCTTAATCATATTAGAGAGGATGCTGGGGGCTGCAGGATGTTGCCTGCACAGGCTTCTGAAACAAATTTGCTTTTGAGACTGAGTACTATCTGCTAAAGTTAGATGTTGCGTAGAAATCGCACTTTGTTATGTCCAGTTGGAACGCAGCTGATGGATGAAGCATATCCTGTTGTAGTTTTGATGGTGATGCTGGTGTTTAACAGCATACTTAATACAACAAAAGCTACAATGAGAATATCGAGCTCATTGAAGGGTGAGTGCGAGGATGCCTGGAATAATACCTATGATATCTTCCTCAACAAGTATATGCAGGTACTAGGTTGAAAGACTGGAGGTATTGAGGGGTTCATAAATAAAAGTGTTCCAGGAGCACTCAGCAGGCGGTCATCGTACAACAGTGCTCATCTGTTTTTGGCTGTTTCACTATACATATCAACAGCAAAGGATGCCATGTGACTGTGGTCCTTGGTATCTGGACTATAAGTAAAGAAGATGTTTTGAGAGATGACACCAACTTTACGGAATCTCCGTATTTGACTCCCAATAAACCGTTTGATACACTTCCAGCCTGTTTCTTTGTCCTTGCTTGCATAGTTACTCTTACTGCACTGCGCTCTGCTACACTTTCGCGCGAGCAAATAGCACAAGTTCCGCAACGACATTGCATCTCTTTGTGTAACTATGAACAACGCGAAAAAGTCGTCAAACGCTTGATTTCATGACGCGTGCTTCCGTAAAATACACGCGCGGATATCACGGTCAAAGAAATAAAACAAATCACAACGACCAACAGTCGTCTCTTCATGAAACCGTACCCTCGTGAATTACAGGCACGGATATCACGGTCAAAGGGGAAAAGTCATCACTAGTCACAGCAGTTTTCACATCAGCAGTCATCGCAACGACATCGTATCTCTTTGTGTAACTATGAACAACGCGAAAAAGTCGTCAAACGCTTGATTTCATGAACGCGTGCTTCCGTAAAATACACGCGCGGATATCACGGTCAAAAATGTAATCACAAATCACAACGATCACCAGTCTTCACTTCATGAAACCGTACCCTCGTGAATTACAAGCACGGATATCACGGTCAAAGGGGAAAAGTCAAAAACAAGTCACAGCAGTCCGTAAATTAGTAAATTACGCGCACGGTCAAAACGATCCAGAGAAACGACCTCTCCGATGGCGACACCGAGCACGCGCACGCGATCTTGACAGGTAAATCAACCACGATCCTTCGTTCAACACCACGCTCGCCTACAGCGCCACCGCGACTTCTCTTGGCATTGCATATCATCCCCCAGCGCCACCACACTTCCGGAAGTCAAGTGTCCAAAGCCCCGCGCGAGACTTCGCCCACTACATCGTTTTCCTCCTCTAGCCGCCGCCGGAACGCCCGCTCCCCATGGCGCGCTCTCATTGGCTCATTTTGGAGCGACCACGCCCCCTCCCGTGACTCCGCCCCCTCTCCCGGCCCCGCCCCCCTTTGGGTGCCGCGAGCCTTTACGCCCGATAATTTCTGGGGTTTTCCTCAGACACTGTCACATATACGCCGGCACATTTCTCTCAGAAGTCGCCCCAGGACACACATTGGTCATCGTCGAAGGCATCCCAATTCCCCACAGAGAAAACAAAAAATTGACCAGTGCTAGTGGCAATCACCCCGTTCCACACGCTACGAGCAGCAGCACAGCGTAGAAAAGTTTGGCAAAGCTTATCAGAGCTGATTCATCACGTTTTCATTCTGCGCTGGGCAATTGCTGCTGATAGCCGGGCTCCGCGCGCGATATCTGATGTACAAATTCCCTTCCTCGTCTGCCCACGTCTCTTTCCATCTTCCTTCCTCCTCGCCGCATACTTTTCTTTCAAGTTGGCTTTCTTACACGTTCTTCTGCTATCAGGCAGAACCTGAATCAGAGGAGGTGTCCCTGAATTCTGGTCATGCTTCAGTGCGGAGTTTGCTTTCAGACAAGCAATAGAACAATCCGAAATGACAAGTTGAAAAATCCACAATTTTTCAGGTTTTTTAATGAGCATTTATAAATTACCTACGTCGAATATCAATAATACGGGGCTGTGCCTCACTTTGTGTATCCCAGGACACAACGCTGCAAAAAACTACATAGCGCTATTTTCTTTTTTCTTCGCGTAAAACCTTGGCAAAGATGAGCAAAAAAACGAGAATATGGTCATGTTCCTGGCTTTATAGTAGAACAGCTGAGCTATGTATAAAAAAAAGAACGCTGTACCGCATTTGTATAGAAAAAATGCTTTCCTAGGATATCAATACTTCTAACGTCACACAAATAGGAGAGGCGCAATCTCTTGGCAAACATGGCAGTTTTCACAAGAGGAGTGGGACCGAAGCCTTAATCACGGAACAAAACTTCCCTCTGTTTTTCCAGATTTTGCACAGAACTGCAGCACAGCGGCAAAAAAGGTCGGAAGCACTCACATAGGCAAAGGCACACGCAGGCACTCGCAGAAGGCAAGCAATGGCGTGGCTACTGTGGCGCCTTCTATTAGCGCCCGAAGCAACTGGCTGGTGTAAACGGTCTATAGCGCCATCTGGTGGCTGTTTAGACCCCGGCGCCATCTCGTGCCGAGAGTCGGCGAAACGCCGCGGCTGGTATCCCCTCTTAAGAATATATCGTTAAAAATAAATCGTTTCAGAATCCCCCAAATCCACCCTACACTTGCTAGAGTCATGTGGTATGGTCCAAATCAAGGTGAACTGCAAGCAAGGGGCTTAAACTAACCTTACAGGACCAAACTAGCCTAAACTATCCCAAACTAACCGAAACCAAACTAAACTAACCTAACATAACTGATATAACCCGGCGTAAATTGCAATCAGTCCGCCTCCGTGCTAGATGGTGAGGGGATTTTGAAACAGTTTATTTTTAATGGTGGATTATTAAACGGTGATCTCTAAGTGGGGATAGTAAGCGGTTTATTTTTGGAGATATATTTTTAACCGTGTATTTTTAAGCGGATTATTCTTGGGGGTGTATCCCGTTTGAAACCATTAAAAATAATCTTTCAAAAATAAACGCGTAAGTACCCCCTGTTAAAAATATATCTCCCAGAATATACGCTTAAGAATAAACGCACAAAAATAATCGCCGAAATATCCCCGTTTAAAGAGACGGTCTCGTGCGGATCGAGCGATTCCGAAACTTAGCTAAAATTATATTCAAGAGTGCTACAGAAACACAGTCGCGAAGTTTCAACCAGAACAACGAAGTGGTTTTCGAGAAATTTGAAGAAATATGCCGTGACTGCAGACGCCGGAAGTTGCAGCTGTATTCAACTCCCTCTCATGCAACGTCACATGTGACGTGGTTATGGGATTTATGGTGGCAGGTCGCCTATTGGGGGCCACAATGCACAGTACGGTCGCAGGTGTATGCGCTTTGCGCTTGAAAGTTGTCACGCGCGACGTCGTAATGGCTGAGAGCAAATTTAGCGATAGTGACGGGTCCCTGTCACTAAACGGTGAAGATGAGCTCATCGGCGCCGACTGATTGAATAGCGGGGACGTCGATGAACCTTTAGCTGCTGATCCGTTGCCACAACAACGTGGTTAGCCAGTGGAGTAAAAATGCGTGTTTCATGGTACGTTATGCAAAATTTCAGACTTGGGCATTTCGTCATATGTATCACAACTTGGATAGTCTTCTGAAGGAGGTTGCTCTCTCTATCCATTCCCGCACGCGGTAGGAGGGTGTCAACGTGATAAGTGAAGGCTTTCCATTCATGTCATTACACCTGGAGCAAATGACAAAATCAAGGACAAGCTGATCTACGTCAACGTCTTGAATTACCCCTGGCCTATGAAAAAGAAAAAGCCCTTTTCAGGACCATCCCACATATCTGCATCAAAGACCATGCTTCTGCATCGAATAAGCCCTTATCATCATTGATGATTATAATATGTCACATCAAAAATACCTAGACGTGCATTACGAATGTGCAAGATGGAACAGCCTTATTTTTGCTAATGTTATGGCGGTGTGTTCATGAGCCCATACTGGCTCACATTTTGATTGTGTCAGGGGTTGCACACTAAGATGTCCAGCACGTTGAATATAAAAGATTTGGAAATGTTTAGAAACTTTCAAAAATATCAAAAATACCTAGACGTCCATGACAAATCTGTAAGACTGAACAGCGGTTTGCAACTTCATGTCATTTGCCTTATTGTTGCTCATGTTACACCGGTGTGTTCTTGAGCCCATACTGGCTCAGATTTTGATTTGATATCAAGGGTTGCACACTAACACGTCTGGCACGTAGAATATGAAAGATATGGAAATGTTTAAAAAATATCAAAAATACCTAGATGTGCATGACAGATGTGAAAGATGGAACAGCGGTTTGCAACATGTTTACATGTCGTCTGGCTTATTGTTGCTCATGTTACATCGGTGTGTTAATGAGCCCATACTGGCTCACATTTTGATTCGATATCAGACGTTGCAGACTAACATGTCCCGTACGTTGAATATAAAAGATGTGGAAATGTTTAAAAAATTTCAAAAATATCAAAAATACGTAGACATGCACGACAAATTTGTAAGATGGAACAACGGTTTGCAAGTTGTCGACATGTCGTCAGTCTTATTTTTGCTCATGCTACACCGGTGTGTTCATGAGCCCATACTGGCTCAGATTTTGATTCGGTATCAGGCGTTGCAGACTAACATGTCCAGCTCGTTGAATATGAAAGATGTGGAAATGTTTAAAAAATATGAAAAATACCTAGATGTGCACGACAAATTTGTAAGATAGAACAGCGGTTTGCAACTTGCCGACATGTCGTCAGTCTTATTTTTGCTCATGCTACACCGGTGTGTTCATGAGCCCATACTGGCTCATATTTTGATTCGATATCAGGCGTTGCAGACTAACATGTCCAGCACGTTGAATATAAAAGATGTGGAAATGTTTAAAAAAATTCAAAAATATCAAAAAAAAACCTAGACATGCACGACAAATTTGTAAGATGGAACAGCGGTTTGCAACTTGTCGACATGTCGTCAGTCTTATTTTTGCTCGTCTCTTTTCTCTGCCCTCGTAAAAAGGTCACACACGTCTCTCGGCCGCTTGGCCAGCGTATACGCTACTAGCGCCCTGGCCCACAGTGAGCGATCGCCTCAACATCCTGCTGGGTTACCTTCAGTGCCATGGCGAGAGTTTGTACCGGGTGTAACGCTCGACGTTCCGGGCCTTCATAAAAAGAGGGAATGTAGCCCCCTGGTCGCTAGAACGGCGGCTGAGAACCTCATAACTGACGTCTACCACTCACATACCCTGGTATTCACTGATGGCTCTATTGACGATCGTACCAAAAGTGCCACGTGTGCCTTCCACATCCCGTCAGTGAACGTGTCCTGGCAAGGGAGATCATCGCGTTACCCGATATCCTCCACGACTGCTGAGCTCCTGGCTCTCCTGCATGCAGCTGCTGCGGTCCAGGTACGAGGGTTTGCCAGAGCAGTCCTACTCACAGACTCGAGAAGCGCCCTATGGGACGTGATGAACCCCATGTGTGACAACATCTTAGCGCGAAGCATCAGAAGATCGTGCGCCCAACATAAACAAGCTGGAGGCGATATCGCCTTCCAATGGATACCGTCCCAGGCAAAAATTTGAGCTGGGAAGTCAACTGGTACCAGTTCGTTCCCAGTTCGCACCAACTGGTGGTCAACTGGAACCAACTGGTACCAAACTGGTGGCAACTGGAAAGTAAACTGGTACCAGTTCAAGCTGGGCTGGTGGCAACTGGGCACTTTGTGGTACCAGTTCAAGCTGGGCTGGTGGCAACTGGGCACTTTGTGGTACCAGTTCGAGCTGGATTGGTAGCAACTGGGATAAGTGAACAGGTACCAGTTCAAGCTGGGTTGGAGGTAACTGGAAAGTGAACTGGTACCAGTTCAAGCTGGTCTGGTGGCAAGTGGGCACTGTGTGCAACCAGTTCAAGCTGGGCTGGTGGCAACTGGAAAGTGAGGTGGTGCCAGTTCGAACTGGACCAGTTTACATATTTGGGGGAAAGTTTCGGTTTCAGTGCCAGGACAGGTTAATATGAAGATTGCAAGACGAAGTTATAAAACGGTCAGAAAGTGACTTTATTAGTAGTAATAATCATATTTCAATTTTTGGTAAAGTTCCTGTTAACGAAAGTTATTTTGGAACTCTTATAGCGTCCTCGATAAACTTGCTCCGGAATTGCCCCGAAACCACAGTGGTGCGTGGCGCTCTACACTGGCGGTGCCCTGGGCGGAGGCATTATCGAACACGAAACTGCACTGTACTGGTGGATCTGATGGGTACTAGCGTGCGCTACCTAGAGATCTGTGCTCGTTGTGGCTCGCAGGCTGCGCGACCCGTAGCGAGAGGCACCTGGCGAGCGCCACCGATCGAATGCCATGCCGACGATGACTGTCTGCTGCTACTTGCCCGGCTACACCTGGCTACTTGCCGCTTCCGCCTTCCTCCGTGCTTCCGGCAATCGCGATGCTTCTTGGGATTGCACTCTGGCGCTCGGCCGATTTTCTCGGTGTGGGTTCGGGGCAACTCAGTGCTGCACTGAACGGGTGCACTCCTTTAATCGAGAACGTTCAGTGCGCACCAGTGCAGTTTATCGAGGATGGCAAGCCGCACCAGGTCGCACCGGGGCGCACTGGTGCAGTTTATCGAGCACGCTATTTTATTTGTATTTTGTGCGTTCCTGCTCCCGCGATGAATGATGCGTTTACTGTGCAACGGTCGCTTGCTTAGCAGCGTGCGTATGCAGCGATTTTTGCCCGTTATGCTCTTAGCGTGATGTGTGACATAGGCGTTGATTTTGTAATCTAAAGGAGTTGTCTGCAAGTTACAACAGTGCGACAGTACAATGAGCTCCAGCGGCCGGGCGGGTGGGTGTTATAGGATTACAGCTTGACTACAACTGTGGAGACCGCTTTATCGTGAGTACTGTGCTTAAGTGCTTTTCCCTTGAGCACCATTTAGAAATATTACTTCTACTAGAACCTCTTCTCTCTGTTCCACGTCACATTCGTGGCATCTGCAAGTGCATGCCGTTTTACGAGTAACATCCGGTTTATGTTAACGTTACCAGCAACTTTTTTTCATTCATGTTTTTGTTTTTGCTTTTTTTTTCGTTCATTCTCGTGTTTTAGACCCTTCACACCACGGATGTTGTCGAACTAGCGTAGCGCGCCAGAGTAGTACAGGTCCCGACAAAAGTTTACGGAACACGCGAGCGGTGTATTTTTTCCTCGGTACGACACCCTAGCGGCAAGCGGAAGCTGGCAAAATCAGGCCAGTTCACTGCCTCAGAGGGGTGGACGACAGCGCTCTTAGTGACACACAGTCACACAGTTTCGGTATGATTACTGTTGTATGTGCCCGCGAAGTGAGTCGGATTGCCGCTAGGGTGTCGTACCGAGGAGAAAATACACCGCTCGCGTGTTCCGTAAACTTTTGTCGGGACCTGTACTTATTGTCCCCCCAAAGCCGGCCAATCTCTTAGTTGAAAGGTCCAATTATTGCACAACAGAAACGTTGAGAGATTCGCGTACTTTCCGTGGCCACGACTGCTCAAATTGAGTGACTGTCCAGGCACACACTACAATTACATGTTGCAATTGAATGCATATTCACTTGTGCCTTTACAACTTTCCAGAAACCTTAAGCTGCTGGGGCTCAAAGGAAAATATCGATCCATCGTGCGCTATATTAAGAACATCTCAAATACTTTGTTGAATGATTCAAGATGTCCACAAGGCAGTCAAGCAAGGGACCAATCAACCATGAAGTATTATCTATTCCATGTAACTCTGTAGTTCATCAACTGCTATAATTTAATTATGTTATAGTTACGTTACATGCATATTAGAACATGTGTAATGTTTGACTACAAATAAAACGCAATTTTGCATTGCAGTTCTTTGGATCTGCCGTTGCTGGGAACAGCAGTCCTGCAAAGGGACACCGGTTACATACAAGCTAACCTCTGTCCGAACAGGCCGCTCTAAGTGAAGCCACTTCAACTGGTCCCAGGTCCAACAATGAGATTTACAACCAGTTCCAGTCGAGACTGGGACAGGTTAGAAACCAGTTGGGCCAACTGGTACCAGTTGATCGAACTGGTCCCTGTTCGATAACACAGTTCGCCCAGTCCCAGTTGCAACTGGACCAGTTCAACTGGGACTGGGTGAGCTGTGTTATCGAACAGGGACCAGTTCGATCAACTGGTACCAGTTGGCCCAACTGGTTTCTAACCGGTCCCAGTCTCAACTGGGACCAGTTGCAACTGGGACTGGGTGAACTGTGTTATCGAACAGGGACCAGTTGTCCCAACTGGTACCAGTTGATCTGCGACCGGTTGAACTGGTCCCTGTTCGATAACACAGTTCAACTGGTACCAGTTCAAAAAATTTTCGCCTGGGGTCCCACGTCGGTGTCGGCGGCAACGAAAGGGCGGACCAGCTGGCGTCCTCGGCACACCTGGGCTGCAGCAATGTTTTGCCAACTCCGTAAGACGCCGACAGGCAGATGTCTGTTCAGCTCCTTGTTGAACAGCGCCACCCTGGAATACGGGACATCATGCATCATAATCGCCTTCCTCTTCCCACGAAAAATCTTCCTCGAAGCATCCAGACCATGCTCCATAGGCTCCGCACTGGATGCGCGTTCACCAATTCTCAGCTGTTCAAGATAGGCTCTAGGGATGACGCCTGCTGTGGCCACTGTCAACAACCCGAAACAATCGAACACATCCTGCGAGACTGCCGAGCATACCATTCTGCGCGCGAAACACATCTCCCTCGCTCCACCTCGGGCTCGCTAGCAGACATCCTCTACCCCGCTGGTTCTTCTGCCGAACATTCCGCCAAAGCAAGAAACCTCATTCTCTTCCTGCTGAAGACAGGCCTTGCTGATCGACCCATCTAATACTGTACTCTCCCCGATGAACTCGTGCACCTCACCGCATCCCCATCCTTCAACCTCCTCTATCCTCCATCCGTCCGTCCTTCCTTTGTGTTTTGTTTTGCTATGCGTTCTCCTTTTCTTTTTTTGGCTATAGTCGTGACGATGCCCACTTCTGTGTGGCCAACAACGGCGAGCCTATCTCTCACATTTTGATGTGAGCCGAGCTCACATTTTGATTGTGTCAGGGGTTGCACACTAAGATGTCCAGCACGTTGAATATAAAAGATTTGGAAATGTTTAGAAACTTTCAAAAATATCAAAAATACCTAGACGTCCATGACAAATCTGTAAGACTGAACAGCGGTTTGCAACTTCATGTCATCTGCCTTATTGTTGCTCATGTTACACCGGTGTGTTCTTGAGCCCATACTGGCTCAGATTTTGATTTGATATCAGGGGTTGCACACTAACACGTCTGGCACGTAGAATATGAAAGATATGGAAATGTTTAAAAAATATCAAAAATACCTAGATGTGCATGACAGATGTGAAAGATGGAACAGCGGTTTGCAACATGTTTACATGTCGTCTGGCTTATTGTTGCTCATGTTACATCGGTGTGTTAATGAGCCCATACTGGCTCACATTTTGATTCGATATCAGGCGTTGCAGACTAACATGTCCTGCACGTTGAATATGAAAGCTGTGGAAATGTTTAATCAATATCAAAAATACCTAGATGTGCACGACAAATTTGTAAGATAGAACAGCGGTTTGCAACTTGTCGACATGTCGTCAGTCTTATTTTTGCTCATGCTACACCGGTGTGTTCATGAGCCCATACTGGCTCATATTTTGATTCGATATCAGGCGTTGCAGACTAACATGTCCAGCACGTTGAATATAAAAGATGTGGAAATGTTTAAAAAATTTCAAAAATATCAAAAATACCTAGACATGCACGACAAATTTGTAAGATGGAACAGCGGTTTGCAACTTGTCGACATGTCGTCAGTCTTATTTTTGCTCATATTACACCGGTGTGTTCATGAGCCCATACTGGCTCAAATTTTGATTCGATATCAGGGGCTGCATGCTAACATGTCCTGCACGTTGAATATGAAAGCTGTGGAAATGTTTAATCAATATCAAAAATACCTAGATGTGCACGACAAATTTGTAAGATAGAACAGCGGTTTGCAACTTGTCGACATGTCGTCAGTCTTATTTTTGCTCATGCTACACCGGTGTGTTCATGAGCCCATACTGGCTCAGATTTTGATTCGATATCAGGCGTTGCAGACTAACATGTCCAGCACGTTGAATATAAAAGATGTGGAAATGTTTAAAAATTTCAAAAATATCAAAAATACCTAGACATGCACGACAAATTTGTAAGATGGAACAGCGGTTTGCAACTTGTCGACATGTCGTCAGTCTTATTTTTGCTCATATTACACCGGTGTGTTCATGAGCCCATAATGGCTCAAATTTTGATTCGATATCAGGGGCTGCACGCTAACATGTCCTGCACGTTGAATATGAAAGCTGTGGAAATGTTTAATCAATATCAAAAATACCTAGATGTGCACGACAAATTTGTAAGATAGAACAGCGGTTTGCAACTTGTCGACATGTCGTCAGTCTTATTTTTGCTCATGCTACACCGGTGTGTTCATGAGCCCATACTGGCTCAGATTTTGATTCGATATCAGGCGTTGCAGACTAACATGTCCAGCTCGTTGAATATGAAAGATGTGGAAATGTTTCAAAAATATCAAAAATACCTAGATATGCACGACAAATTTGTAAGATGGAACAGCGGTTTGCAACTTGTCGACATGTCGTCAGTCTTATTTTTGCTCATATTACACCGGTGTGTTCATGAGCCCATACTGGCTCAAATTTTGATTCGATATCAGGGGCTGCACGCTAACATGTCCTGCACGTTGAATATGAAAGATGCGGAAATGTTTAAAAAATATGAAAAATACCTAGATGTGCATGACAAATTTGTAAGATAGAACAGCGGTTTGCAACTTGTCGACATGTCGTCAGTCTTATTTTTGCTCATATTACACCGGTGTGTTCATGAGCCCATACTGGCTCAAATTTTGATTCGATATCAGGGGCTGCACGCTAACATGTCCTGCACGTTGAATATGAAAGATGCGGAAATGTTTAAAAAATATGAAAAATACCTAGATGTGCATGACAAATTTGTAAGATAGAACAGCGGTTTGCAACTTGTCGACATGTCGTCAGTCTTATTTTTGCTCATATTACACCGGTGTGTTCATGAGCCCATACTGGCTCAAATTTTGATTCGATATCAGGGGCTGCACGCTAACATGTCCTGCACGTTGAATATGAAAGATGTGGAAATGTTTAAAAAATATGAAAAATACCTAGATGTGCACGACAAATTTGTAAGATAGAACAGCGGTTTGCAACTTGCCGACATGTCGTCAGTCTTATTTTTGCTCATGCTACACCGGTGTGTTCATGAGCCCATACTGGCTCAGATTTTGATTCGATATCAGGCATTGCAGACTAACATGTCCAGCACGTTGAATATAAAAGATGTGGAAATGTTTAAAAAATATGAAAAATACCTAGATGTGCATGACAAATTTGTAAGATAGAACAGCGGTTTGCAACTTGTCGACATGTCGTCAGTCTTATTTTTGCTCATGCTACACCGGTGTGTTCATGAGCCCATACTGGCTCATATTTTGATTCGATATCAGGGGCTGCACGCTAACATGTCCTGCACGTTGAATATGAAAGCTGTGGAAATGTTTAAAAAATTTCAAAAATATCAAAAATACCTAGACATGCACGACAACTTTGTAAGATGGAACAGTGGTTTGCAACTTGTCGACATGTCGTCAGTCTTATTTTTGCTCATATTACACCGGTGTGTTCATGAGCCCATGCTGACTCAGATTTTGATTCAATATTGGGTTGCACACTAACATGTCCTGCACGTTGAATATGAAAGATGTGGAAATGTTTAAAAAATATGAAAAATACCTAGATGTGCACGACAAATTTGTAAGATAGAACAGCGGTTTGCAACTTGTCGACATGTCGTCAGTCTTATTTTTGCTCATGCTACACCGGTGTGTTCATGAGCCCATACTGGCTCATATTTTGATTCGATATCAGGGGCTGCACGCTAACATGTCCTGCACGTTGAATATGAACGCTGTGGAAATGTTTAAAAAATTTCAAAAATATCAAAAATACCTAGACATGCACGACAACTTTGTAAGATGGAACAGCGGTTTGCAACTTGTCGACATGTCGTCAGTCTTATTTTTGCTCATATTACACCGGTGTGTTCATGAGCCCATGCTGACTCAGATTTTGATTCAATATTGGGTTGCAAACTAACATGTCCTGCACGTTGAATATGAAAGATGTGGAAATGTTTAAAAACTATGAAAAATACCTAGATGTGCACGACAAATTTGTAAGATAGAACAGCGGTTTGCAACTTGCCGACATGTCGTCAGTCTTATTTTTGCTCATGCTACACCGGTGTGTTCATGAGCCCATACTGGCTCAGATTTTGATTCGATATCAGGCATTGCAGACTAACATGTCCAGCACGTTGAATATAAAAGATGTGGAAATGTTTAGAAAATTTCAAAAATATCAAAAATACCTAGACATGCACGACAAATTTGTAAGATGGAACAGCGGTTTGCAACTTGTCGACATGTCGTCAGTCTTATTTTTGCTCATATTACACCGGTGTGTTCATGAGCCCATACTGGCTCAAATTTTGATTCGATATCAGGGGCTGCACGCTAACATGTCCTGCACGTTGATTATGAAAGCTGTGGAAATGTTTAATCAATATCGAAAATACCTAGATGTGCACGACAAATTTGTAAGATAGAACAGCGGTTTGCAACTTGTCGACATGTCGTCAGTCTTATTTTTGCTCATGCTACACCGGTGTGTTCATGAGCCCATACTGGCTCATATTTTGATTCGATATCAGGCGTTGCAGACTAACATGTCCAGCACGTTGAATATAAAAGATGTGGAAATGTTTAAAAAATTTCAAAAATATCAAAAATACCTAGACATGCACGACAAATTTGTAAGATGGAACAGCGGTTTGCAACTTGTCGACATGTCGTCAGTCTTATTTTTGCTCATATTACACCGGTGTGTTCATGAGCCCATACTGGCTCAAATTTTGATTCGATATCAGGGGCTGCATGCTAACATGTCCTGCACGTTGAATATGAAAGCTGTGGAAATGTTTAATCAATATCAAAAATACCTAGATGTGCACGACAAATTTGTAAGATAGAACAGCGGTTTGCAACTTGTCGACATGTCGTCAGTCTTATTTTTGCTCATGCTACACCGGTGTGTTCATGAGCCCATACTGGCTCAGATTTTGATTCGATATCAGGCGTTGCAGACTAACATGTCCAGCACGTTGAATATAAAAGATGTGGAAATGTTTAAAAATTTCAAAAATATCAAAAATACCTAGACATGCACGACAAATTTGTAAGATGGAACAGCGGTTTGCAACTTGTCGACATGTCGTCAGTCTTATTTTTGCTCATATTACACCGGTGTGTTCATGAGCCCATAATGGCTCAAATTTTGATTCGATATCAGGGGCTGCACGCTAACATGTCCTGCACGTTGAATATGAAAGCTGTGGAAATGTTTAATCAATATCAAAAATACCTAGATGTGCACGACAAATTTGTAAGATAGAACAGCGGTTTGCAACTTGTCGACATGTCGTCAGTCTTATTTTTGCTCATGCTACACCGGTGTGTTCATGAGCCCATACTGGCTCAGATTTTGATTCGATATCAGGCGTTGCAGACTAACATGTCCAGCTCGTTGAATATGAAAGATGTGGAAATGTTTCAAAAATATCAAAAATACCTAGACATGCACGACAAATTTGTAAGATGGAACAGCGGTTTGCAACTTGTCGACATGTCGTCAGTCTTATTTTTGCTCATATTACACCGGTGTGTTCATGAGCCCATACTGGCTCAAATTTTGATTCGATATCAGGGGCTGCACGCTAACATGTCCTGCACGTTGAATATGAAAGATGCGGAAATGTTTAAAAAATATGAAAAATACCTAGATGTGCATGACAAATTTGTAAGATAGAACAGCGGTTTGCAACTTGTCGACATGTCGTCAGTCTTATTTTTGCTCATATTACACCGGTGTGTTCATGAGCCCATACTGGCTCAAATTTTGATTCGATATCAGGGGCTGCACGCTAACATGTCCTGCACGTTGAATATGAAAGATGCGGAAATGTTTAAAAAATATGAAAAATACCTAGATGTGCATGACAAATTTGTAAGATAGAACAGCGGTTTGCAACTTGTCGACATGTCGTCAGTCTTATTTTTGCTCATATTACACCGGTGTGTTCATGAGCCCATACTGGCTCAAATTTTGATTCGATATCAGGGGCTGCACGCTAACATGTCCTGCACGTTGAATATGAAAGATGTGGAAATGTTTAAAAAATATGAAAAATACCTAGATGTGCACGACAAATTTGTAAGATAGAACAGCGGTTTGCAACTTGCCGACATGTCGTCAGTCTTATTTTTGCTCATGCTACACCGGTGTGTTCATGAGCCCATACTGGCTCAGATTTTGATTCGATATCAGGCATTGCAGACTAACATGTCCAGCACGTTGAATATAAAAGATGTGGAAATGTTTAAAAAATATGAAAAATACCTAGATGTGCATGACAAATTTGTAAGATAGAACAGCGGTTTGCAACTTGTCGACATGTCGTCAGTCTTATTTTTGCTCATGCTACACCGGTGTGTTCATGAGCCCATACTGGCTCATATTTTGATTCGATATCAGGGGCTGCACGCTAACATGTCCTGCACGTTGAATATGAAAGCTGTGGAAATGTTTAAAAAATTTCAAAAATATCAAAAATACCTAGACATGCACGACAACTTTGTAAGATGGAACAGTGGTTTGCAACTTGTCGACATGTCGTCAGTCTTATTTTTGCTCATATTACACCGGTGTGTTCATGAGCCCATGCTGACTCAGATTTTGATTCAATATTGGGTTGCACACTAACATGTCCTGCACGTTGAATATGAAAGATGTGGAAATGTTTAAAAAATATGAAAAATACCTAGATGTGCACGACAAATTTGTAAGATAGAACAGCGGTTTGCAACTTGTCGACATGTCGTCAGTCTTATTTTTGCTCATGCTACACCGGTGTGTTCATGAGCCCATACTGGCTCATATTTTGATTCGATATCAGGGGCTGCACGCTAACATGTCCTGCACGTTGAATATGAACGCTGTGGAAATGTTTAAAAAATTTCAAAAATATCAAAAATACCTAGACATGCACGACAACTTTGTAAGATGGAACAGCGGTTTGCAACTTGTCGACATGTCGTCAGTCTTATTTTTGCTCATATTACACCGGTGTGTTCATGAGCCCATGCTGACTCAGATTTTGATTCAATATTGGGTTGCAAACTAACATGTCCTGCACGTTGAATATGAAAGATGTGGAAATGTTTAAAAACTATGAAAAATACCTAGATGTGCACGACAAATTTGTAAGATAGAACAGCGGTTTGCAACTTGCCGACATGTCGTCAGTCTTATTTTTGCTCATGCTACACCGGTGTGTTCATGAGCCCATACTGGCTCATATTTTGATTCGATATCAGGGGCTGCACGCTAACATGTCCTGCACGTTGAATATGAAAGCTGTGGAAATGTTTAAAAAATTTCAAAAATATCAAAAATACCTAGACATGCACGACAAATTTGTAAGATGGAACAGCGGTTTGCAACTTGTCGACATGTCGTCAGTCTTATTTTTGCTCATATTACACCGGTGTGTTCATGAGCCCATGCTGACTCAGATTTTGATTCAATATTGGGTTGCACACTAACATGTCCTGCACGTTGAATATGAAAGCTGTGGAAATGTTTAAACAATATCAAAAATACCTAGATGTGCACGACAAATTTGTAAGATAGAACAGTGGTTTGCAACTTGTCGACATGTCGTCAGTCTTATTTTTGCTCAAGCTACACCGGTGTGTTCATGAGCCCATGCTGACTCAGATTTGGATTCGGTGTCAGCAGTTGCAAGCTAACATATTCTAGCATGTTGATTATAAAGGTTGCGGAAGTTGAGTGATAGTCATCTTTTATTGTCCCTTATTGTAATGTACGTCCACAGCACCGACCAATTGTGTTAAAATTGGGTTGTTGGTATCGGGTAGTCATAATGATGTTCAAGCAGCAAGCACTGAGCAACCTGTCGTCCTGTCCTGTCAGCAAGGTTGTCTTGTCTTTTGCTGCTTGAACATTATATAATCACTACACTGATTTGTGGATATAACTTACATATTTATATTATGCAATACTTTTGTCACATCGGCAATGTGCAGGGGAAAATTAAATAGAGCTGTGAAGCCTGCAAATTTGAGTTGTTATATTTGTGACCGATTAATAGGTGTTGATTCTGGCACAGAAGGAGTGCCACTCTTATCAGTGTCAGTTCCTCAAGGGGTACAAGACAACATTATTGAGCATAGTTCGGCGATATACTGCTCCGGTAGGGATAATACCTTAGAGAGGCTATATCCAAAGCAAACTGATGTAGCCTGCTGGATCAAGCACTTCCTTCTCGCAATACTACCGAGGTACGCGTGACTGCCGTTTTGTGCGGTGCCGACAATTTCTGTACACATCACTTTTGGCTATTATCAACAAAGTAATACCTACCTTTCGCGTACGTATCCAGTTCTTTGGACACCGTTGCCTCTAACAGTTGAATGCGTGACGGTCGACAGCTTTTAGTTTGAGCTGCGTCCGGCGCCGTCCCATACATATCGTGCTCGCAGAACGTCTCTTACCTCATATGCATCGTGAACGAAACGTGCGGAGTACACGCACGCGTGTGACAGTCAGACCTTTTGTTGAAGATGCTTCGAGTATATGTGACTCCCAACAGGTGCTTTTCTATATCCACTTTCGTCACACTGTCGTCGACAACAGAGTTGTTATACACCCGGGTTACGTTTCCACCACTTCCATACGGAATATTCTTTTCGCAGGTAAGACGAACTAGAAGTGCTCAAAATACCGAACGATACGAGACAAGTTAGTAAATAAGCGTCAACTGCCTTTATTAGGTGGAGTCATCCACGTAAACTCCCGCTCGAAATGAAGATGCGAGACGTATTGACATTGTTGTTCGGCCACATTTTACAATACGCGTCTTTCGTTTGACCAGACCACATGCAGCAAATTTCTTCCCGTCGCCGTGATTCTCGAGCACCTTCTGGAAGTCGTCTGCTCTCAGCACTGCAAAAAGGAGCGAGAGCAGACGATTTGTTCATCCAACAAGCGGTCTGCCATCGTAGCACTTGGCCTTCGGGAGAGGAAAATGAGTTGCGCTGCGCATGCGCTAGAAGTGATGTTACGTGTCTTTCTTTGCCGCCGCCCTGCCGTCAGCTCGCTTCGCGTACGCATGCGCTAGCAGACAGCGGTTTGTTTGCTTGAGCTGCTTGAGCATGGCTTGAGGATGAGATTTGTGGTAGTGGTGAAGCAGCTTTGCCAAATATTCCGTTCAAGTTCCTCGCTGGATGTCCGGATCGTCCGTCGATGTTCAACAGGTGAGGGAACGTTTCAGCAACGCCTGCGAGTTTCGTGATCGCGGTTCAAAAGGTGAAGGCGTCTGTACAAAATTGTAAAATGGACCGCTCTGTTACTACAGATGCAACAAGTGCCAGTCCACTTTTTCGCAGCTGCACCTTCTCAGTCCAGCAGCAGCACCAGGTGAATGTAGGTACACAACTTCCAAGTGAATTAAGACTCACGAGTGCAATTCTGGTAAGTACGTCTCATGCTCTGTTACACTAGTGCACACATACCATTCGCATTCAACGCCCTTATTTTGCATGTGTTGTAGCAAATGATTCAGTGGCATAAACCGGCAGGCTGGTGCGTAATGTACGCCCATAGTGTCGAGTTGGACTAATTCGGGTGGCGTGTTCGTACAGTCTGTGCAATCGGACTGTCTAATTACTACCTGTTCTATCTTAACACCGAAGTCGGTATATGAGTAAGAAATGTCGTGGTTTCGACAATTATCAGTAATCTTTCGTTGTGCTTAATGATTCCTATTATTTTATACTTGTGTTTTTACTCAGAATTCTAATACTGTATTCTTAACTGGAGCAACAAAATTACGAAACACATGAGGATTGTGTTGAAACTGAGGACATTGCTTATTTTTACTGATTTCAGATTTTCAGGCATGGGGAGAAGAAATGCAGGATGCAGCCAAGAGTCATTTTAATAAAGGCACAGGGGTAAAAAGATTGAAAGATGGAAGTTTAAAGTGTTATTATATTTGTAACTGATCGGGTGCTTTTACAGAGAAGAACATCAAAGGAAAAAGGTCCATAAAATCATAAGGTTCCATTAGGCGTGGGGTAACCTGCATTGATGATTCGTCTGCAACGTTCCAGACTGGCAAAGTTCCAGGACATAACGGGACGTATGCTTCGGGGCCCCATCTCGCTCATGATCAGAGCCGACAGTTAAGGCATAATGGTTTCAAATTTCCAAATATTGCAGTTCAGAATTTGTATGAGTACAACACAACAGCGTGTTCAGCCCGAGACAAAAGTTCATGGCACTGCGCTTTTCTTCATCGGAGCGGTCCCCTGCCAGCTACCAGCAAAAGATCGAATGAGAAACGGGTCTATCTCTCAGTATGTGCGTCCGCTCTTGTTTGATGCTAGGGTGTCACTCCAATGGAGAAATGTGACACCATGGTGGTCCGTAAACATTTGTACCAAGCTGTACGTTGTACAACCCCGACAACTAACAAACACTGCTCGGTAAGGTCAGTGTTTCAATTCGAGATTTTGCTGCCTATTTATTCCCAAAAGGCTGCTCTTGCAAAAATGCTTAAGAAAGTCATTTGGGTGAACTCCGGTGTACCAAGAAAAGTGCAGAACAAAAAATTTATACTAGTATAATTAGACTATATAGTAATTTATAGTATGCCTTAGTATAGTTAGACTTTGAAGGCAGTATTCAACATAAATAAGTTTTACCTCTGAGCAATGATGGTCCATTCAAGGCAACAACAAACTCATAGGTTGACCACATCATCTAAACTTCCTCGGCCTGTTACAGCTTGTTTCTGTCCACAACATGTTCAAGGTGCATATTCTGTGCCATGCAACCAGAGGAGTGGTTACATGAACTATCATTCATTTGAGGGGAACAGAAATACCAAGAACACATGACAAGTATAAGAAACAAATAGCAAAGATATCGCACAGCAGAGAAATGCACATAATCAAAAAGTAATTGCATGTCACCCTACGTATCAGCAGAAAAGTCCTGTTTGATGGTGTTTTTGAAGGATGCCAGATTATTGTTGGAACAAATGTGTAGAGCAGTGTTTCTCAAACTGTTGGTCATGACCCCCAAATGGGTCATGAGCTGTTGAAAGATTCATTGTTTCACGCCCAATCAGAGGGTAAAGCTCAATTCATGTTCAAAGCATTAATGGACTGTCATGTGTTGTCACATGACAGTGCTGCATTCATGAGTAAATGATGTAGATGTGAAGGTCCTTAAGCATGAATTCAACAGAAATCCTCTGGCTGGGTGTATTTCCTGCTGCTTGGCACACTCTTGGAATCTGGTTGAAAAGCTGCTTCTGAAAACTGCCCTGCTGCTATGGCTTTCTTCACACCATCTGTGCATCAATATTCGAACAGATTGGGATAAAAGTTTATGGAGCACCGGGGTGTTGCATTTCTTTATGGGAGTGACACCCTAGCAGCAAAGAGAAGCGGCCACACACACTGAGAGGTGCACAGAACAGCCAGACACCTGTTTCTTATTCGATACCTTCCTGCTAGCCAGCAGGGGGCCGCTCCGATGAAGTGCAAGGCAACAGGCTCATTGATATGGTGTCCAGCTGGAATTTGTGGTATTTTGGAACAATGTATTGCTAACGAGACCAGTAAAAATATCCAAAACTGGACCTGGACTGCGTGTTTGGCTCACTGAGGTTACCGAAGAGCGTTTTCTTGAGGTGCGAAACAAAGCTTGATAAAATGAATCAACGAAGTTGTGTGATCTAACTGGCCAATACTGAGTAGATTTACAATATAGATTTGCAATATCTTGAGGACTTTTGCCTCTCTTGAAACAAATGCTAAATAAATGCAATCAAGCATACATTGGAACTCAGTTGCTGAGGCTCCTCTGAGGTTTAACTCCTTGCATCTTTGTTGAGACAAAGCGGAGTTGTTTGGCAATTTTTGTTCAGTAGTGTCACAGCATGTTTAGCATAGCATAGCCAACAGGGGCATAGCCAGGCGGGTTCAAACCCCCAAGATCGTACCTTTGGTAGTGCATCTGGGAGGTCCCCATAGAACCTCCTATAATATTTTCTGGCTACCGCACGGATAGCAAACACTAGCATGAGACAAGATAGAAGCAAACTTGAATATACAAGGCGTACTGATGTGCATGAAAAATTTAAAAATGACTGAGCATTGTATGTGGATTACATTATCAGAATGTTGATGAGAGTCATGTACCCCGGCCACCATACTTTTGATGACAACGAAAGACTGCAATTGAGCTGGTGTGATGGCAATATATTTGTCCTTTAATCTAATTAAATAAGTATGCGTTATATAGTCATGAAGAGTTTGCTCGTGGTTGTTGGAAGGGTGTACATTTCCTTAGATAAATCATTCACAAGAATACACACAGCGGCTTTGAGCTCACCAAGGCTTTATGCGTGCAATGCCAACTGGTGTTAGTATTTTCATGGTAAAAAGCATCTGTTGCAGCTGAAGAAAACAATACAATCAGTCAGGGGGCAGTTGTCTCGTTATATTGCAAGAGAGTACTCAGTACTGGAGAGATATAAACACACAGAATAAAACAAACTGCCTAGTGCAGTGAGTGGAAAGTTTATTCCACTTCTTATTGGCAGAATATTAACACAATTTTTTTCTACAAGATTTCTCAGGTCAGAGCACTTTATAGGATATACAATTGCCAATTATGTGTGTTATGTGTATGTATGTCACCAGACTTAGATGTATTTACCTGCTGTAATATACCCCAGACCAAGCTCAAAATGGGGCATATTGTCTTTAGTTGAAAAGTCAATGCAGGAGAGCATGCATTGCTGTAAGGTGTTTCACCTGAACCATTACCCAAAATGTATGAAGTGGCAGTACACAACTATCACACTGAATGACCCATCTGTGGTGCTATGTGTAGAATCTATGCACACTTTTCTTTTGAGGTTAACATTGTCTTGAGTTTGAGGGAAAACACAGGACGAACACGGGACGAGACGAACACATAGACACACGAACCAGCAATGAAGATTTAATACACAAAGTGCAAGAGAGACAGGGTAAAAAGTGTACACTTCGGCATTAACATCAAGTCAACACCAGCTAGCTTTCCTGCTCCTCCTATGTTCATCACACTTTTGTTGGTGCCCAAATGCCTTAACAGCTGTTTTTGCATGCCTGTCATGAGAACTAGCAAGAAATCCTCATCTTGCAACAAGTCAGTATTTCCTCGTTGAAAGGCAGTAGGATCATCCTTCTTGCCTTTGTGTGTGAGGGAAAGCACTGGACTGTTTGTTTGGGCTCTGATAGAACTGAACAGGGCAACACTGTTTTGATTGTCGTCGTGTTTCCTCTCACCGTAACATATATTACAGCCCCTCATGGTGGTGTACAAGTACTGCCTTGTAGTGAGGTGAATTGGATCCTTTGAAACGTGCCATCCAGCACACCCCGAATACTGAGCTGCATAGTACGCTGAGTGCAATGCCGTCACATAGTTTCCCTAACATAAACAAATAGTTTCTTGAAGGTAAAAAAAGGACATTCCAGTACAACATAGTGTTTTACAAGTGCCTGCATGGGCCGCCTCTATTGCATCTTCCTCTGTTTTTGTCAGTGGGGTGTGGGACAGCCCCAAAATCATGTGCATAATAGGAAGCTTGGAAGACAAACGAGACCTTGCCAGTTTGGAACATTGCAGACATATCAGCAAGGCAGGTGTCCCCACGCCTGACGGAACCTTGTGATTTGATGGACCTTTTCCTTTGATGTGTCCTCTCTATAAAAGCACCCAATCAGTTACAAATATAATAACATTTTAAACCTCCATCTTTCAATCGTTTTACCCCTGTGCCTTTAGTAAAATGACTCTTGGCTGCATCCTGCATTTCTTCTCTCCATGCCTGAAAATCTGAAATCAGTAAAAATAAGCAATGTCCTCAGTTTCAACACAATCCTCACGTGTTTCGTAATTTTGTTGCTCCAGTTAAGAATAGAATGATAATTCTGAGTAAAAACACAAATACAAAATAATAGGAATCATTAAGCACAACGAAAGATTACTGATAATTGCCGAAACCACGATATTTCTTACTCTTATACCGACTTCGGTGTTAAGATAGAACCGGTGACAATTAGACAGTCCGATTACACAGATTTTACGAACACGTCACCAGAATTAGTCCAACTTGGCACTATGGGCGTACATTACGCACCAGCCTACCGGTTTATGCCACTGAATCATTTGCTACAACACATGCAAAATAAGAGCGTTGAACGCGAATGGTGTGTAGCATGAGACGTACTTACCAGCTTCAGAATTGCACTCGTGTGTCTTGGAAGTTATGTACATACACCTGGTACTGCTGCTGCCTGAACTGAGAGGGTGCAGCTGAGAAAAAGTGGACTGGCACTTGTTGCATCTGTAGTAACAGAGCGGCCCATTTTACAATTTTGTACAGACGCCCTCACCTTTTGAACCGCGAGCATGAAACTCGCAGGCGTTGCTGAAACGTTCCCTCACCTGTTGAACATCGACGGACGAGCGGGACATCCAGCGAGGAACTTGAACGGAATATTTGGCAAAGTTGCTTCACCGCTACCACAAACCACAAATCTCATCCTCAAGCAAACAAACCGCTGTGTGCTAGCGCATGCGCACGCGAAGCGAGCAGACGGCACGGCGGCGGCAAAGAGAGACACGTGACATCACCTCTAGCGCATGCGCAGCGCAACTGATTTTCCTCTCCCGAAGGCCAAGTATCGTAGCGGATATCGCTGTTGCCAACAGAAATCGCAATGTGCTGTTCTTGTCAACCTTTATTCGTTTATTTAATAACCGTGACGATTCTGGACGAGCGAATTCACAGTATTACGTTTGTGGGTCTCCAGGCCGGAAGAAAAGAGACAACCAGCGGGGTAGAAGGTTGGTCGAAGAATGATTTAATTCTCGTGCCAGGACTGGTGCGCGAGAGTAGCCGGCCATCATTGTCGTCATCTGCCGGGGGCGCCACATCTGCTCCCCCCCTTCAGGCCTCCGGAGGAACGAAGGAGGGTTGGTATGAGTGCAGGCGCCCAAGAAACTGTCTTGGCACTGGGGGCAGCCGATGGCTCCGAGCGGGGAAACGGGGTGACGTCAGAGGGAAGTGATGTGGGTGCGTGCTCGAAGAATGCAGGCTTGAGACGATCCACAGTGACAGATTCGGGTCGCCCGCGGACGTCGAGAAGAAAGGTCTTGGGCGATCGACGTAGGACCACGTAAGGACCGGTGTAGGGGGGCTCGAGGGCGCGACGCAGCCGGTCGGTGCGCAGGAAAACGTGTGATGCAGTGTGGAGCTCGGAAGGCACGAAAGATGTCTTTGCGGAAGTGGTGCACGTCGGGGTGAACTGAAGACTAGCTAAAGCTTGGCGGAGGGCGGTGACGAAAGCGGACGGATCCGGAGGAGGGTCGACTGTGGGAGTGAACACCTCACCCGGAAGGCGTAGGCGAACGCCGTAGACTAACTCTGCTGAGGAACAGCCGAGGTCGGATTTTACGGCGGACCTGATGCCAAGAAGGACCAAGGGGAGCTTGTCCGTCCAGGTATGGCGGCCGTCTTTCGCCATGATGGCCTGCTTGAGGTGACGATGGAAACGCTCGACCAAACCATTGCATGCGGGGTGATAGGATGATGTGCGCAGACGGGTGGTTCCGAGTAGTTTGGTGAACGCCTTGAAGAGGGCACTTTCAAACTGCTGGCCACGGTCAGTGACAACTTCTGTGGGAACACCGAAACGGGCGACCCATGTGTCCAGGAAGGTGGCCGCAACGGTCTGGGCTGTAGAATCAGTCATGGGTGTCGCTTCGGGCCAACGCGTGAACCGGTCGACGCAGGTGAGGATATATCGGTGGCCCTTGGATGGAGGCAGTGGGCCTACGATATCTATGTGGATCTTAGTGAACCGGTCGCTGGGTGGGAGGAAGGCAGACAAAGGCGAGACGGTACGCCTCTGGATCTTCGTGGTCTGGCAGGGTACGCAGGCGCGCACCCAGCGGCGGATGTCCTGCCGAGCTCCTGGCCAAACGTAACGTTGTAGGATGAGCTTGGTGGAGGCTCGGACTCCTGGGTGGGAGAGACCGTGCATGTTGTCGAAAACCAACTTGCGCAGAGCCGACGGCACGACGGGGCGAGGCTCAGAGTAGGTGGTGTCGCATAGCATGGGGAGAGTGGAGCCAGGTAGCGGTACGTCGGCAAGGCGGAGGCTGGTGGAACGTTGGGCGCGGAGCTGTGCTATCTCGGGGTCGGCCGACTGCTCTTGAATGATAATGTCAGAGGTGAGTGGGGTAGTGGTGGAGACGGAGTGTATTCGACTGAGCGCGTCGGTGGCCACATTGAGCGCACCTTTGATGTGGCGGATGTCTGTTGAGAACTCTGCGATGAAGGCTAGATGACGTATCTCTCGTGGACTGTATTTCTGGCTTGAGGAAGTGAACGCGCCGACGAGAGGTTTGTGGTCGGACCAGATAGTGAAAGTGCGGCCTTCCAAAAAATGCCGAAAGTGTCGAATGGCGGAATAGGCTGCTAGGAGCTCCTTGCCGAACGCACTGTACTTTGACTGCGTTTCGTTTAGCTTGCGTGAGAAAAAGGCAAGAGGTCTTCTCGTGCCGTTGACCTCTTGCTGTAGCGCAGCGCCTATAGCGTTGTTCGACGCATCGACAAGCAAGGACGTCGGGGCGCCGTGCACGGGATGGGCGAGCATGACTGAGTCTGCCAAGGCTTCCTTGACGGAGTCAAACGCAGTTTCGGCCTCGTAGCACCAAGTTAATTTGGATGAGTGGCGGGGTGTCTTGAGGAGGGTCTCAAGAGGGCGGACCAGGACAGCGGAAGAAGGAACAAAACGCCTGTAGAAGTTGACTAAGCCCAAGAAACGGCGGAGCTGCTTGACAGAGTCGGGGCGGGGAAAATCGTGAATAGCCTTAACCTTGTCGGGCAGGGGTGATATGCCGTCGGTTGAAATGCAGTGGCCGAGGAATTCGATTGATCTCTTGCCGAATTCTGATTTCTGAACGTTGATTACGATCCCATGTTCTTGGAGGCGGGTGAAAACTTGGCGTAGGTGGTCTGCATGCTGAGCTTCGTTCGTGCTGGCTACTAATATATCATCGATATAAGCGAACGCAAACGGAAGGCCTCGTAGAACGGTATCAATAAACCTCTGAAAGGTTTGGGCTGCGTTTTTGAGTCCGAACGGCATCCTGAGGAACTCGTAGAGTCCAAATGGTGTAACGATTGCTGTCTTGGGGATGTCTTCCGGGGCCATAGGAATCTGATGGTAAGCTTTTACCAGGTCGATCTTGCTGAAACAGGTGGCCCCGGCCAGGTTGTTGGTGAAATCGTGGATATTTGGTAGGGGATACCTGTCGGGCTTCGTGATGCTGTTGAGGGCCCTATAGTCGCCACAGGGACGCCAATCCCCAGTCTTTTTGGGAACCATATGAAGCGGGGTGGCCCCATCGCTTTTGGATGGGCGAGCGATTCCGATGTCAAGCATGTGTTCGAATTCAGCCTGAGCGATCTTGAATTTCTCCGTGGCAAGCCGTCGAGGACGGAAGTGCACTGGAGGGCCTGTAGTTTGTATGTGGTGGACGACGTCATGACCGACGGGTTGGGTCCAGTCGGGAGGCTTCATGAGTGACGGAAATTCGTGCACGACGTCAGCGAAAGGCGTCTCGAGCGAGGAAATCATGTGATGGGGCGCAGCTGGTATAGGATGCTGAACACAGCGGAGCGTAGGGGTGTGTAAGCGAGTCGTAGAGTCACACAGCGTTCTGCGATGAAGATCGACGGGAGGCCAAAATGGTGGAGGAAACCTGCTCCCAGGATGTTGTGGGTGATCCCTGCCATGCGAAAAATCCATCTGAAGGTACGACGAAGGCCTAGGGAAAGTGTGAGGGAGCGCTCGCCGTACACAGGGATTCCGGTACCGTTTGCGGCAGCAAGATGATAGAGTGGGTGGCCCAGTCTTTCTGCCCGTGTGGCAGGTAGTAGGCTGACCTCAGCACCGGTGTCGACTAGAAAACGGCGTTTGGAAGCTGGGTCGGTTATGTACAGGAGGCGACTGGGCGTGGGGGAGGGAGGGGAACCGCACGTCGCCGCTAGCGATTCCCTGGGCGGTTTCCCGGCCAGGCACAGGGAGGTTGACAGTTGCGTGCGCTGGCGCCGAAAGACCAGTGGTAAAAGCAGAAATCTGAGGGGTTTTCCAGAGGTTCCCTAGTGCGTGAGCGTGGTCGCTGAACTGGACGGGGGGAACCGGGGCGCCGCCAGGACCGTGGCGCTTGTGGGGCGGAGGCGGCCGGGGAATCGTGTGGGGCGGAGGCGGCCGGGGAATCTTGATGCGGAAGGACGGCTGCGAGGAGCGATGACATCTGGTAAACCTCCGCCCGTAGGCTTTCGAGGCTGTCGCCTGACCTAAGCATCCGGAAGAAAAGAGACAACCAGCGGCGTAGAAGGTTGGTCGAAGAATGATTTAATTCTCGTGCCAAGACTGGTGCGCGAGAGTAGCCGGCCATCATTGTCGTCATCTGCCGGGGGCGCCACACGTTTTCAGCGATGAGGAATCGAATGGTACGCTTTGTGGATGGGCCAGGGTGTACGAGACCGTCCCTTTAAATATAAACGCTAAGGAATCCACGGTTAAGAATATACCGATAAAAATAAACCGTTTCAGAATCTCCACAAATCCACCCTACAGTTGCTAGAGTCACGTGGTATGGCCCAAATCAAGGTGAACTGCAAGCTAAGGGGCTTAACGTACCTCACAGGACCAAACTAGCCTAAACTATCCCAAACTAACCGAAACTAAACTAACCTAACATAACATGATACAACCCAGCGTAAATTGCAATCAGTCCGCCTCCGTGCTAGATGGTGAGGGGATTTTGAAACAGTTTATTTTTAATGGTGGATTATTAAACGGTGATCTCTAAGCGGGGATAGTAAGCGGTTTATTTTAGGAGATATATTTTTAACCGTGTATTTTTTAAGCGGATTATTTTTGAATGTTTTATTCTTAAACGTTTATTCTTAATGGTGGATTTCGGGAACCCTCCACTGTGGGGTGGATTTGGGGGGAGTCTGAAACGATTAATTTTAACGATATATTCTTAACCATGGATTCCTTAGCGTTTATATTTAAACGGGGATATTTCTGCGATTATTTTTGTGCGTTTATTTTTAAGCGTATATGGGAGATGTATTTTTAACAGTGGGTACTTACGCGTTTACTTTTGAAAGATTATTTTTAATTGTTTCAAACGGGATACATCCTCTCTAGCGTAGAAAAGCCTATGCATTATATGCATGTCCCGCGTTATTTCGCTTGACAAAGCCTCGACGGGAACTGTGGGAGTGCTGAGCGCTCGTTCGTGCGTGTGCTCTGAGTTCGCTTTACACTGACGTTCAAGTGAAGTACGCTTGCTCCGCATACCAAGTATTGAAGTCTGATGTACGAAGTATACTCATGGAAGGAGTCCAATTAAATTCGCCAACTTTGGGACTATTTGTCGAAGCGGATTGTCTATTTCACTCACGGCCATACCACATACAGTAGCAACCGTATGGTTGATTTTGGGGGGATTCTGAAACGATTTATTTTTAACGACATATTCTTAACCGAGGATTCCTTAGCGTTTTTATTTACACGGGGATATTTGAGCGATTATTTTTGTGCGTTGATCTTTAAGCATATATTCTGGGAGATTTATTATTAACCGTGGCTACTTACGCGTTTATTTTTGAAAGGTAATTTTTAAGAGTTTCAAACGGGATATACCCGAAAAGAGTGCCCTGTAATGCCTTCTGCTCATATGATGGATCAGTCCCGTAACCGTCTGCCGCCGTAGTACCAGGAGCCTCCGCAGTGAACGCTAGGTTATCAATTAGATCCCTCTGTGCTCCATCTATCGGGCCGAATTGACGAAACGCGGAGGCTGTTGCATCTCCTTAAGAGTTGATCGTCGAGGTAAAGTGCAGGTTCTCGGATAACATTTCGCCGACGTGTAAAAAGCATTTCTCTAGTTTTGTCCGTTGAAAACTGCAGGCCTTTTTTTTTTTTTTCGTTTCATATTGGCAACCGATTTGCACGGTTGCAGCTGTCGCTCCGCGGCCCTTAAATCGAAGTAGCAAGCACAGATCTGGAGATCGTCAGCATATAATGAGCATGAAAAATTGTTCGGTAGTTCTCTCGTTACAGAATTAACTCAGACGAGGAAAAGGGTGACACTCAAGATAGCGCCCTGTGGGACACCCATTTCCTGTGTGAAAACGTTTGATAGTCATAATCCGCGACAGACTCTAAAGACACGATTTGATAGAAAGTTTTTAATAAAAACTACAGATTTTCCCGCCCATTTTAGTCCAAGTGCCATCTGAATTAGTCCAAGTGCCATCTGTAATAATCCAAGCGCCATTTAATTTAATCCTGGCGCCATCTGAAAAAATCCAGATGCTATTCAATTTAATCCGGGTGCCATCTGAATTAATCCATTGTGTTTTTAAGCAGTATAACTGTGTATTCACACGAGAGACATACCCGTAGATTATTCTAGTGTAAGAAAAAGTAAAAAAAAACAGCTGATGGAACTGAAGTTGTGCCGTGTCTTATGTTGAACATTCGCACGACGCTGAGATATTGGAAGTTGGATCGGGAGTATAGCAAACGACGGCACTGGTGCTGTCGTGGATATCATCTGGACCAACTGTCGACCTGTTTCCACGCTTCGGAGCTCATTGCAACTCTTGCATGCAAAAAGGTAAATTGTATGGGTCTGTGTTATCCAAAGCTATGCGAAGTTGTTTTTTTTCCCTGCCTGTCGGAAGACTTGAAATTTCAAGTTACAGGTGCAGCTACTCGATATATTTTGAAAAGGGGCACCTATAGTGCATTTGCTTGCTGCTTAAGACCTGATATTTCTTGTCCGTTTTATTATTGTAGAGGTTGGCCTATTTGTGTAATGGCCATGTATTTTTCTTATCTTCTCCCACACCTTCTGCGTGGGTATCTCTGGAGAAATATTACTTTTTCCAAGTCGAAAACGGACGTCGAAAATCAGACAGGCGACAGAAACGTTTCGTGAAGACAGAAAGCAATAGGTTTGTGCTTCTGCATCAAATCGTGTACATCCTCTACATTACTTCGGCTGCGACAGGTCCACTGAAGAAAGGGATGTAGTTCGTTACCGGGACCACTGCGTTTTTGTAACCAAAGAAAATAACTAGGTAAATGATATGTTTTTACCTGAAGCAGGAGCAAATTAGGAACGAAATTAAACAGGAATGACCCTCGTATATTGCGTGAAACGTATAAAAATTAAATTTTATCGCCCGTTTCTTGAAGGCGATCCGCTATCTTTACTGAGGACCTTCTGACCTAACTCGATGCACAGTCTCGACGCCCGCACCGCCTAGTGCGTGCCTGGGGAAGGAGGCGGCCCCCAGACCCCTCCCCAATCTGTAGAACCTAACCTAGACTAACCTCACTAAAGTGAGGTGATTTAGCCCAATTCAACGAGTTTCAGAATCCCCCCAAAATCAAGCATACAGTTGTTACTGTCACGTGGTGTTACCGCGACTGAAATAGACAATCCGCTTCGATAAATAGTCCCAAAGTCGGCGAATTTGATTAGACTCCTGTCATGAGTATACTTCGTACATCGGACTTCCATACTTCGTACGCGAAGCAAGCGTACTTCACTTGAACGTCAGTGTAAAGCGAACTCAGAGCACACGCACGAACGAGTGCTCAGCACTGCCACAGTTCCCGTCGATACTTTATCAAGCGAAATAACGCGGGACATGCATATAATAGGCTTTTCTACAGTAGAAAGGAAAACATAGCAACAACACACAACAAATATGGCAGCCATGACAGACCACTATGTAGAGGGTGAGTGCTAACAAGGGCAAAAACCACCAATATAAGCTACGTCTTACTGCTATCCTCTGCGTAGAGATACACATCTATCTCTCCGCTGTCGTGTTGCACTACAGGATATATTTTTAAACAGTTTGTTTTTAACGATATATTTTAAACGGTTTATTTTTAATGCTATATTTTTAAACAGTTTATTTGTAACGATATATTTTGCAACGATATATCTTCATGGTGGATTCTTGAGGGATTGTTTTTTGCGCGGGGATTTTTGCGCGGTTGATTCCTTATCGGGGAATTTTACGCGGTTTACTGTAAAACAATATATTTTGAGAGAGTTTTTCTTAAAGGATTTATTCTTAAAGATGTATTAGTGTAACCTCCCGCTAAAAGTGGATCAGATGGGGTTGTTGAAATGCATATAAAAAAACTTCTAGTCCACAGAACTTTGCCTTACATTTTTAGATTCAGTATATGACCTCCTTCCACTTCCATGCAATATTTATCTTTCTAACGCTTTCACAAATTTTTAAAAACGGGTGGTCCCGGTAACGAACTACAGCCGAAGAAAACAATGATATTCCTCACTCATTAAATATTTGTCTTTTCTGTATGTACAGATTTTATATTTGGTGTCGGAGTGACATCCGCTTCTGATGCATCTTCCTGTGTCACATCCGTGACTCCAGAGATTTCATAGTCTGTGGTTTCTGATGTCACTGACTGTGACCTATGCTTAGTCTTGGTGCCTTTTTGTTCTTTTTCACGCATTTTGCCTGCACGGTGTGTGTGTTTTCCATCGCTGCTACTTTTTGTTCTAGGGTTACTTGATGTTTTTTGTCGTGTTTTAACTTTTTAACGATTTTTTGTGTTTTCGAAGGACAAGGTGGCCTTTGACGCACTTGCTGTATTGAGCACGTAGTAGTCCACTGAGCTTGCCAGCCAATTCCACTTTTGTTATGTGAGAGTTTGCTCTGCCTTGTTGAAGGAGGGTCAATAAACAACACAGGAAGCCCTGGTACTGGTTCAGTTCGTACAGAGATTGTTCTCTTTAGGGTGCTTCGTACAACATCTGCAAATGACTGTTGCGAAGCAACGCTTCTTGACGCACTGAATGATGTGATTCGTTTTTTTTTTGCTTCCTGGTAAGCTAAATGTTCTGTTACTCTTAAATGCTGTATTTCCTTCTCCTCCCGCCACCGTGGGCAGCTACGGCTATAAGCTGCATGGGGGCCGGAGCAATTGACGCATTTTGATTATTCGGTACGAGTTGTGCTATCATGGTCCTTTCCGCCGCACTGTGCGTAGGTCTCCTTTCCTCGACACGTTTAGGTGGCATGTCCATATCTTTGGCATTTGTAACACCGCAACGGATTTGGTACGTAAGGCGTGCTTTGCAGTTCAGATAAGCAATTTTGATATATTCTGGCAGTTTTGTCGTGCTGAAAGTGAGAATAAATTGAGAACTAAAAATCGGGATTTTCACGCCATTTCAACGTATCTTAATTCTCTTTACTTCGCAGATACCCTGGTCTTCAATATTTTCCAAGTTTTCATCTTCGGAGACTTGCGTTAAATCATCTACTGCGATGACCCCTTTACTGAATTTTAAACTTCGGTGTAGGGATACGTTAACCGGCATGCCACCCATATTGGTTATGTGCAGAGGTTTTTGGAGATTCCCTGGAGATTTCATTTCAACGACGAAGTCTCCGTTCCACAGTTTTGATATCTTTCACGCTCCATTGAATGGTTCGGTGATCGCCGTATTTATGACAAAATGGGGGCATTTTCCCGAGTGGTGTCTCTGACGTTGCGTGTACAACCAAGAAAGTTTTGTCTTGTGAGCTATTTATCTCAAAGATTACGTCTTTTTGTCTTATGTCCTCTTAGGAGCAACGGGTCATAGTGTTGTGTTTTGATAAAGCCATATGAAACAACTAAGTGTTCAGTCTTTGCCCAGCCCCGCCCACGACAGAGCCCAACAAAGGGGCATTCATCCGAATACTAGACTTAAGAAAAGAATATACCCAGGCGCAGGATTTTGTCTGAAAGAGCAGCCCTGCACAAGGCTGACCCTTGCTGCCAAAATTGGGAACAGGAAGCTAGGAGAGGCGAAACAGTAAAAGAATAGTAAGGAATGGAAGAGGAAAAGAAAGCAACTAGCTGAATAACCCTAGCCTAGCCTTCCGGGTTTCCATGTCTTCAGGAGTCTGGGGTCCAGGTGACGTGTTGCCTCCCCCACAGGGCCGCAAGGGTCCAAAACATATGTAGGTTTAGCATAGTCACCAGAAGTCCCTTCATCCTGGGTACGGGTTGGCACACAGAGCTAGGTGTGGGGGTCTACTACTCCCATGATGACCCTGCCATACAGTGGGAGAGGGCTACTGCGACAGGCAAAGGCTGCCGGGCAACGGGAGCGCCACGATTTCGACGTCGAATGTGTCCCAGGTACATGGCCATTGCTCGAACGCCTTGCGACGTGGAATCTCCTGCGGCATCAGTAGCCATCGTCGACTGTGTTAGTAAATCCGTATCCGTTGTCGCCAATTGAAGTGACCAGCAGGAGTTCAACTAGCAACCAACCGACCGTTATTACGTTCCGAACAAAGGTGAGTTTTCGTCTGCCTATAGACGGCGACTCCATCACTGTGATGTGAGTTGCATCACACCATTTAGATGGTCCGTTCGCAAGCATATGCGCATATTTTCTTTAGATTTCGGTTTGTAGAATGGCTGTGCGCGCACACATTATGAATCCCATAACATCGTGAGACAGGCCAGTTGATACGGAATGAGCTCTGTATCTTAAGGTCTCCCACTTTAACGAATCTGCGTTGTGTTCATGTGAAAGATTTCGACGTAAGGTGCAGCAATCGCAACACGTGTACCTCACCTGAAACAAAACGCTGTTTTGTTCGACGGTTCCATGGGAATGATTGCAGGATCCATGTGGTGTACTCTGGTTCTTGGCCCCTCTTGATGCAAGGGCCACGACGACAAGGTTGAAATTGATACGGTGCGTGTATGCACAGAAGCTTCCGATGGCAATCAAAGCGGCGATGACATACCGGTAAGGAAGACAACCTGTGTTCACAAGGGCAACAATAAACGCTGTTTCATAGCCATATTATGTTTTTATGGGTAGTTCCCGCCATCTCAATTCTAGAAATATATCACCACCCGGTAAATTCTCATTGAACAGTGCTTTAAGATGTGACACTGGTTCTGTACTACCGACAATAAATAACATGTTCCTGATTATTACAGTTCAAAAAGGGAAAGTTTACTGAGCTTACAGGGGTTGGGACAGTTTCATACATGTGGTTCATTACATCATGGACGTATTGTATCGCAGTCTTGGGTAAGTTACTTCTAAAAAGTAACTGAGTTACAGTTACAGTTTATCTGCCAAAAATAGTAACTAAGTTACAGTTATAGTTACTTTCTTGGTCGAGTAACTAGTTACAGTTACAGTTACTGAGAGAAAGTAACTTAGTTACATTACAGTTACTTTTTAGAAAAATGATGACCATGAGAGGGTGATACAATTGTTAAAAACATACATTTATTTACATTTACTGAAGTGCGATAAAAGTTGTCTTGCACTTAACCAGAAGCAGTATAAGTTAATACCCGGTTATCCCATACGGAAAAATACGACATGTGCATGCGACCTGGCGCATCGCGGTTAAAAAGAAGAGCACGGTGACGCGCACGTGTTTCCTAGCGTGTAGAGAGTACGGTTGCCACCAGGCCGGTATTATACCGGCACGGCCGGTTATTTGCGCGCTCTGCCGGTAGGAAGGTGATACCGGCAGCCTTTTGCCGGTATTTGTGGCTCAACACCTTTCATAGGGGCTTTTACGGGGTTTTCCTTTCAACATTCCGCTACAGCTTGAATAAATCTGGAGCACAGACCCAACTCCGTAGTCACCAGTCGTTTTCCTAGTTATTCATTACCATTACCATTGTTGTCTTGAGCCAGTACACTCGTTCTTTCTCTCCCTGTGTACTCTCCACCCCTCACTTACTTCCCTTTCCCGCGAAGATTTCCTCCTTTCCCTCTATTCCACCTCCTCTCCCTCAGCCGGTATTTTTCAGTACTAAAGGTGGCAACCCTATATCCACTGGAGGCAGGATCCCGTGCTAGGGCGGTGACACTATTACTCACATATGACTCACTCCGACCGTTGAGGGTCACTAACTTAAACTTATTTCTGTTCGCAAAGCTGGAAATTCCAGTCTGGAATTCCCTGCTTGGTTAAGAGCCCAAGGCACGGGGCACGTACCGATTACGGATAAAAGGAAGGAAGACACTGTTAAGGGGAAGTAGGGGAAGGTAGGGTAAAGAAAAAAAAAGTACGACATTTATTCGAGTAACTAGTTACATTTTGCAGTTACATTCACAGAAATAGTAACTAGTTACAGTCAAAAGCTACTTTTCTGGAAATGTAACTAGTTACTGTAACTAGTTACCACCAAAAGTAACTAGTTACAGTTACAAGTTAAAAGTAACTTAGTTACTACCCAAGACTGTTGTATCGCATGTCAGAATACTGAGGAATAAAAAGAATTATTCTTCTAGGTGTCATACTTAGCGAGATACAGGCACTCGAACACACTCCCGAGCAAGCGCAGACGTCAGAGACCTCAGTTGCTACTGGCAATCGTGAGCACGTGACTTCTCATGCGCCGCCTCACTGGCGGTGGCGAAGCTTGTGAGGTCAGAGCAGCATGAGTTCTCTAGGGAGTCAGACGTGATGTTGCCCACCTATATTATTTATTTATTTATTTTACAGATACTACTGGCCTTCATGTGAGGCCGACAACGACGAGCCCTTTCACCACCACCACCACCACCGTGTGTTTCGGTGTCGCGGTGCCCATTTTCTCCTCTTATATGAAACTTTCAATGCAGGTCCAGATCAGTGCATACAACCGTCTTTTACCTTTATCTGGGATAGCCTTGGATGACATGTCGCAACCCTTTTAACAGATATGGGCTGTCGATACAACAACAACAACCACATGAATGACGATGGGATGAGGTGATTCAACGCAACAAATGCGGTACCATACCTCAGTGCATGTGGGTTCATATATGAGTGAGATGACGGTTTAAAAAAATCAGGCATACACGCATGACACACGCAAGATATCACATGAGATATCACACACGCGGGAGCGTCGTAACTGATGGGGATAGTAATTCATCCGGTCGGCCACCGGAGATGTAGTGCTGTGAAGATCACATCTGCAGGCATTGACGGTGCTACACAGGGTTAGAACAAGGACCCAAGGCAAGGCTTAGCAGCTTGTTGTTTATACGGGTCAGTTGGGACTGGAACACTGCTCTCTCCGAACTGTATAGAGGGCAGTCGATGAGGACGTGGCTCTCCACCATGCCGCAGTTGGAACACAAGCTGGTTGAAGCATACCCTAGTCTGTGTCTGAACTGCGGGGTGAAAGCCGCGAGGCGAAGTCGATGCAGAAGGGAGGAGAGACAGCGGGGCAAATGGCCTGGGAAGGAAACCGACGGAGTTGGATCTACTTCATGCAACAAGGACCTGTCTGATCTGTAATGTGCCGGCGATATTGTTGCGCCGCCATTGGTTGTATCATCGCCGACAAGAATGCCCTCCTGTCACAACGGGTCAACATATTCGGTATGACCGCCTGGCATTGTCTGGCAGCAGCAACCACTCTATCAGCCTCTACATTCCCGCTTAGTCCACAGTGACCTGGGATCCACTGAATAGTGATGGAGTGACCTAAGTCGCAGAGACGCTGAACGTCGCTGAGGATGTCCGTGGCAATTGGAGCCAATGTACCTCGCGCACCCATGCTCTTTATGCACAGCAGGGCTGCCCTGGAGCCCGTGTATGCCACACACATTCGCGGAGCCTCGCGCAGAGCATACTGCAGGAAGGACAAGATGCCGTAAGCGCTGCGGACGTAGAGGAAGTGCAGTGTGCCAGGCGATATCTGTGAGACACCTGGACCGATGGAATAACGAAGGCGGCCGATGAACTTACAGGTGTAGAGGATCCGTCGGTGTAGACGGCAGTGTACTCAGCGTATACGCTTAACATCATGTCCAATGACATCTGGCGAAGGACTGACGGTGGCACTTGCTTTTTTTAAATGTTGAGTCCCGGAATACCTGGGGAGATCGAGGGCAGTGAGAGAGACCAAGGGGGGAACGAAGACACTGTTGGCTCTACTACGAACGAGGGAAATTTAGGCTTTGCTTCAGCAATGATTTTGTAGAGGTTGCTCTGCTTGCGTCAATGAAGTTTTTGGGGTCGGTACAACGATTTGCTGGTAGTAGTATATCGTAGTACTAGCTAGTCCTAGTAGACTACCGTGTATTATCCTTACAAAACGTTTCTGAACATTTTCGAGGATGTCAATGTTCGTACTCAAAAGGAGAGTCCATGCCAACGATAAAAATTCTAACCTACTGCTCACTAAACACCGATGAAGCAGATAATGGGAACAGGCGACTTAAACCACTTTGTACAGCGCGGTATAATACCAAGCGTTTTCAAGCCTGAGCTAACAAATATACCAACGTGGCAGTTCAGCGTATAGCCGGTGTCGTCTTCATCTTCATTCTACTTCTTTTCTTTTTATTTATTGTATTCTTCTTTGTTCATCTTCATTATTCTTCTTTTCTTTTTCATTTATTTCATTCTTCTTTCTTCATCTTGCTTTTTGTTGCGGAATAGCAAGCCGACGTCCCGTTTGGCTGTCCTTTCCCCGTTTTTTTTTCGTTTCGTCTAATAAATATATCCCCCCTGCCCCCCAGGGTCCCAATATATCCCACGATCTCTCGCACTGCTGACTCTAGGCACTAGTTTTCCATGAACAAAGTACACGTATTCACAAGCCATGTTATTATTCTTTCTCGTAAATATAATAACGCATGTCTCGGTTGGATCTATACGTAACCCATAGGTATAGCACACCACTGGACAACAGAACATACAGGGTGTTTATTTTTATCCTTTACGGATGTTTTTTAATTAAAAAAACTATGAGAACAGCATAGATATCGTTTTCTCAGTTAGTTATACGCCATGGCGGACATCGTCTCGAATAAGGTATGCAAATACAAGAAGACTAATTACCTAAAATTCATTAATTAACTCATTAATTAGAGGATTTCGTGCAAAAGCGAGATAGCAGAATGAGAGACTATCCTCGTTGAAAGCCATTCCACGCTTTAAATATCCAGAAACGCGCACGTGTGTTAAAAACTTCATCCCCGAATTTTGATATGCAAATGGCCGAAACCGTAACCGCAGCGGTCGGGACGCCCTGGACGATCACGACGACCTCTCGTTTTGCGATGCGCGCTTTTCATGAGGACAAGGATTTTTGAAAGGTGTGCGGAAGGGAGCCCTCGTGTTCGCTCCGTAGGTCACCTACGCTCATCCTTCTTTCGCAGGAACTCATTTTATTCGTTGGAGAACACCCTGCACCCTTCAACGAAAAAAAAAAAAAAATTGGGTCTCACCTCAGTGCTCCTTCAAGACAGTAACCGAGAAGCACGAAGGCTTCAGAGCATGGAGGAAGGAAACACAAGGAGCGGCTCCTTCCGCCGTCTGGCCATCAGGAGGAGCCTAAAAAAAGAGGCTCGACCTGTCAATCAAATTGAGCGTTTTTCATTGGCTGCTGTTCCCTATGTGGGCCGCCATGACACCAAAATTTTCCCGAAAATGGCGGCATAGCTTGGAACGGCGAAGTGAGGATTTCGTGAGAAATTTTTTCACAAATTACTTCAATTTTATTCCGTAAGTGTACATTCTGTTGCAATTATCTTGCAAATCACCGTTAAATTACGCTCAGTGTTGATGTTTACCTGAAAATAATATGTTTCGTCGTCCTTGTTAGGCCTAGTAAAGACAGCGATCACAGGCAAATAGCAAGAAAAACGCTACGGAGGAGGAGGAGTGTCGTTGGGAGGAACCGAGAGGTCTGCCTGCCTGATTAGGCGGCATGTTTCTCGGGAAGGGAAAGGTGGTGGAGAGGAGGAGAGGAAAGGGTGAAGTGGAAGACCGAGCGGAATCCCCTCGGGGGGAGGATAGCTGCGTCCATGGGCCGACTTCAGGGGAACTGTGCCTATTACACATACGCCTATTACACATTATTACACCTATTACACATACGCCTATTACACATCTGAGGGAAACCCAGGAAAAACCCCAGACGGCACAGCCGGCCCGCGGACCTCCCAGTCTACAAGTGCACGCGTTACCGCTGCGCCACCGGAGCTGGTGATAGTGAGGTGCAAGAGGCACCGCTACGGATGGCAAAAAATTTGCATTTTATGACATACTTTTATTCATATACACACCTTTGCCCGTTCTTGATTAAATCCTGTTATGTTTGATAGTTAAAATACGTATACTGGCAGTCTGTTCCAACAAGCGGTTCTGCCGGCCAATCAGTTTTGCTAGCAAGCGCTTCTGCTTCTTCTGCCCTTTTGCGTCTTCCCGACATGCCCCTCTCCATCCAGATGGCGCCTTTAAAAGTGGACGCAAAATCCATTATGTTGGTAGGTCGTCAGGAAACATCCTATTCAATCTAATCCAATCCAGTCTCCCGAAAATGTCGGCACCCAGTGAATACAGGTAATATATAGCTTGGATAGCCTGGGATTAATAGCGAACTGTATTTTGGTTCGTGATTGGCCAGAGAGCTCAAAAAGTGGGTGGAGCTCCAGGTATAGGAAGGTCCCATTAATGGCCAGACTCCCTTTGGCATACACGGCATTGCGCCAGACTTGCGTAGCCACCCTCTGGCGGTCATTTGAGTCAAAATCGCCATTACGTCCTGTCCACCAAAATTTCGATTTTGCAAGGCTTTGTTTCTCGCGCTGCTCTCCGACCGTTCTTGCCTTTCCAAAGTAATTTATTGTTAAAATGTGAGCACCATCGCGGAAACGACGTTATGTGTTCCTGCCCCGGCTGCGGTTCTCGTTCAACGGAAAGCAGCTCTGTCTGTTTCATTCGTAAGTGTACTCGATCGGTTGTTTTGTTCGCCTGTATGTGTTTTGTGTCATCTTGAATCGTCCGTTTGTGAGCTGGCGCTGTGCCGCAGATTCATTGTATATCATCTATTGTTACACAAGTCCGATTATGGTGTTCTGGATACAGTATTCTTTACCACTTGAGCAACAAACATATATACGTAGGATGAAGAAAGAAGGAAGTCACTGAAAAGGTTAGCCACTGCAGGACTCGAACCCACATCTTCTGGATTGCCGGTCCAGGGCTCTATGTAGGTTCTATGTGGGTTCGGGCCCTGCAGCTGGCTAACCTTTTCAGTGACTTCCTTCTTTCTTCATTCATTGTTCTTAGGCACTTGAGGCTTTGTGTGTTTGTCCTTTCTTCTGTGTTCCAGCCTCAGAACATCAATTTTTATATAATACGCCGCCGGTGTGCTGCTCGCGCCCAAGCGTTCAGAGCTGAGGCTGCCTCATACAACAGTCACCTGCAATCAATCGACCCCTTAGTGAATTTCTTTATTACGTGTCGCTGCACTCGTCACGAGGAATCGCTCCTTCACAGCGTGTCTTCCCAATCTGCCGAATCTCAGTTGGCCGAATCTTTTGAAAGCCGGTCAAGCCACTAAGTCCTTTGACCTTGAAAGTTGGGTCCCCAACCGGCCGAATGACCCCGAACCTGCTTTCCCAGTTCGCCGAGAAGGCTGATATCTTTCATGGGATAATCCCCTTTTCTTTGTTCCTTCGTGAGCCGTGCTTCATTTTGGTAAAATGTTAGAGCTCTAAAGGCCTGCTGCGTTCCCCCACCATTCACATTACTGCGTTTCGGCGCTCCGTTAATCAATGATGAGCGACAGGGCGCTGGGAATATTTAACAAGGCTACACATATTAATTTATACCAGCTGCATCGTAGTTCATGTGCTTATTCCGCTTTGGGAGAAGCCACTAAGATGACACTCTTGTGTGAGGTTTGGGTTATTGCGGGGCCAGTGCGAAGTAAATAAGGGCAGCAAAGGAAACATGTGTTGTGATTTCTGAAACGTCATTATGTGTATATTTATTCAAGATGGATTGCATACGCAATAGCATCAATGTATTGATGAAAGGTTCGCAGACCGTCTGTCAGTTGCGCCTTCAGGACGTTTATCCTGCTGTTGAGGACCCTGTACCTCCTCCTCGGAGGTGGAACCACATGACCTGTCTGCAACATGACCTGCTCCCGTTCATTCACTTGTTGATTTTTCGGGATCAGTTCCGCAAGCTTGTAGATGTTCCCGTGACTGATATGGGAAGCGCTGTTCAGCCGATAATGCCATCCTTCCACGTCATTGATTGTTCTTCTGCTACCGTTGTCGAAGTGGTTCCAAATGGCTCTGAAACATTCAAAAAATATCAGCACCATCTTAAGTAGGGGTCAGTTAACATGTAGCTAGTATTACCTTGGGAACATTGCGCCCTCGTCTACCCAGGTGTCAACCATATAGTCGTGGAAGGCTTGGGCTTGTGGCAGTTCAGGTGACTGTTCCTGTATCCACATGTACACTTCATCGACGAATGGCAACGGAATGAAGGGTAGTGCCGCACACCTTCTTATCCACTCTCCGGCTTGTGCACTTTCCTTGTACGAGGCCACCAAGCCCAGACTTTGCACCTTTCTCCAGATACATTGAAAGTAGTGGAAGAAACATCCTTTTACTTCTGCCCGCGGAAACACGTCGTTCACTGCTCGAATAGCCGCCGCTTCGTAGTCACACACGACTCGCTCCGGGTTAAATTCGTAGCCATAGACGCCAGCCGCATGCTTAATATGCCAAAAAAGCCTCCTGTACGATAACCGGGACTTGTCTGGCAGTAGTGCGTAAACAAATGGGAAGATCGCGCCCAGGTACTCGGCGTGCACGGTATACAGCTGTGCGAAGAGCCGTGGTGTTACCTTGAAGGTCCCATCAATGAAGATGGTATTCGTGCGGCAGAGTTTCTGCAGGTTGGCTTGCGTTGAGAATATCTGAAGTATGGAAACGCAATTCGTCAACGCGATGATACATTGTAATCGTCGTCGTTCAACGTATGTAAAGACTTACCAGTATTTTATCTTCGGTACCATCATCGACGAGAAGAAAATTCGCGTCGTCTAATGTTCTTCTCCAGCGGTCCTGAAGATTCACCTCGCTCCGAGATGGCGGCAAAGCAGGTAGATATTCGTTGCGCGTGCGGTAAAGCACCGACCTTACCGCAGTAAAGGATGGCATTCCTGCGGCAGCTTGGATATTGTCGACGAACCTTGACGTTTCCTCTCTAAAATATTAAGTGCAGAATGAGTATCCACCCGGAAATACAAATGGGCCGTGGAACTAACGAACCAACAGAGCATTAGAACAGAAAGAATGTCTTACTTGTAGAGCTGCAGAACGGGCGTCGTTGGTTGCCGCCGAACAGCGTCTTTCAAAGAGGCTGTATGACGGTAAGACGCGGCTCGTGCTTCTTGCGACGCATGATCGTGGTCTCCACGGTAGCTGCTGTACACGCCATCAAATAGCACAACGGTGGCACGACATCCTCTGAGGCATTTGTAATAACTTGACATATTAACTTTCTTTGATATGCGATAAATGTAGCCATCAAACAGCAAGTGTTTGCCCCCTCGTTCGGTATCAAGGAACTCTATGTGCTGCGTGCTAGTGTGAACTAAGGTCTTGGGGTGAAAAACCGAGTATGGCGGTTGTGGCAAACAATGCCCTTTGTGACTTAACTTTCGGACCTCATCCTTCCCTATACACATATAGGTCAGTTAGCACTACTCCCATCTCGCCTAAGCTCTCGTGCTTTCCTTCCCAGCTCGCCGAACGTTCTTGACCTTCCCCCTCGCAGATAATCCGCTTATCTCCATTCGGCCAACCGAGATTCTGCAGATTGGGCTGTGACCCCTTCACAGCCTCCGCCTAAACGTCGCAGGCACACCGCTGCAGCTGTTCAAAATGGGTCAATCTAGCACTCCCCTCTGTACTAGCTGTGGCGTGGTGGCAGATTTTCCCCACTGCATCCTACAATGCCGGCAACACCTTCTGCACCGTGACGCCCTCTGTCGTCGTCTATTCCAACTTGGTTACGGCACTATAACTCTCTACCTTACTGGGTCCCGTTCTTCAGCCGACCCAGTGGGCCGTCACCACTGCGGTCCTCCGCTTTCTCAATGCTTGGAACCTGGTCAACGCCTTGTGATTGTGTGACCGTGCGTGTGATTTTTCAGCTTTAGTTTTGTGTTTTTTTGTTCTTCCTTTCCTTTGTTGCTTTGTGTTTTGTTTGTGTGTCCTTTTTGTTCCTTTTTTCCTATCCTTTTCTTTTTTTTGTTTTGTTTTGGAGTAGCAAGCCGACCTTCGTCTGGATGACATTTCCTTTTTTTTAATAAACATATCCCCCCTCATAATTCTTGCCCCAAGAAAAACATGCCCCACTAGAACATCGTGAGCATGATTCAATATTTAAAATGAAGTTGAGTCCCATTGCTTCCAGCACTGTGTGTCGGTGATTTTCGGGCACCTCAAAAGAACCCCAGGTGGTCCAAATTGAAACATGGTAGCAGTGTGACATACACACACGCTGTTTTCCGCGGGAAACGTTAAATACGGTGTGCTGAGCTTTCGGTGCATGTTAAGGCTCCCACAGAGTAGCAAAATTACTAATCCACACAAACACCACTGTGGCGTCGCTTATGGTTGTCTTGTGATGAATTATCATTACAACATGCATACAACATACACAGTTACATACACAAATATGTAAGCATATGCGAACATATATTTGGGAATCTTACCTTTGGAAAACATGCTCTCGGGCCACTAAAAACCGTGTGTTTTCCGAACAATTAAACCAACACTGATCACATTGACACTGAATGCCTGTAGGACACTAGTACGAACTGTAGTCGAATACGCATCTGTAGTACAGGAACTGTACACCAAAGTCGATGTCCAGAAGACAAAAAAAGTACAAAGCAAGGCACTGAGGTTCATTTATAACAGCTGTCATAAAACACAATCTACCACTGAGCCGCTACGAAAATCTGGCCTTTCGCTATACGTACACTTGTATGTACAGCGCTGTGCGGGTCAAACACTGTTGTCATTTACAGTTTTAGCCTGTAACTGACCAGCAGTAGTTGTAGTAAAGGGACAGAGGGTTGCCGTTGTCTGCAAGGTTACAAGCGAACATGGACGAGAAGTGCTTCTTTCATTATTTCTGAAGAAAGGCGGCACAAGGTAACGTCAAGTATTAACACAAAGTATTTTGCACTTACGTACATTTGGTTTGGCACAACATGGAAGGCACTTGACGTGTGATGCAAGGCATATGATGACTACTTGTCTGTAGTGCAGTGATAATGAGACATGCCGAACTTGATATGATCTGCGCTATCAAAGCTTCCTGTTTGCCATATGAACACGATGCGATAAATCTAATCTGCTTGCCCTGCTGCAGTACTTTGTCTTATCGAGAGTCACTTAGAAGTCACAATGGAACAGCTGCGTTCGCTCCCAGTAGATTACACATCGTTCAGGAATGAGACATTTATTTGTACACTTTCATCAACGCCTTCAGAAGAAAAGAAAATGTAACAATGCATCGTGGGATTCACCAAAAGTCAGTACTCGAAGAATAGGCAATGGGGAGTTCCCACCACGATAACACGCCGGTGGATACGATTTCTGAAAATCAGATACGAGTCACGAGTCGGTGGGAATGACCCGTAAAGCGCTTGTTTTACTACGCTACTACTACGCTTAAACTACGCTTGCAACCGTAGTTTTAGTTTGCAGACGAAAAGTCACCGACCCCACCGATGCGGAAAATCAAGCGGGACGCCATATCTGCCCGCACAAATCTTAACTTCATTTACTCATGTTCTAGTTACATTGTGCGCATGAAACGCGTGTTACAAGCCTTTATTCATCGGCTGCCTTCATCTGTCCATGAGGACTTCGCCGTAGTCCGGTGGTTCGGGGCTCACACGAAGCATATCTTCACATCAGGCGTCCAGACGACCTTGACAACAGTCCGATGTCCTTGCTTCATAACATCCGCTACTGTCCCCGCAGTCCCTCAATACGGTCCCTCAATCACGACTTACTTAATACTCCCCTCAATACTCTTTCTGGTCAGGAAACTCCGCTGGAATACAATAGACAAGGTCACTTAGGGACAACTGCTCCCGCGTGGGGCGATCGCGCCGTTCGGGGGGCAGAGCCGTTTATAGAGAGAGTTTGAGCCATTAGGAGGAGCCTAACTTAAAGCGCGTCGTGCGACGTCACGGCTGAACGACCTCCCTCGTCGTGCTCCAGACTATCCTTGCGTTTGCTGACCAAGAGCGAGGGAGGCTCCGCCTACTGTGGACAACGGGAGGGCAGGCACTTCCCAAGCCTCTGCTCTCGCCTAAGAGATGGCGCAGCGTTACCGTTGTTTCACGTGTTGCAAGGCTTGTGCCATGGCGCACCAATCTAACCAACGCCTTCGCTGTCCATTAACCGGCGTACGTGCGACTCCTGCTTGGCCTCGTTCCCATGTTGACGGATGGCCTAGCCGTTGGTCAGATTGGTGCGCCATGGCAGAAGCCTTGCGGCAGGCAAAATAACAGTAACGCCGCACCATCTCTTAGCCGAGAGTAGAGGCTTGGGATGTGCCTGCCCTCCGCGTCCTCCTATTGGCCGGCATCCAGGAGGAGGAGCCTCCTTCGCTCTTGGTCAGCAAACGCAAGGATAGTCGCGTTGCGTGTTTTCAGGGAAGATTTGATGACCTACTTTCTAAAGTTCGTTTCGTGTTCAGAGCAGAAATAATTGATCCTCGAATCGGTTGATGGGTTGACAATGAAAAAATGGCTAGGAAGCAATCGAGCCGGGTTGAGTTTGCACATTCCAGCTCAGTGAACGTAAATTTCCAGATTTTCCGGGTAGATTGAAACTTTCCTCGTTGACTTTTTCTGACACGGAGAACTTTGATCTTGCTCTCACTCATGGCTGTCAATGTAGATCGAGAAACATGTTATTTTTCATTTTGTTACACAATAACGCAAACTAGTGATATATTGTAAAGTAATGGCTCTTTCTGTAGTTATTGCGTGAGGGCGAAACTGTGATTTTCTTGTCTTCCTCAGAGCCAGACATGTACAAGATACTCAAAAATGTATTTAAGATAAGATAATAAATACTAACGTTAGAATGTAATTAAGATAGAGTATAAATACATGAAAATTAAGGTAATTAAGATAGAGTACAAAATACTTCAAAAAGTATTTGAAATACAATTAAAATACTATTTATCCTTGAACGCAAAAAGTCACCGGTCACTGGTCAATGCGGCAAGTTCGCGCTATGTCATATGAAATGAATCACCTAAATTCCGCGCACAACGGTAGCCGCCGCTGTGTGATAGGAGTCTTCTAAACACAAGTCCCAAAAAGATGACAAAGAGATACCACATAACTTCACTAAGTATACGTGACCCAGAACAAAGCAAATTTCTAGCAGGCCCCGAGGTCAGAATTCGGCGTCACCGCGTCAGGGCACATATAATAGTACCCTCACTGGCCAAGGATTAGTACCCACGGGGCAAGATCTCTAAATCGAGACTTCCAAGAAGGGTCAATGTCCGGGTCTAGAGTCACTATCCGGGTCAAATCCGAGCGACTCAGGAAATTTCCACTGAACAAGCAAGATAATGGAAAGACGAGACACAGAAAGTTTGAGGGGGAGATCCAAAATAGGTATTTAGAGTATTGAGTAGAAAATACCATAAAATGTATTTTAAATAGAGTACAAATACACACAACAAAAAGTATTCAGTAGAGTACCAAAATACCGCAAACTGTATTTAAAATACAGTATTTTAAATACAATACTCCAAATACGTACAAGTCTGCGCGTCAGAGCACACAGTTTGTTGTTGTAACTTGAGCAGAGATAAAATTACGAGGTGATTCTATTTCAACGCAGACAGATAAGACGCCAGGAGAAGTACTTATAGAAGTCCTGTATTTTAATCATCTGAAAGTCGTCTCTGGGGGTATGACAGCCGGGGGATACGCCTGCTATAAATCGCAGGGCTCGATCGTTTTGGGTGAAGAAATAATCTTAGGTTGTTTTTCGACGTGTTGTGGTGGCCCCACACGAAGTTGACAATAACTGATCTATTAACGTATTGTAGATAGTCATATTTACACACTTTGGGAAGAGATGCATTTACTTCAGATATAGAAATGGCTCTAGCGCGTTCCCACATGATCATCCCATGATAACCTTTCTGAAGAACAGTTCAAGTATTTCTATACTGTTTTGCAGTTTGGATTGACTGGCCAGCCAGTTGTAATGAGCGATGAGGCTCCAACATCATTCAAGCCGGGTTAGTAAATTAACAGGATAGTACTTCCGCTACCTTAAGTGTGGCCTAATAGCGCTTTCCAACTATAGAAATTGGCTGACAAGGTTGAGATATCAAATTCAGCGGGGTTGGATATCCGCGTGGCGTCTCACCGCTTTGTAGATAGCCTTCGGCATATCAGCCAGCTCAGTTCCAGGCCGTTCCAATGAACAAACTATTTAAAATGATGGAATGAAGTTTAATTTGGGAGCGGTCACTGTTCTCATAGCTCGGAAGGAATTTTAGGATTGGCCAAAAACTACATTTAAGAGTGTGGTGGTGCGACTACCGAGAAGAAGATGTGCGAGAGCACTATTCTACTCTGGCGTGTGCCAGTTGTTCTTTGAGTTCTTTGGCTGTGGCAGCCGTACCCGTTTCCTGTTCAGTCTTCTATTAAAGAGGTTTGTTGAACCCACCCTACGGTTATCTCAACTGGTGACGAGGATGGGATTCGAACCCACGCGTTCAGCGCAACATCGTTATGCACTGCACAAGATATGCATCCCAAAGAGCTACACTGAAGTCTGCTCTAGACCACTTGGACAATAGAACCTTCGATATACTCAAGGTGCTGGGTGTATGGGAACCTAAGAAGAGAGATGCGGCGTTATCGGCACTTGGCAACTTCATAGTGAGCAGTGATATGGAATCTGTATTTTAGGACCGCATTGTATCTGTCGTCGAGTTCCCTGTTCCTGTTAGTTTCTCGCACTTCATTTCACTTCTAGGGGATGCAGCTACGCATGTGCACATACAGTTCGGTGTTTTCTCTTTTTATCTTATCATCTTTTCAGTTTTTCTTTCTGCGGGGTTCATTTAGGGGATCTTTGTGGGAGTAGCAGAATTCGTCAGGTGACGAATTCAATATCTTCCCTTTTTTATATAGGGTGTTTGCTCTAACGTGTCCAGAAATTATATTTAAAGCGAGCGATAAAAGAAAAGCAAGTGGTACTTTTCTGCTACTTGAGTAGCACTCGTTCCTCTTTTATCGCTCGCTTTAAATAAAACTTCTGGACACGTTAGAGCAAACACCCTGTATATACAAGGTGCGTCACGTAAGACTGACCAGAATTTGTATAAAAAGCTACGAGAGCAGCATAGATGTTGTTTTTGCAGTTGAGCTCTACGGCCATAGCACATCCTCTGGAAGAGAGTATGTAACTACCAGATGACTAATTACCTGAAATTCATTAATTAAATTCTAAATTAGGGAATTTCTGGCAAAAGCGAGATAGCAGATTGAAAGACTATCCTCGTTGAACACCATTCCAAGTTTAAGAAATCCTGAACCACGCACGTGCGCTAAAATATCCATCCCCGAATTTTGGTATGCCAATGAGCCAAACCGAAAAAGCGCGCCTGAGGAGCGCATCACCCACGCCGACAGAGACTTATCTGGCGGGCTGAGCGGCACCTACTCTAATTATCTGCACCGCTCCAGAGCCGTATACTAAAAGGGAGACTGGCCATTAATGGGTCATGCCCATACCTGTGGTACCTCGTGATACCCATACCTCGTGACAGAGAAATAAAAAAGCGATAAAACCCCAGTGCAGGGGACAGAAAAATAAAAAATAAAATAATAAATATAAATAAAAAATAAAATAGCTCCGCTTGAGTCAGACGAGGAAAACATGCAAGCATGCGTCAAGGTCGCGGTAGCACAATAATTGGCTATGACGAAGTCCGATGAGCTCAAAGTGCTACAGAGGGAAACTGCATCTCCGACAGACCTACATCAGGTCCGTCCTAGAGTGTCACCTTCGACAACAGGATTGCATCGTGCTCAACACAAGCCTCAACGGTAGGACACAGCTCTGCGAGACACCACAACGGTTCCAAGATTCGATGATGATGATGATGATGATGATGATTGAATTTTAGTGGCGCGAAAGCAACAAAGGCCATAAGCGCCAAGACTGTGGTAATGAATGAAACAGGGTTAAGATAAGTCGATTAGATTAAACATAAAGCATTTAAAAGGTGGCATAAAACATGACCGTAGAAATTAAGAAACAGGCAATCATAGTGCATTTAAAAGCCCTATGTCCCTATAAAAGCTAAAAGTTCTTGAAGGGGGAATAAGAGATTCGTCACCCTGCAAAAGGGCCGGATGTAGTGGTGTGTAATCTCGATAAGATTCATGAAAATGACGACGACGATGATGTTCGTGTGATGGACCGGTGATCAGGATGTGTAGCACAGAAAGTTGCACTCCACAGCGCAAACACTGGGGTGCATCCTCCTTGCGCAGCAGAAAACCATGTGTCAAGTATGTGTGCCCCATCCTGAGCCGGCTCAAAATGACTTCAAACCAACGATTTTCGAAACAGAAACTACAGGTTTTCCCGTCGTATTTAATCCTTATACCGCGGAATTTAATCCTCATGCCGCCACTTTTAATCCTTGTGTCGCTGGATTTAATCCTTATGCCGCCACTTTTATTCCTTATACTGTGGGATTTAATCCTTCTGTTAAATTTAATCCTCGTGCTACCAATTTTAATTCTTATGCCATGGAATCTAATCCGAAATTCTCGGGTTATCTTTTCATTAATCTCTTCACTACAATGCGACAGTGTGGGACTACCTGTATGATTTATGACATGCTTTGACTATTTCTTCGTTTACAGCAATACACTGACTTTTTTGTGACTATCACTGCTCAATGCACTACTATGTGATAGTATGGGACTACCTGCATGATTTATGACCTATTTTGACTATTTCCTCGTTTACAGCCATTAATTGACTTTTTATGACTGCCTACTTTATGTGCTACTATGGGATGGTAGGGACTACCTGCATGATTTATGACCTGATATGACTCTTTCCTTGCTTATGGCTATAAATTTACTTTTTGTCCCTATAAATGCTCAATGTGCTACAATGGGATAGCAAGCGACTACCTGCACGATTTATGACGTGATAGGACTATTTCCATGTTTACGGCTATAGACTTTTTTGTAACTATCACTGCTCAGTGCACTGCTATGTGATAGTATGAGACTACCTCCACGATTTACGGCCTGATATGACTATTTCCTTGTTTACGGATATAAATTGACTTTTTATGACTACACCTACTCTATGCAGTACTATGGGATGGGATTGGACTACCTGCACGATTTATGACCTGTTTTGACTATTTCTCGTTTACAGCCAGAAATTGACTTTTTTGTGACTGCTTTCTCTATGCACTACCATGGGTTAGTATGGGATTACCTGCATGATTTATGACCTGATATGACTATTTCCTTGTTTATGGCTATAAATTGACTTTTTTGTGACTATGCCTACTCTATGCACTACTATGGGATGGTATGGAACTACCTGCATGAGTTATGACCCAATATGACTATTTCCTTGTTTATGGCTAAAAATTGACTTTTTTGTGACTATTACTGTTCAATGCACTACTATGTGGTAGTATGGGACTACGTGCATGATTTATGACCTGTTTTGACTATTTCCTCGTTTACAGTCATGTATTGAATTTTTATGACTATACCTATTCTATGCACTACTATGGGATGGTATGGGACTACCTGCATGATTTATGACATGATATGACTATTTCCTTCTTTTCGGCTATAAATTGACTTTTTGTGACGATGCCTACTCCATGCACTACTATGTGATAGTATGGGACTACCTGCATGATTTATTACCTGTTTTCACTATTTCCTCGTTTACACTCATATATTCATTTTTTATGACTATACCTACTCTATGTGCTACTATGAGATGGTATTGGACTACCTGCATGATTTATGAACTTATAGCTATTTCCTTGTTTATGGCTATAAATTGACTTTTGTGTGACTATCACTGCTCAATGCACTACTATGTGATAGTATGGGACTACCTGCACAATTTATGGCCTGATATGACCATTGCCTTGTTTCCGAGTATAAATTGACTTTTCTATGACTATGCCTACTCTATGCACTACTATGGGATGGTATGGGGCTACCGGCATGATTTATAGCCAGTTATGACTATTTCCTCATTTAGGGCTATAAATTAACTTTTTATCACTATGAGTACTCTATGCACCACAATGGGATGGTATGGGACTACCTGTATACCTTATGATCTGTTATGACTATTTCCTTGTTTCTGGCTGTTTCTGGCACAAGGAAATAGTCGAAACAGGTGACATATTATGAAGGCAGTCCCATACCATCCCATAGTAGTGCATGTAGTAGTCATAGTGTTAGAAAATTCATTTACAGATGTAAACAAGTAAATAATCATAGCATGTCATATATGATGCAGGTAGTCCCATACCATCCCATAGTAGTGGATAGAGTAGTCCTAGTCATAAAAAGTCAAATGATAGGCCTAAAGAAGGAAATAGTCAAAACAGGTCATAAACCACGCAGGTGGTCCTATACCATCCCACTGTAGTGCGTAGAGCAGTAATTGTCACAAACAGTCAATTTATAGTTATAAACAGGGAAATAGTCATAAGAGGTCATACATCATGCAGGTAGTCCCATACCATCTCATGGCAGTGGATAGAGTACGCATAGTCACAAAAAGTCAATTTATGGCTGTAAACGGGGAAATAGTCATAACATGTCATAAATTACGCAAGTAGTCCCATACCATCCAATAGTAGTGCTTAGAGTAGCCATCATAATAAAAAGTCAATTTATAGCTATAAACGAGGAAATAGTCAAAACAGGTCATAAATCACGCAGGTAGTCTAATACCATCCCATAGTAGTGCATAGAGCAGTAATTGTCACAAACAGTCAATTTATAGTTATAAACAGGGAAATAGTCATAAGAGGTCATACATCATGCAGGTAGTCCCATACCATCTCATGGCAGTGGATAGAGTACGCATAGTCACAAAAAGTCAATTTATGGCTGTAAACGGGGAAATAGTCATAACATGTCATAAATTACGCAAGTAGTCCCATACCATCCAATAGTAGTGCTTAGAGTAGCCATCATAATAAAAAGTCAATTTATAGCTATAAACGAGGAAATAGTCATAACAGGTCATAAATTATGCAAGTAGTCCCATAGCATCCCATAGTACTGCCTAGAGTAGGTGTAGTCATAAAAAGTCAGTTTTAGCCATAAACAAGGAAATAGTCATAACAGGTCATAAATTATGCAGGTAGTCCCATACTACCACATAGTAGTGCATTGAGCAGTGATAGTCACAAAAAGTTAGTGTATGGCTGTAAACGAGGAAATAGTCAAAACATGTCATAAATCATACAGGTAGTCCCACACTCTCGCATTGTAGTGAAAAGAGTAATGAAAATATAACCCAAGAATTTAGGTTTAAATTCCATGGCATAAGGATTAACATTGGTAGCACAAGGATTAAATTTAATAGAAGAAGGATTAAATCCCACGGTATAAAGATTAAAAGTGGCGGCATAAGGATTAAATCCAGCGAAACAAGGATTAAAAGTGGCGGCATGAGGATTAAATTCCACGGTATAATGATTGAATTCCGCGGTAAAAGGATTAAATACGACGGGAAAACCTGTAGAACTGCCTATACTACCCTTAATGCGATGTAATTTGTTCATTTGTAGATAATCCCAGTTTCGCTGCCATGCTTCATGGATTTTCCTCTTCAGGACCGATTGAAGGTCCTGATAAGGAATCTCGAAGGGAGTTGTATCATTAGAAAGAGCTGCTGCTGCTGCAGCGTCCGCGAGTTCGTTGCCGGGTATACCCACGTGACTCGGCACCCAGCAGAACATTATTGAGAGACCTTTCTTGGTAGCTCTGAAAGCCAGGCATTGTGCACGCTGTACAAGAAGGTTTTTTTGCGTGCTGAGGCTACATATGGCTTGCAAACAGCTGAGGGAGTCCACATATATAACCGACGACTTGATGTGATGTTGTACAATGTGATTTAAGGCTAAAATTACACCATATACTTCTGCACTGAAGATAGAAAAGCTGTTTGTCAGACAGTGGGACTTCGTACACGTGTCAGTTACCATTGCGCACTAGACCCCGGTTTATGTTTTAGAGCCATCCGCGTAAAAGGTCTCCAAAACCTTGTTTCAAGTCTGCAAATTCCTGTTGGAGCACAACATGCGGGGTATCCTGCTGTTTAAATTTTGATAGTGAAAAGTTACATTGTGGAGGCGGCTGCCATGGAGGAACCCTTGCTCCAGTTTCCAACACGAAAGAGCGACAATGTGTAAACCCATAGCGTTGAACATCTTGCAAAGTGGCGGGACACTCGTGGGTCTATTAGTGGAAGTGTTGTTTAAAGCGCGTGTTCCTTAACACAAGGGAGGGCCGGATTATCAGGATATCCTCTTATCCTTAACGCGTAAGAAGTGGCAAGATAAAACCTTCGCCGTTCAAGGGATCATTCATTGCATGCAACATAGAGGCTCTCAGCCGGCGAGGTGCGGAATGCCCCCAGGACCAGACGAAGTCCCTGGTGATGAATAGGATCAAGACGTCTCAGAACTGATTGACGCGCTGAACCATACCCCAATGACCCATAGTCAAGTCTTGAACGGATCATGGACATATAGACTCTGTGAAGAGTTTCTCTATCTGCTTCCCATGACCTGTGTGACAGTACTTTCAAAAGGTTTAAGGATTTTGTACATTCTGCTTTCAGGTGTGTGATTTGAGTCCAGAACGTCAATTTCTTATCGAAGATGAGACCGAGAAACTTGTATTGTGGCTGAACAGCTAGGTTGCGCCTGTCCATTTTAAGAGAAGGTTCGGGGAGCATTCCCCTTACTCTAGAAAAGGGAACACAAACTGTTTTGTCGGGTGAAAACCTAAACCCGTTTTCGTTTGCCCACTTGCTCAGTTTATTTGTAGTGAGCTGTAAGTGTCGTTCGCATCTACCCAGATCAGTGGAACAGCACGATATCTGTAGATCGGGAATGTAGGGAATAGGTAATAGCAGGTGGAATTGCATTCACAACAGAATTCATTTTAACTATAAACAGTGTCACACTCAGCACAGATCCCTGCGGGGCACCATTTTCTTGGATAAAAGGTTGTCATAATACTCTGCCAAGAAGGACCCTGAAGGTCCTCCCCTCAAGAAAGTTAGCGATACAACACAAAAGACGGCCCCGTATCCCGAAAACGTGCAGGTCACGAAGGATACCGTAGCGCCACGCAGTGTCGTAGGCCTTTTCTAGGTCAAAGAAGGCTGAGCTGTTTTCTCACAAATGCTCCCCGGATGGTAGTTTCTAGGCGAACAAGATGGTCAACTGTAGAGCATCCGACTCGAAACCCACACTGATACTTACTAAGACACTGATTTTCTTCTAGATAACAGACAAGGCGGTTGTTTACCATCCGTTCAAACGTTTTGCCGTGGCAACTCATGAGAGCTATAGGCCTGTAACTGCTTGGGTTGGAGGCATCTTTTCCTGGTTTCAAAAAAGGAAGGATTGTGGCTAATTTCCAACGAGAAGGAAGCTGCCCTTGTTTCCAAACTAAGTTAAAGAAGTGGAGAACACATTCTCGTACTTCAGCTGACAGGTGCCTATCGAGTATGTGATGCGATCTGGTCCTGGGGATGTGTCTTTCGATGGCAAGGCCCTGGAAGCTCAGTCATATTAAAAGGCATATTATACTCGAAATGTTCACCATGACCGGCAGATATACTCCTCTTTTCAGCAGATGTTTTAACCTTCAAGAATTCTTTACTGTAACGTTCAGAACTGGAAACGCTCTGAAAATGTTCACCAAAGACGTTGGCTTGGTCTACCAAACTGTCACAGGGAGACCCATTGATTTGCAGAAGAGGGGTAGAAAAGTTATGATAGTCGCCCTTAATATTTCTCAGCCTGTCCCAAACTTTCTTTGAGGGTGTATTTGATGTTAATGACGAAACAAAGCCTCTCCACGATTCTTTTTGAGCTTGTTTCCTTGTCCATCTCGCTTTCGCCCGTGCTTGTTTAAAGGTAAGTAAATTCTGTGTAGTGGGGTACCTACGAAAGATAGTCCATGCTCGGTTTTGTTCTTTTCGTGTTTTGTCACAGTCACTCATCCACCAAGGCTTGGGGCGCTTGGGGATGCGACCAGATGTCTGTGGAATGGACTCAATAGCTGCCTCTATGATTGTGGCTGTAATAAAGTCATTAGCCTTGTTGACGTCGATACCAAATAAAGACCCCAATGGTAGTGTGGCTTTCTCTTGAAAGAGGTTCCAATCTGCTAAGGATAGTTTCCATTGTGGTCATCGTGTATTCATAGTGTTTGATGCATGGTTTAACCTTAGGACTAAAGGGAAGTAATCACTACCTCGAGGGTTGTCCTCTACTGCCCAGTCTATGTCCTGGAACAGAGATGGGCTGCAGAAGGAAAGGTCAATTGCTGAAAAGGACTGTGTGGCACTAGTTACGTAGGTTGCAGCTCCTGTGTTGAGGATGCAAATCGACCTTGCAAGCAAAATCCTTTCTATCATCTTTCCCCGTCTGTCGGTCTTTGGACTGCCCCATAAACAGTTATGGGCATTCAAATCTCCAAGTACGAGATATGGCGATGGAAGTTCATCCAGTAAATGTTCGAGTTGTTTTTGCTCTACCACCACCGATGGAGGCAGATATAAAGAGCAAATTGTAAAAACCCTATGAAGACAACCTTGAACAGCAACTGCTTCAAGATCTGTTTTCAGTGGAAGGTGCTTCGTAGGAACGGAATTCCGTGTGAGGATTGCAACACCTCCAGATGTACGTGTTGCATCTAGACGATCTTTTCGGAACAGGTTCCACCGCCTGAGAGTGTGTGTCTGTTGGGGATTCAGGTAAGTTTCTTGTAAGGCAACACAAAATGCGTCATACTTGTCTGAAAGATCGTTGATGCGTTGATGTCGTCGAGATTCGTGAAAAGCCTTCGACAATTCCACTGTACGATAGCCATAATGAAGAACATCAGAGAGATGTATACAAGACGTGCCTGCATTATGGAGAGGAGTGTACTGTTCAAGCAAAGTTTCATTATCTTTTCTTTGGGTTTCCTTCCGAGCACCCGCTAGTTCCTTATGCGATATATCCGGGAGTGAGTCACGCCCCGATAGACTACGTGCAGTCTGTCTTTTAGACTGGGAGCTCGCGCTCGCGAATGAGCCTTGCGAGCTTGCATCGTCATCGCACTCCATAGATTTCATAGTCATTTCCATGGGTGGCGGTGACAGCAGTGGCGTCGATGACGGTGACGCCACAGAAGTGAGTGGAGTGGGGGTGGATCTTCCACTCCCATGTTTTCCTCTGTGCTTATGTGTGTTTCAGTCTGTGCGTGTTTGGTGACCATTTGTGGCTTTCCTTTGACTATCGCTGCAAAAGATTTTTCAAAGACATATGATGATACCTTTTTTCTTGCCTCCGGATAGCTGAGGTTTTGAGTAACCTTAACGTGTAGAATCTCCGTCTCATATTTCCACTTCGGAAAAACTCGTGAATATGAGGGGTGCTCACCGGAGCAATTGACGCAGCGGTCGGCCCCCTTGCACTCCTTTGTGTCGTGGCCTGCCTGACCACATCTTGCACCACATGGGGAACCCAGGCATGCATCAGCAGCATGTCCGTATCTATTGCAGCGAAAACAGCGCAAGGGATTTGGTTACCCCCGTCACCTCTCGCTTTTAAGGATCTCTACCACGCCCCCTCGAGCGCACAGAGTGCAAAATCGTTATCGTGCGCTTGCGATAACATGTGCCTGCGGACACCCACCACGTGCCTAAAACAGTTCGGAGCCACACCACTCCACACTCCCTCACCCCAAAACAAGACATACAGTCTGCTAAACAAAACAAAAGGGGCCAACGTTCATGAAAGTTCTTTAGAAGTCATCAGGCATATCCAGGACGATGTCATCCATCTGGCGGGGGAGAACACCCTGCTCTCTTAACAGGTCTGGCCGGAGCCTTCGCAATACGTCCACTGCAGTTGCCACGTCGGAGGCTGTAGATCTGAAAGTTATTATTTCTGCTTCAGTCTTCTCTCGATGGAGTGAACCCCTCCGGTGTTCGCTACGATGTATCTCGGGTACGCCACAAGCCGGGCAAAGAATCCGGCGTTCTTCCTCCGTCAGAGGGAGGGGTGGATCTGCTGGATGACGTGCCTCGAGGGTTAATGTTCGAAAGGGCAGCGGGGCTTCTTCAGACCGGGTACCTCTCAGAGGCCGAGGTTGAGCGGCCCATTTCGACCGGGAAAGCCATGAGACGGGTCGGTGGTCAGCTACTACCGTCCAAGTGGCGACGGAATGAGTGCGGACACTCTGGCGGGCAGGTCTGGAATCCGACGATGTAATGGGGCGCTGCTGCCCCCCTCCTCGGGCCCTCATCTTGCGGCGTTCAGACTTTTCTAAAAAAAGTCTGCCGACTCCCAGCCGACGAGGTCGTAAGGCCTTGTGCAATACACAATGCGGGTTGCCGTGAATACGAAGCTCCCACGTGAAGAGGATATACAATGGGAAATCAGGAGCACCAGGGGCTAGTGACCGGAAAAGTGACTGCTACGTGCGTCGCCTACGAGGGCGCAGACTGTAGCGGGTAGAAGCTGGTCCGGAATCAGAAACCTGGTCTAGATCCTCGAGGGGAGGTTGAAATTAAAGCCTGCACTCTACTCATGGTGATAGTCAGTTCTGCCGGTCTCGTCCTTGCAAGGGCAACTGATAGGTACTGCAAGTGTTCCTGAAAATTTCTGGAAAACACTACGATATCATCCATGTACACCATTGAATTGTACGTCAAGGTCAGCTTGAATTCTTCCCATAGCAACAATTCCACCACGACTGGTGATGATGCAGCGGCCGTCCTGAAATGTCACCACGTGCTTGAGCTCTGTCAGTCGCTTAACAGAGATAAGGTTTGTTTCTAATGCAGGTACGTAAAGGGCGTTTCTGAGTACTTTTTTCTTCACCGTCGAGCGAGATACTTGACAAAAGGATTCCGCCTCCTATCCCTTCACAGTTTATATGCTGCCCATTAGCGACGGTGACACGTTCTGCCCTATCCCTGTAATTATTCGTGAAGAAGTTGCGGTCATTGCACATGTGGCTAGTGGCTCCAGAGTCAATACACCAATTCTTCAGGGAACAATCACTTGACGAAAAAAAAAGCAATCTTAGTCGATAATGTTCGTTGCGACGCTGCTGTCCTGACTCGTTGCCTCCCACGCTGTCTTGGAAGTACTCCTCGGTGCTTTCCAATGCACAATCTCGCTTCAAATGTCCAATCTTCTTGCAGAAGAAGCACTCCCGACCGTCCCCAGGATTCCTTGTGATGTCTTGGCCTTGCGTCCGGAAGCTTAGCTTCCGTGTCAGTTGTCGTAGCTGTCATTTCCCGTTTCCTCTTGTACTCGTCAGCCAATTTTCCTTTCACATATACTCCAATGTGAGATCGTCATCAGGGCGAGTATCAAGAGCTGTAACAAGTGCTTCATAACTATCTACGATTAACTAACTACGATTGATAGAGCTTCCTGAGTAGGTAGAGTTTATTGGTGAGGTTAGCTCTCTCGTGGACTTTTCTCAGTTCTTCCTACATCTGTCTTGACGATGTACAGTTACAAACATGAATAATTTGGCTGCCGTCAATGCTGAGACAAATCGTACTCTGCGCTTTACGATCTCCTGCAATCCACGCACTGGAGGGAGGACTCTCTGGGGTTGCATCCGAAACATACTTCCATGTCTCTTCACGAATGAGGACCATCTTCGTTTTACATTTCCATGCTTGATAGTTGCCGTCTACCGACTTCGACACCACGAACTTACTTGAGTCTGCCATCCTTCATCACTCAGTGTAGCCGAGACCTGGGCCCATAATGTAAGTGCTAGCAGACCAGACCAGTGACAGAGAACCAGAGAACAAGGCTTATTCTAAGGTCCCGCGCAGAAAGACAGTGGGACCGTGCTAGATGCAAGTAAGTTGTCGTTTTCTTCATCTGCCAACAATATCCCAATACGGTATCCATTAACCGTTGGAAACTGGCGGGAGAGTTACACAGACCGAACGGCATCCGTACAAACTCAAACAAACCCCTATGACAGGTAGTAAAGGCTGTTTTCGGGACATCCTCCGGGGCAACTTGGATTTGCAAAAACCCTCTGGTACAATCAAGCGTTGAAAACACAGTAGCATTGCCCAGGGAATATGGGACCTTTGAACTGCACCGGTCTGGAGCATTTCGTCTAGAGCAGCGTCTAACAACGACGCGCGCTTAATGCACACTCAATGGCCTCGGATTACAACGCCAGGGTCTAGCGTTACCGGTGTCTATATGGGCACGTACGTCGACTGAAAGCAACAGTCGACTGATCGCAAAGGTCGGCTTGGGACGGTTTACATGGCAGGAAGCGATGCGCCTTAGTCCGCCGGGCAATTCAGTCGACTCAGAGGATGAAAGCGCCACCAAGGCACTAAAGTGGTCACTTTGCAATTGCGTACTGTTTTATCAGTGTGTGAAGTCCTTTACTGCGCCCATAAACATTAAAGCCTACTACCAACGGCCCAGTCGATGCCCAATGCTGCTGGCTTGAAACGCTTTGCACCGGCGGGAACGTCAACCGTGTCCGTCGCCATGTTTATTATCTGTGTTGCGGGCGGAGCACGGCGGCAGATGCGGTTGTGACGTAGCGGAAACCGTCGGTACAGTCCACTTGCCCGGTTTACATGGCGAAGGCGAGACGACTCCAGTCGTCTGATCTACCCCAACGTAGCGACTTATTTCTGCTGCGTCGACGTCCCCTTTTGGTCGATGTAGGCGGGTTTACATGGAGAGGGGAGATCGACCTATCTCGCCCAGTCGACTTATGGCGCCTTCATGTAAACGCGCCTTATGCTATGCTGTAACACAGACGACTTACCCGGTTTCTCCGTAAAAACAGTCTCCGATAAGCGAGAGCATAGCCCCCGCGTAGATAAGGGCGATGTAATCTCTACCCAAAATTCGAACGGCGATGTTTGGTTCCCTGTCCTCGATGTTATCTCGGACGGAAAAAGCAAAATGAGCTAAAGCGTCTCCTATTATCTTGCTGCTTGCGAAGCCAGCTTCCGAATTATCGGGGTCACGGATTGTAACCGATCGTTCGCTCTTCCGGCAAACAGCCGATGACAGTAAGCCAGCATTCCGGATTGGGGGAAAATGTCCCTAAGCCGTCCTGTCGCGCAGCTTATAAAGCCGCCGCAAAGGGAGTCCCGACCGCGTATAGACCGGTTTCGAAATTCCGCCCTCTAGCGGCGGCGTAGTGCTCCGGCCACCATGTTGCGGGAGACCGTCCGTATGGTCTGCATGGCATTGCACGTCTGTCCGTCCGTACGGCGTTGTTGTTAACCTCTGTTTCGACGCTGACATCTCCTGCTGATTCTTTTTATCTCACGGTGCGTGGTGTCACAACCATTTCCCATCACCGGTTGGGTGAAGGACCTTTAAAAACTGCCGAAGCTCTCGGAGGAAAGCATTACGTCCTTCAGCCCATCGGAACGAAATGTGCGAAGGAGTTATAACTTCTGCGCAGGGGCGGATCCAGGGCCCCCCCCCCCCCCGAGACATACCTCTACCCCCCATTCCGGCAGATTTTCCTGCCGCACGCTCCCTTTTCCCGCCAATCCCGCGTGCGCCTTTCGCCCCAAGATTGCGCGAATGGCATGACATATACTCGCCGACGAACACTTCGTTGCCTAAAAAGGAGCGAAGACGCAGGTGGTGCGAGGAGGAATCACATTCGCCTCCTCTCAGCGCGCGGAACGCGCCGGACACTGCACAGTGGATAAAGTCAGCGATTTGACGTTTGGGGGGGGGGGGGTCAGTGGCTGCCTGGAGTCTACAACGCTAAGGCGTCCTCATTCAGCTTCACAAAGAGACAGCACGTTAGGAAAATGGTAGGACATATTTTTCTGCTGTTTAGACATACGTATAGAGGAAGACAAATAGATACTGGTGTAGGATTACAGGGCGTTATGCACAGGGTTGGCCGAAATAAAGTTCCTTGTCTGTAATTAAGGTAAAACGAAATAAAGCAGCGTTTGTGGGCGTCGAATTAAATGTTAGGAGACGTATTATGCGCTGAAATTTCACATGGAAAGCGCCACTTCGTCTAATTCGTTCTGAATGAGCCGTAAAAATTTGAATGACCCCCCCCCCCCTCCCGTCTTCTTTCTTTTTTAGTGCCCCCCCCCGAGGATCTTCCCTGGATCCGCCCCTGCTTCTGCGTAGAGCAGTACGTAGTCACTTCATCAATTCAAGCCAATTGTTCGAGGCGAGCATAGACTCCAGTTAAGTTCTTATTCATGCGGCTTTGCACAACTCAAGCAAACGTTTTCTGACACAGTGTTGAAGTAGCCTTTTCTACGCGCACCTCAACGCTGATCTTTTCATTCTTGTCATATGAGTGTACGAAAGGCTTAAATAACAGTTCCGTGCTCAGTGATCCTATCTTGAAGTACGCTCTATTAAACGTTTTTTTTTTTCGCAGTACTTGAGTTACGAACAGGCGCTGCGTCAAAAGTGGCACCTGTATTTAACCCAAGTAGCAGAAAAGCGGCAGTTTTCCTTCAGTCGCTTGTTTTGGGAGGGACTGAGTTTCCAAAACCACAACAAAAAAAAGAAATACCATACACAACGTAATGTTAATTTGCGGTGAACATTATGTCCTTTGCTATTTGTGGCAATGCAGTTAAGGGTGAACAAATTTGTTTATACACTCATTTATTTGCAGGCCAGGTGTATGCTTCATCAAAGGGTTATGCTACAAAAGCAAGAAGAAGACAGAAAATCCCTACTCTACGCTGCTGTGCTTACACGAAAGTGCAGCCGTGCAGGATGGTGCCTGCGACTGCCCTGCTGGACGACAAGTTTGCAACCACCAAGCAGCTGTGCTAAGGACTGTCCTCCTACTTCAACAGTGCGGATTCAAAGAGGCCCCTCCAGAACTGTCATGCACCGACCTTCCACAGCAATGGAAGACACCTCGTGGCAGCAGGATTCCGGGGACATCGGTGCAGTCTGTAGACTGGCGCAGTGTCCGAGAAGGAGGACTGGATGAACCCATACCAGTGCGGATTTACGATGCACAGAAAACTGAACATGCCTTGAACATGCCTTGAACAGGAGCTAGCGGCTAAGAGGCTGGGCAACACCCTTCAAGAAATCAACAGCAAGAACCCATTCCTTCATACGCTACTACATCTTGGACCACAGGAACATAAAAGCACACGACTTGGCACGGCTTTTGCAAGCTCCCCACTTTCGTACCATCAGGCCCTGCTACCCTTCGGATTTGCTTCCTGTGTCTGGGAGAATTTTTTGAAGCCTTCCCAAACCAGCTTTTCACTGCAAGAGTTTTCCTTCTTCTCTGGCTTGTCACCCTGCACCATATCTGGTTCATTTCCAGAAAACCAACTGGAAGTTTTGAAGGTACTACATTATCACTATTTTCAGGAAATCCCAACACTTGCGCACTCACATGAAACATTGTTTGCCCCAAATTGACGTATAGGATGCATAATTGTGAACTGCATGGCTTATGATGACACAGTCTGCCCTTCATAACAGCATGGCGTCCGTAAATATAAATCAAATCAATACAACCTGTTTTCATTCACAGTGGCTGTGTGTCACCAGCTCTGCTGCTCGTGAAATTGAGAGGAACACACGACAGCAGAGGAACAGTTCGACCTGGCTGAAGGAGAGGACTGCACGTTTGACAGCCTCCAACTTTGGTGCTGTCATAAAGCGTGCCACTTGGACAAAGAAGGGCGTCGACAACCTGGTAAAAAGCAGAGACCTACCAAGGGTGAAAGCTGTAAAGTATGTATATATGGATTTAACTATGGTTCCTGGAGGCTACTTGCATTGAGTAACCCTACTCACAATGACTTATGCTGCAGGTATGGCACTGACAATGAAAACATCGCCCGTGACAGATATAAAGCAGTCCTGCGCACCCTCGGACATGGAATTACAGTTAGTCCGTGCGGCCTGCTGGTTCCGCCCTCGTGTCCCTGGCTAGGAGCATCTCCAGATGGCATTATTTTTGACCCAAAGGAAGACCCTCCTCACGGAGTCCTGGAAATTAAATACTCCTATTCTCTCCGAAATGCCAGCCTGGACGAACTCTCAGAGGAAAGCTTTTTCTCAGTAAGGGCGGTAGAGGATAAGGCAGCTGAGTGCGAGGATGGTGAAAATGTGCCGCTTTCAAGCAGAACCAGGAAGCCAGTGCTCAACAGGGAACACGAGTACTACTATCAGGTGCTTGGACAAATGGCGTTATCAGGGTTACAATGGGCCGACTTTGTTGTTTACTCGAGGGATTTTATACTTATCGAGAGAATACCTTTTTCAAAGTGTGATTGGGAACGTGTGGAGCGCAAGCTCAACCAATTCTATTTGGAAACACTGCTGCCTAGATTTTCCACCAATCAAACACAGAATGTGCCCTGTCGAAGGAAAGATAGAACGTTCAAGTGGACGTTCCTTGGTTCCAGGAGGTCTGCTATTTTGAAGCCTTTGTCGGCCATCACTGAGTCGTTTTCAGCGAAATCCATCTGCAGGAACCCACTTCTCACAATGCACTCCCTGTCAGACATGCTGCCAGTGAAAAGTTCTGACACAAAAGTGACAACTCCGCTCAGGGCTATTCCTATCAGTCCTTTGAACGTGTTAGTCGACTTCTAGTTCGAGTACGTTCTTGATTGCATCACGAACGAGGTTGGCGCCTCGCATTTGACTTCAGTAGCATCAATTATCACACATGTTGTTGGGTAGCGGTCTTTAAATGGGTCCTGCATTGTGCAATCAACAGTTTCGCGTGACTGCCAAATGGGAAGTTGTCCAAGTTGCACATACATAAAGTTTATCCATGTAGTGAAGGTCTTGGACACGTAGCTCTTCGAGACACAAAACAGGTGTGCTAGGTGTTGGTGGAAGAGACCCAGCTTGAGCTTCACTAGCACGAGGAAAAGCTAATTCTCAGTGCCCCAGAACTTCTCAATGCAGAAAGGCATTTTTTCTTCCTGAAGTCTTCTGCACTTGTCCTTGCAGATTTCCAACTCGTGGCTAAGCCTATAATTTTCTGATGTCTTGAGCTGTAGTTGACACTTCAGCTCCTGAACCTCCTCTGTCAACTCAGTGATGACCGTTTCCTTCCTTCCCACGTCATCTTTAGCACAAGCAAGTTTCTTCAATGCCGTGTCGAGTTTCTCTTGAGGTGACACGACTTCCTTTGTGACTGTGTCCGGAGGAACAGTATTTTCCTGTCCTTCTTGGCTTTCTGCAGTAATGGTGCTCACTCGCTTTTCCACCAGAATGCTGCGTCTGATCAGTGGTCGGCGTGGCTTTTGTTTTGGCGAAGCAAACGAAAAGATCGATGGAACAGCTTGGTCCCGGAGGATGTGTTTCCCACTGGCCACATTTGGAACGAAGTCATCTTCTGTTCAAATGTTTGAAGAATACTTTTGTGTGCCTCGTTACTTCGAATAGCGGCCCTTCGTCTCGTTTAATCTTGATTATCCATTGCTTGAACAGGGAGTCACTTTTTGGGAACTTGTGATACGTTACCTGAAAAATAGTTGCATAAACATTAATTGGAGGTTGCACATTTTGTTGGTTCATATAGCACGTTTCACCTAAATTGATAAGAAATTGTATCCAAAGAGACAAGTCTAGCTTTTTTTAATCAAAGGTTCACGTACAGCCTCGTGGATTATTATAGACATTTAGAAGACTACCTCCAATTAAACATGCCCAACGATTAACGGTTAACTAAGAGCAAGAGTTGGTTCGCAAGTTGATTACGACCGTGACTTAGCGCGCAAAAACGCACAGAAACTTACGTGCATGAAAAGCAATCGCGACTACTGACAGCGTGTTACATCAAGTGTGGGCAAACTTCCCGTTTTAGTTAACATCTTGCAGAAAGTGCCCGCGTGCGAAGCTGCCTATTTTGTTCACCGCAGCTACGTTGCAATGACACACGCACTTTGGGATAGCCATTGTATCACATACATTGGAAGTGGCGACTTACATTTCTGCCTTCCTCGTCGAGATATCCCACTTGTCGGCAGAGAGGTACACAGCAGCTGCACGGCATATTGCACTGAAACCGGCGGTTTGACCGCGTGATAGCAGCGCAGCAGCTACTATACGTACAGCACAGCAGGTGCGTGAGTGCCAGATCCTCCCGCAACATGGCGGCTCCGGCGCGGTGCGCGTAGCACGCAACAGATGGCGCGGATTTTCGAAAGGGGTCTATAGCGCTCGTTCTCAAGGTCCTGCAGGCACCTTTACTGAGTCTGCCGCTGATCCCGGCCCTGCGGTCGCCGAGTCACTTCCAGCTGGCTTCTCGTCAGACCAAGGTCACGGATCTGCCAGATACCGGGGCTTGCTACGTGTAGCTTACCCGTGTAGCGGCGAACAGTCCATAGGGTGGCTCTCTCCCTGGCTCAAGTGCGGATTGGACGGGTGCAACTTCTGCAATTAAGCTTAACGAAACACCACAAAACCCATACAATGACAGAATAGGGGACAAGACAAAAAGAGAAAACCCCGGTTCCCACTAGGCTAATGCTACCCTAAGCAATACCAACGCCAGGGCCGCACATCCTGCACCACACCGGGCGTACGTGCGGCCCAAAGTCTGGGCGCCACTTGTGGGATTCTGTCATTCCCACTCTCAGGGTGTCCGCTCGGCCGCTCCAGGCGAGGAAAGCAGCACAACAAATTGTAATAACAAAGAAAGAAAGAAGGTTTATTTCATACCCGACATGTATCCGTCACCGTACCTCACCGCACCGCCGACAGAGAAGAGCACCATTCCCCCGTCACCTCTGGCTTTTTTCTAGGATCTCTACCACGCCCCCTCGAGCGTACCGAGTGCAAAATCGTTATCGTGCGCTTGCGATAACATGTGTCTGCGGACACCCTCTACGTGCCCAAAACAGTTCGGAGCCACATCACTCCACAACTCTTAACGGATCACTACCCTTTAGTGCCACTGCTTGGCCCCAAACACACTTCAACTGGGGTAGCAACAGCGAAAATCCCGCGTTGGAGACTGATTTTAGCTGAATCAACTATAAACTTGACTATCGCAAGGGAGCTGTCATCCAGGACGCTGACGCGCTCTCACGTCTTCCTCTGGAAACCAGCGAAGAAAGCAATTGAATTTACTTTTCACCAGTTGAAGAATCTCCGCTTCACAATCAAGAGGTTCAAAAAGAAACGCAAAAAGACGGAAAGCTACGAAAAATTATATTCATGATAAAGCATGGATGGCCACAGAAAGTTCCCGAAGAATTGAAACTGTGATGAACACGCAAAGAAGCACTGACCGTAGACAGCAACTGCCTTGTTTTGGGGAATAATACTTGTGATTCCGAGAACTTTGAGAAACAAAGTATTGAAGTTATTACATGAGGAGCACCCAGGGATTTGTAGAATGAAAACGTTGGCCAGACAACATGTCTGGTGGCCCAACATCGACACAGAAATTGAGAATATTGTCAGAGAATGCCAGAGTGCGATTCCCATGAAGAGCACTACCACCACCAACGTGATCGAGCAGTTGAGCATACTCTTCGCGCAGTTTGGTCTTCCAGAGACTGTTGTCTCAGATAACGGTCCACAATTCACGAGCACAGAGTTTCGGCTTTCTTTCTTTTTTCGGTTTCTTCGAAATAACCGAATTGATGATAAACTGATACCCCCGTATCACGCTGCCTCTGATGTAGACCCCACGCTTTCTCTCGTCCTTCCTCCGCGACTACCGCGCCCCTTAACTGCTCTCTTCCACCGCATGAGGCTCAACGTTGCCTTTACACCTGCCTTTCAACACCGTCTCGGCTCCACCTCGTCTTCCCTCTGCCCCACTTGTGGAGTGCACGGCGACCTCATCCACGTCATCCTGGCATGTGGGCAGTACCACCACGAGCGTGCCCTAATGGAACTCTCTATGCAACGCATTGACAAGCGGCCGTTCAACCTAGCGAAGATCCTCGGTCCGTGGTCGAACGCTGCCCACCAGACGCAGGGCCTTCGTCTTCTGGCGGAGTACTTGTGCTCCACCGGTCTGGCGACGGCTCTTTGACAGCCCCATCACCATCCCTTCATCCTCCCCCAACGCGAAATAGGGCAGTGTACCGCCTCAGCGGCGGTGAATCGCCCACCCCGTCACCATCCACTGTATGTGTATGTGTGTGCCTCTAATGGCCGAAAGAAATGTGCAAACTATAAAACAAGCCCTCCTCAAAAGTGCTCAAGAAAATCGAAGGCGAAGAACTGGGAAGTCCCTGCAACAGCGGATATCAGACTTTATGTTTCATTATAGAACAGTTTTACAGGGGGAGGGCCTGCTAAATTATTCTTGGGAAGGAAGCCAAGAACACTGTTACGGCAGCTGCAACCCCAGCGGAAGGTAAACCACAACCCATAGCCCGCGCAATGGGAAGGAATGCGCAAGATGAAGATCAGGGCAGATAAGCAGCGAGGAACCGAAAGAACATTCAAAGTAGGCGATTTGGTATGGGTGAAAAATGTGCGTGGCGAAAAATTTAGTTGGTCCGAAGGGAGGATCATTCGCGTCATTAGCCCTGTCACAGACTTGCTACGCGTACAAGGGCGAGTTCGTTTTGTTGACGCAGACCACGTAAGGCTTCGACATGGCTCAAAGACGGGAGCACCCCAGGTTTCGTCGCACGAGGGTAGTATGGCGGAAGAGGTACAAAGAACGGACTCTCGTTCAGTTACAGACACTCGGTTGAACAGTTCGGACTCTGATAGCGAAAGCGCTGATGAAGAAGAGCAAGGTTTGGAGTTACTTGAGATTAGCCAGAATCAATCAGAGGGCTACGAAACTTGCCAGGAACAACCGGGGCGTTTAAGCCGAAGTAGTCAACGCGAGAGAAAGGCCCTGCAGAGGCCCGTGTACAGGAAGTTAGGATTACCAAGTTAAAAATCATGTTGCCTTGGTAGTTCATTGACAAGTTGTGATGCACTCTGTTTGGACATTGGTAAAAAAAATAGCTTGTTGTAAGGGGGAAGAAATGTTGCATGTAAGGGTTCGGCTTTCTTATCATTGCATAGATTGTAAACATGATACGTTTGGTACGTTGATGTGATAACTGCCGGGTGCGCAGTGGCGACACATTCGTTGTATAAAAGGCTTGAGGGGCGTATCAAATAAAGTCTTCTTGTCTGGTACTTGCATGAGGTATACGTCGTGCATCTTTCAGTTCATGTAACAGAAGCGTACTTCACACTGACATGCTGTTGTTGTAACAATGTCTTTTGAAAGGATATTTCTTACAGGTTGAGCTCGTACGGGGTGGCTGGCACGTGAGTCAAGGCATTTGTCATGAGGCGGGGGAAACACAATCTTGCACAAGTCGGATGGCGTTACTTTTTACGCAAGAAAGGCAAACTGGACGGGAAATCGGGAATCATCAGGTGTACAAAACACAGGAGACCATGATCGCCCAGGAGCTCAGTGTCTCAAGCAATCCTTTCCATAGTCGCTGTTCGTTGTTCGGACATTGCAAATACGTGCCCCATGACTGTACTTTTTGTGGATTGTGGCAATGTGTGTTGATGATGTACGGTATGTTTTCAAAGACTGTAAGTGCTGAATGAAACTTTTGTTGTTGCTGTTTAATTACTATGTCTTGCAAGCGATCCTCAACTCCATGGTGAGCCCCACTTTTGCACGCCATCTGAAATGACTTTTTACCTTTATATCTGCCATTTGTGATTTTCACATCTAGTGTATTGTTATGTGTGTAACGATAAATGTTCGCGCAGAAACTATGTCCAGTGCAATTCCTTTTTACAGCGAAAACATACTTACTGCTCATTTGAAGCAGCAGCATCGAAAATAATAGTTGTTTTTAATATAATCCTTGTCCCAAGCAACCTATTGAGAATGGGAATTTTGGTGGATTTTCAATGGGACTTCTTTGCGTGACCAACAATTTAATTCTATTAGATTTTCGAGGCATTTTTAATGGGACCATTAGCAGCAGGGATGTCTGAAAATTATGCAAAACACCGCAATTGTTCTCGTATCATGTCCTATACCAACCAGACAAAATCATTGCTCTTTGGGGAGAAGGAAAGAACAGAAACAAGGCTGAGTTAGGTATTTGATTTGTTGCTTTACGCTAAGCCCTTTACACAGTACGCGATTGTCTGCATTGTGCTTGCAACTTTTTGCGGACGGAAGCTTCGAAGAGTGAATCAACGGAACCATCGTTTCCATCAAACTACCTTCTGCAGCTCCTGCACGGCGCCTGCAAGTTGAAGCCATAGGAGGTGCTTTTGATATCCCGAAATCGCGGAATTTTCGGTCAGAAAATCCCTCGATTTCGGGATCGAAAAATTGTGCGGGATCCCAGTATATCGGGATCCCGGGTTCCCAACTCTAGCCACCACCAAGCACGTCGACCGCACCTACCCCAAATATCACCCCCTCCCCCGGAGGTGACTGCGACCACGTGATGGTGTTACTTCGCCAATCATCCTGGCGGTTGCCGTGGAGGCTACTGAGGGATGCTCATGTTTTCTGTGGTGGATAGTTCTCCACGACCACCCGATTCCAGGAGCAAGAGGGACTGCACACTCCTCCCTCTTTCACCCTTTCATGTTCCTTTCCCCGGGGTGCACCGGACCGCTACCCCAAGCAGGCTGACCACACGTTCCCCAAAAGTCATCCACCCCTCAGAGGTGACTGCATCTTCTTGCGGTTTCGGGTCCGAGTGGTCTGGTGCCGGAGGTAGTCAGGCAGGGGTCCGTTACGAGAAACACAACAAGGTTTATTTACATGCTCTGCTACTATCTGCTGCACTTTGACACATGCAGCTCTGTACACCACATTTGCTTCACACAGTTATGCAGCAAGTCTGGAGCAACGTGCTGCACCTTACTGCATAGGGTCATGCAGTAACAAGTCTGCTGTAATCCTGTAATACCAGGTATCACCTCCGCTGCTGCCGGCTGATATTTGATGCACGCAGCTGTGTACCGCAAATCTGCTGAGTACTTGCTGCGCGCAGTTACGAAGCAGGTCTGGAACAACGTGCTGCACTTTGCTGAATAGGGCATGGAGTAGCAAGTCTGCTGTAATTGTGCAATACAAGGAATCACAGTAGCTCCGCTGCTGTCGGCTGTACTTTGATGCATACAAGTGTGTACAGCAAATCTGCGGCGTACTTGCTGCGCACAGTTACGCAGCAGGTCTGGAACAATGTGCTGCACCTTGCTGTACACGGACGTGGAGTAGGAAGTCCGCTGTAATTCTGCAATACGAGGTATCACAGTAGGTCTGCTGCACTTTGATGCATGCAACTGTGTACAGAAAATCTGCTGCGTACTTGCTGCGCACAGTTACGTAGCAGGTCTGGAACAATGTGTTGCACGTTCCTGCATAGGGGCATGGAGTAGCAAGTCTGCTGTAATTGTGCAATACGAGGTATCACAGTAGCTCCGCTGCTGTCGGCTGTACTTTGATGCACGCAGCTGTGTACAGAAAATCTGCTGCGTACTTGCTGCACACAGTTACGCACCAGTTCTGGAACAATGTGTTTCACGTTGCTGCATAGGGCATGGAGTAGCACCTCTACTGTGCAATACGAGGTATCACAGCAGCTCTGCTGCTGTCTGCTGCACTTTGATGCATGCAACTGTGTACAGCAAATCTGCTGCGCAGGTCTAGATCAATGTGCTGCACCTGCATAGGCCATGGACTGGCAAGCGTGGTGTAACTGTGCAATATCACACTAGCTCCGCTGCTGTCAGCCGCACTTTGATGCATGAAGCAGTGTACAGCAAATCTGCTGCGTACTTGCTGCGCACAGTTACGCAGCAGGTCTGAATTATTGTGCTGCACCTTACTGCACAGGGACATGGAGTAGCAACTGGGCTGTTATTGTGCAATACAAGGTATTACTTAGCAATGCTGCTGCCTGCTGCACTTTGATGCATGCAGCTGTGTACAGCAAATCTGCTGCGCACAGTTGCGCAGCAGGTTTGGATCAATGTGCTGCACCTTGCTGCATAGGGCATGGAGTAGCACGTCTACTGTGCAATACGAGGTATCACAGCAGCTCTGCTGCTGTCTGCTGCACTTTGATGCATGCAACTGTGTACAGCAAATCTGCTGCGCAGGTCTAGATCAATGTGCTGCACCTGCATAGGCCATGGACTGGCAAGCGTGGTGTAACTGTGCAATATCACACTAGCTCCGCTGCTGTCAGCCGCACTTTGATGCATGAAGCAGTGTACAGCAAATCTGCTGCGTACTTGCTGCGCACAGTTACGCAGCAGGTCTGAATTATTGTGCTGCACCTTACTGCACAGGGACATGGAGTAGCAACTGGGCTGTTATTGTGCAATACAAGGTATTACTTAGCAATGCTGCTGCCTGCTGCACTTTGATGCATGCAGCTGTGTACAGCAAATCTGCTGCGCACAGTTGCGCAGCAGGTCTGGATCAATGTGCTGCACCTTGCTGCATAGGGCATGGAGTAGCAAGTCTGCTGTAATTGTGCAATACGAGGTATCACAGTAGCTCTGCTGCTGTCTGCTGCACTTTGATACAACGGTGTACAGCAAATCTGCTCCGCACAGTTGCGCAGCAGGTCTGGATCAATGTGCTGCGCCTTGCTGCATAGGGCATGGCGTAGCAACTGGTCTGTAATTATGCAATACGAGGTATCGCAGTAGCTAGGTTGCTGTCGGCTGCACTTTGATGCATGAAGCAGTGTACAGCAAATCTCCGGCGTACTTGCTGCGCATAGTTACGTAGCAGGTCTGGAATAATGTGCTGCACCTTGCAGCACAGGGACATGGAGTAGCAAGTGTGCTGTAATTGTGCAATACTAGCTATCACATTAGCTCTACTGCTGTCTGCTCAACTTTTATGCATTCAAGTGTGTACAGAAAATCTGCTGCGCACAATTACACAGCAGGTCTGTGTGCTGCACCTTGCTGCATAGGGCATCGAGTAGCAAGTCTGCTGTAATTGTGAAATACGAAGTATCACAGTAGCTCTGCTGCTGTCTGCTGCACTTTGACGCATGCAGCTGTGTACACTAAATCTGCTGCGTACTTTCTGCGCACAGTTACGCCGCAGGTCTGGAGAAATGTGTTGCACTTTGCTGCATAATGGGATGGAGTAGAAAACCTGCTGTAACTGGACAAAAAAGTAGAAAAAAAGAGAAACTCCGACTTAACATAACAAAATAACAAGGTTTACTCAGACGTTTCGTCCGTCATGCGACGGACATCATCAGTGCCAAACTGGATGAGAGATTACACAACCGGTCGGTATTTAAGGAGATGAGAGTATGCAATCACAGTAGCTCTGCTGCTGTCTGCTGCACGTTGATGCATGCAGCTGTGTACAGCAAATCTGAAGCGTACTTGCTGCGCATAGTTATGCAGCAGGTCTGGAACAATGTGCTGCACCTTGCTGCACAGGGTCATGAAGTAGCAAACCTGCTGTAATTGTGCAATAAGAAGTACCACAGTAGCTCTGCTGCTGTCTGCTGCACTTTGATGCATACAGCTGTGTACAGTAAAGCTGGAACGTACTTGCTGCGCACAGTTATGCAGCAGGTCTGGCACAATGTGCTGCACCTTGCTGCACAGGGTCATGAAGTAGCAAACCTTCTGTAATTGTGCAATAAGAAGTATCACAGTAGCTCTGCTGCTGTCTGCTCCTCTTTGATCATGCAGCTGTGTACAGTAAAGCTGGAACGTACTTGCTGCGCACAGTTATGCAGCAGGTCTGGAACAATGTGCTGCACCTTGCTGCACAGGGTCATGAAGTAGCAAACCTGCTGTAATCGTGCAATAAGAAGTATCACAGTAGCTCTGCTGCTGTCTGCTGCACTTTGATGCATGCAGCTGTATACAGTAAATCTGGAACGTACTTGCTGCGCACAGTTATGCAGCAGGTCTGGAACAATGTGCTGCACTTGACTGCACAGGGTCATGAAGTAGCAAACCTGCTGTAATTGTGCAATAAGAAGTAGCACAGTAGCTCTGCTGCTGTCTGCTGCACTTTGATGCATGCAGCTGTATACAGTAAATCTGGAACGTACTTGCTGCGCACAGTTATGCAGCAGGTCTGGAACAATGTGCTGCACTTGGCTGCACAGGGTCATGAAGTAGCAAACCTGCTGTAATTGTGCAATACGAAGTATCACAGTAGCTCTGCTGCTGTCTGCTGCACTTTCATGCATGCAGCTGTATACAGTAAATCTGAACCGTACTTGCTGCGCACAGTTATGCAGCAGGTCTGGAACAATGTGCTGCACTTGGCTGCACAGGGTCATGAAGTAGCAAACCTGCTGTAATTGTGCAATACGAAGTATCACAGTAGCTCTGCTGCTGTCTGCTGCACTTTCATGCATGCAGCTGTATACAGTAAATCTGGACCGTACTTGCTGCGCACAGTTATGCAGCAGGTCTGGAACAATGCGCTGCACTTGGCTGCACAGGGTCATGAAGTAGCAAACCTGCTGTAATTGTGCAATACGAAGTATCACAGTAGCTCTGCTGCTGTCTGCTGCACTTTCATGCATGCAGCTGTATACAGTAAATCTGGACCGTACTTGCTGCGCACAGTTATGCAGCAGCCCGATTGAAAAAATCACCAGAATTATTCTGGTGTTCCCTGATGTTCCTGGCGTTAACACTAGACTCTTTTGGTGTTTGTAATGTGCACATCAAAAATTTCTGGCGTGACACCAAGGTGATTCTGGTGCTGTCGGGTTCTCCTGATGTCAACACCAGAGTGGACTACTACGACACCAGAATGATTCTGGTGCCTTCTAGAATGCTTGGTGTGCGCACTAGACAGACGTAGTGTTTTAATGTGACCGTTAGAGCGGTCTGGTGTGGTTCACAGACACCAGACATACAGGCGCCAGGGCACGAGCACTACACGTTGTTACCATGAAACACGCTATTTACAATGATCATGAGTTCCTTAGCGCAACTTCTTTTACAAAGGAATGATAATTCGCATCGCAAATAATTCCCCGAGTGTCGAAATTGACAGGCTTGGCAGCTTTCATTCGAGTTTGAAAACGAAACTTTACGCTCTCATTGTCACATAAGACAGCGACAGCGCCATCGGCATTAGTGTCTGTTTTGAACTCAGCGTGCTGGTCGAGGTGGTTGAGGTAGCGTTTCGTCCTGGTTTTCAACATGAAAACTTCGCACGAATGTGAAGAACTTTGAATATGTGTTTCTGAAGTTCTGCAATATATGTCGTAGTTTGCTTTCCAACCTGTGCACAAGTGGAAGTATGAGAAAATACCAGAGATGCATTCGGGGTAGATGTGACGACTGGTCATTGGTGTGACGTCTTTGAATGTGCGTTTTGTCCGGCATCATGTGAACTGATTATTCATGGGATATGGACTACAAGAAGAGAGGACGGAAAATGACTGAAGAGTTGATCGAGTATGCTTTTCTAAATTATAACTGTGGCGCATGTGATGTATTCACACTCGTAGAAGAAATAACATTGCTTCTTTTTGTACTTTTATATTGTGGAGTGCATACTTCTCCTAACTGTGTATCATCAATGGTAGCAGTAATACAGACAGTTTTGCTACACGTGCTTGTCTGTTTCTATTTCTGATTCTCAGTATACTATATGCAAATAATTAGTTTAGGCTGCTAACAGCTGAGACACCTTTGCAGTAGAAAGAAACCTGTGATATCTTGTTTTATTGTTGACTGGTTTGATTAGTCGCTAACATTAATGAGTACATCCCAAGCAGCCTTAGTACCGGAATAACGAGCAGACCGTGTTGGTTGAATGTTGCACATTCATGTATGCATGTCAGGATCCCTTCGTGGTGTTTTATGATGCTAGACTATTGAACATTATGCTGTTTCACGCATTCGATCCCGTGAGGTACTTGGCTCCTCAGCGCCCTCACGAGGCTCTGAAAGCTGTGCATAATTTTGAACGCTTAGAGAAAAACAAACAGGACAGTACTAACACCGTGTTCGTGCTGTGGTGCCGCGCTTGCACTATCCTGCTTTCGCTCTCTCTCACACACACACACGTCTACAGCTATGCACAGCTTTTAGTCCATTGTGAGGTTCCTAACGGACCAAATACATCACGGGATTTAACGCATGAGACATCATAATGTTCAACAGTGGAGCATCACAGAACACCAGGGATCCTGGTGTGCAACACCAGAGCGCACACATCAGAGGTCCTGGTGTGAAACACCAGAGGACAGACACCAGGGAATTCTGATGCTAACATCAGAGAAGAAAGCACCAGGAATGTCCCAAATCACAGCCACCAAAAACACCAGAATGATTCTAGTGCTTTTTTCAATAAGGAGGTCTGGAACAATGTGCTGCACTTGGCTGCACAGGGTCATGAAGTAGCAAACCTGCTGTAATTGTGCAATACGAAGTATCACAGTAGCTCTGCTGCTGTCTGCTGCACTTTCATGCATGCAGCTGTATACAGTAAATCTGGACCGTACTTGCTGCGCACAGTTATGCAGCAGGTCTGGCACAATGTGCTGCACCTTGCTGCACAGGGTCATGAAGTAGCAAACCTGCTGTAATTGTGGAATAAACCTGCATATAAACATCTGGAATAAACGTTTTGATGCATGCAGCAGTGTACAGTAAATCTGCTGCGCACAGTTATGCAGCAAGTCTGCAGTAACGTGCTGCACCTTGCTGCATAGGGGCATGGAGCGGCAAGTCTGTCGTAATTTTGCAATACGAGGTATCACAGTCGCTCTGCTGCAGTCTTCTGCACTTTTATGCATGCAGCTGTGTGCAACAAGTCTGCTGCACCTTGTGCTCACAGTTACAAATAACTCAGGAATTATTCTGGTGCTTTCTAGTGTTCCTGGCGTTAACACTATACCCTTGTGGTGTTTGTAGTGTGTACATCAAAATTGTGCGACACCAGGGTGATACTGGTGCTGTCGGGTTCTCTTAATATCCACATTAGGCTTGCATGCTGTTTTTGATGTCCACATCAGAGCGGCCTACTATGACACCAGAATGATTCTGGTGCCCTCTAGCATGCATTATGTGCGCACTAGACTGACGTAGTGTTTTAATGTGACCGTTAGAGCGGTCTGGTGTGGTTCACGGACACCAGACACACAGGCACCAGAGTACGTAGCCCGCCATAGAGTACGTTCACTATGCGTAGTTACCATGAAAACCGCAATTTACAATTATCATAAGGTCGTTACGCAACTTCTTTTTCGAAAGGAATGATAATTCGCTTTGCAAAAAATTCCCTCGAGTGTCGAAACTTAGACGTTTCGCAGCTTTCACCCGAGTTTGAAAACGAAGCTTTACGCTCTCATTGTCACATAAGACAGCGACAGCGCCATCGGCATTAGTGTCTCTTTTGACCCTGAAGCTTCAAGAAGAGCGAGAAAGGCGGCAACGAATGAAGGATGACCTCAATGCAGTTATAGCGCAGATGACAAGCTATATGGAGGACAGGACGGCCTTAAACCAACTTCAGGATCAGATTAAACAAGTGTTTCAGTCGCTAACAGAGGGGCGGAATAACAAAGAGAAAGTTGAAGCACAGGTTCGGACCCTCCAAGCTGAACTTTGTCAGTATAAAGAGAGGTATCCCAAAGTAGAAGAGGAAGTGGGAACGGAAGTGGAAATCCTCCAGAAAGTGCCAACTAGGAGGAACGAGAATGGAAGACAGTCCTACATACACCCAAAAAAAGACTCTCCAATAGTGCACCGGCGTCTCCTGAACCCTCGAACCTTGGAACACCCTCAAGGAGCACTCCAGTGTCGCCAGAATGCCACACCGAAACCATCCGCAGTGCGGAAAGGCAACTACCCTGCAGGGACATACAAGGCAAAGCAATTTCTGAGGCGTCTGTAAGTCACAATGTGGGACTGCCCAAAGATACAGAAACGGAACTGGGAGAGTGTCACAGAGCATGGCCTGCCATCCCGTACACCTGCAAACATTTTCATAAATAGATCCCCAACCGTGCATGATTGTCCCTTTGAGGGCCGCCCCGATGGCGCGACAACGTAACGAGTCCCATCGAGCACTCGAGGACAGGCGAGCGGACGGCGCATTTCTTATCGCCGGCGGCATATTGGTAACGGAAGGGGTGGCGGTCCGAAGACGGGAGTGTCTAACTACGGGCACGTTCGTCGCCGGACAGTCTGATGACCTTTTGTTCCAAGGGAGGTTACAGTGAATAGGGAAAACGTTTCTTTTTGTGTGCTCACGCCGACACTGATGGGAAAAGCCATTTCCGATGGGAAGAGTGGCAAAATGTGTATGCTTTGGGAGGCCAATGCCGACACTTGTGGCGTATTTTTTTGTGTGTGTATTTGTTCAGTGTTGAAAAAGGTAAAAGATAAAGAAAACCCTTAACGTAAAAACATAAACAAACATCTCACGCCCCTTTTGTCCTGGCCAATCTCCCTTAGTGGCTCACGGCCATTACCTCATTGGTAGAAGAAGAAGAAGGCTAACCCCGCGTGGCCAGGGGGAGTCGAGTTGGAAAGTCCAAGGTGGCACGTAGCGTAACAAGTCTATCCGGCGTTTGGCGGGACTTGAGTTTTCGGACACGGCGGCGGGTGTGTTCATCGGCCGCTAAAGGCAGGAGTTTGTATCGACGGGTGACAACGACGGGTGTCGCGGCGACATAGGTCGTCACACCGGAACTAAGTGTCTTGGGACCTTGTGAGTATGTGTGCGTGTGCAAACATCCAGCCCGGGAACGCCGACTGAACGACTGGGACCCGACCACACCGAGCTCCAAGACCCCATCGCCCAGATAAGACTCTCTCCATTTCTGATCCTTTTGCTTAAATTGTTAATCTAAGTCTTCGTTCTAAGCTTCTTGTTAAAATCTACTTCTCTGTGACTCCATAGCGGTGTGTGACTATTTTTTATAATTTGTGCGTATCCCGCAACTTGGTGCTATTCGTTTGTTTTAATTGTTAACAAGAAATTATACAATTGTTTGATGAACGCAGACAGCCATTTATGACTCCCCCTCATTTCACTGACTCGGATTCACACGTACCGTACGGTGCGACATTGGCGGGTCCAAACCTCTTTCTTTTGTTTTCGTTCGCGAGGCAGGGTGTGCTTTGGGATAATTGCGCCAGTAGTGTTCGTTGGAACGGTCATCGCGGAATTTAGTCCCGATACCTTCCTTCTCGGTTCACCTGGGTCACCAAACGGAGCATTCCCTACCGGGCCTTGTGACAAAAACTGGCGTCCGCGACAGGACCCTGCTAATCTGTGAGACGAGTCTCGTGAGTGAGGTGCTGTGATCGACCCCATTGTAGTGCTCTGCTGGTGGGATTTTCTTGTGTGTGTGTGTAGCGCTAGTGTCATATTGGTTAACCGTGCATGATGGCGGAAACTGAGCTAGCCGTTTTGATATCCCAAGGCAAGGAGCTAGGCTTTGAGGGTACGGATCTTTATGAGTGGATTCAGGGAGAGCGCGCTCGTCTCAGAGAAATCCGTAAAGAGGAGCGAGATTTCAAAAGGGAAGAGGATGAACGCGCTAGGGCCGCAGCTAAAGAGGCGGATGAACGCGCCAGAGCCGCTGCAAGAGAAGCCGCGGAGATGGAAAAGGAATTGCTAATGCTAAGGCTACGGTCAGAAACGCGGTCTTCAACCACAGAGGAAAACACAGAGGGCGGGCGTATGCCAGTACGGTTTCATGGTACAAGTCCCCACAAGTTGATGCCGCCTTTCGATGAGGCGAACGATGACCTCGACGCGTACATTATGCGTTTCGAAAGGGTAGCTGAAGGTCAACAGTGGCCACAAGAGCAGTGGGCGACAGCCCTTAGCATGTGCTTGAGCGGGGAAGCCCTAAGTGTTTTTGGGAGATTACCCGCTACTGAGTGCACAGACTACAGTAAACTGAAGGAGGCATTGTTGAAGAGGTTTCGCATGACGGAGGATGGGTTCAGAGACAAGTTCAAGACCTCGCAGCCGTCAGACTTCGAAACACCTTCACAGTATATAGCGAGACTGGACAACTATTGGGATAGGTGGTTGGATTTGTCCAACACTACCAAAGATTACCCGTCAGTAAAGTTTCTCATACTTAAGGAGCAGTTTTTGTCCAACTGCGAGACGGGGCTTGCAGTGTTCCTAAGGGAGAGAAAAGGGAAAAGCCTGGAGCAAATCGCCGAAAGCGCGGAACAGTACCTGAACGCCAGAGGGCGCACGAGTATTTCCGCAAAGCCGAACGGGAAGGAGAAGACCGCGGGGAACAAGAAAGACCCGGGAAAACCGGACAATAAAGCGGGAAACGCTGGTAAAGACAACCAGAAAACGCGAACCTGTTTCCTCTGCGGGCGAATTGGCACATTGCGTCAAAGTGCCGCAAGTATGCGGGAGCTGGCAAGCACCACAAGTGTGTGAAGTGCGGAAAGGTGGGACACCCAAGTTGGAAATGCGACGGCCCCCAAAGCGGAGGAACGAAAGAGGGAAGTATTAAGGAAACCGCGGCAGTATGTATCGAGCAGGGGTACGTCGAGCTAAAGGACGGGCGGAAAGTCCCCGTAGTGAATGCGATTAGAGCCAGTGAGGGGGAACACGGAACCGACGGATTGCCTGTGACGGACGGCGTAATTGCCGGGCAGAAAGGCCGAGTTCTAAGGGACACCGGCTGCAACACGGTCATCGTTAACAGGCAGTATGTACAGGACCAAGATCTCACGGGGAAGAAGAGGCTGATTTATTTCCTGGATCGGACGACCCGGATGATTCCCGAAGCGGTTCTGGAAGTGGACACCCCGTATTACAGTGGAAGACTAGAAGCCATTTGCCTCGATGATCCCCTGTACGACCTCGTATTGGGTAACGTTCCTGGAGTCCGTGACGCAGACGACCCCGATCCGGAATGGAAGGGACCAGACGAGGTCAACCCCGAGAAAGAAGACTCCCCACAGGTGGCCGAACCTCCAGCAGCTGTGGGACCAGACCACGACGCCGAAGATGCAGCAGTTTCGATACCGGACGCGGAGGCGGTAAATGCCGTGGTGACCCGACAGCAAGCAGCACGGACGAAGACACTCCGCAAGCTGGCCGTTTCTGGAGGCATTGAACACGTGAGGAAAGAAGATTTGATAGCCGACCAAAAGAGAGATCAGTCACTGAGAGCATGCTTTGACCAGATTGGGAGAGAGAGGCAGACGCGTCGGAAAGACGGGTGTACGGAAATGTTTCTCGTGCAAGATGGCCTACTGCAACGAAAGTTCACGAACACCGCAGGCGTCTCGGATGTACAACTTGTCGTGCCCGGCAAGTACCGACACGCCGTGCTAGAATTAGCACATGAGGGCTTAATGGCTGGACACCTGGGGTGCAGGAAGACGGAAGAAAGGATTCTGGCAAGTTTCTTTTGGCCCGGAGTGATCGCAGACGTCAACAGATTCGTGAAGTCCTGCGACATATGCCAGAAAACCGCACCCAAAGGAAAGACCCCAAGGTTCCACTTCAGAAGGTGCCAGTCATTGGGACTCCGTTTCACCGGGTAGCCGTTGATATTGTTGGACCCCTCGCCCCCTTGACGGAGAAGGGCAATCGTTACATCTTAACGCTAGTGGACTACGCTACAAGATACCCGGATGCAGTCGCTCTGCCCAGTATCGAGACGGAAAGGGTCGCCGAGGGAATGGTGACGATGTTCAGCCGCATAGGAATTCCACGGGAGATCCTCAGCGACCGCGGAAGCAATTTTACTTCCGATGTGATGAAGGAGGTGAGCCGTCTTCTGTCCGTGAATTTCAACGGGACGCTGAAGACGATGCTGAAGAAGATGTGCCAGGAAAGACCGAAAGACTGGGACAGATACCTGGAGGCGCTCCTGTTTGCTTATGGCGAAGTGCCGCAGGAGAGCCTGGGGTTCTCTCCTTTCGAACTTTTATACGGCAGGCATGTGAGGGGCCCTTTGGCTGTATTAAAGGAATTATGGACAGAGGAATCCCTGCAGCCCGAAGTTAGGACGACGTACGAGTACGTCTTGGAGCTGCGCAACCGTTTGGAGGAGACATGCCGACTGGCCCACGAAGAACTTCAGCGCGCAGGTGCCAGGTACAAGAAGTTCTACGACAAAGCGAGTCACAAGCGAGAGCTCGAGCCTGGAGACAAGGTACTCATCCTTCAACCCACCAATCACAATAAACTGCTAGTGCAGTGGAATGGGCCATTCGAAATTGTGTCGAAAAAGGCAGAAGTGGATTACGAGGTGGACTTGGGCCATGGGACTAAGCTGTTTCACATTAATCTACTAAAGAAATGTGAAGAACGGAGCACCGACATGGAGGGCGAAGGACGAGCTACAGCATGCATGGTCATCACCGTGGGAGAGGAGGAGGAAGTCGCTGAGCCGCTTCACTTGCTACCGACTGGGAGGACAGAGACAGAGCAGGACGTCAAAATTGGAGCAACCCTAACTGCAACGCAACGGGAGGACATGCGAACGGCCCTTTCGGAGTACGCCGAGGTTTTCTCCGACGTTCCGGGACGGACGGACCTGGTTGAATGCGACCTACAGCTGATGGCACAAGACCCAGTAAATACAAGACAGTACCCCCTTCCCTTTGCTGTGAGGAATGCAGTACACGACGAAGTGCGAGACATGCTGAGAATGGGGATAATAGAGGAAAGCAATTCGCCCTACAATTCACCCGTGTTAGTCGTCAAAAAGGCAGACGGATCTCGTCGACTCTGCATCGACTTTCGTCGCCTCAACGACATTTTGGTATCCGACAGCGAACCCGTGCCCAGGGCGGATGAGCTCCTGGCTTCAGTTGGTAATAAGGCATGGTTCTCTAAACTCGACTTTACGAAGGGGTATTGGCAGATACCACTTTCAGAAGACGCCAAACCCAAGACTGCCTTCTCAACGTCGTCGGGACTGTACCAGTTCCGTTTCATGCCATTTGGCCTGAAGACCGCACCAGCAGCATTCACGAAGTTAATGAGAAAACTTCTACATGGCATCAGCGGCGTCGAACATTATTATGATGACGTTCTGATTGCGACGACCACATGGGAGGAACACATTTGCGTCCTACGACATGTGCTCGATCGAATTAAGGTTGCAGGACTCACCGTGAGGCCCACAAAATGTGAGATGGGATTGAACAAGGTCGACTTCCTGGGTCACAGTATCGGACAGGGCGAGATCACCCCTCTGACGAAAACGATTGGGAAGATTCAAGGCACAAGTCGACCATCGACGAAACGCCAAGTGCGCTCATTTTTGGGGCTTGTGGGATATTACCGAAACTTTATCCCGGGATACGCAGCCTTAGCAGCCCCACTAAGCGACTTGACCAAGAAAGGTAAACCCAACCGTGTGACCTGGGAGGAAGAACACGAAACTGTCTTCAAAGAGCTCAAAAAGCGTCTCTCTCACTTACCCGTTCTAAAGTTGCCAGATTTCACAAAAGAGTTTGTGCTATGCACGGATGCCTCTGATCGTAGCATCGGAGCCCTGCTCCTCAAGGAACACGACGGCACACTACATCCTGTGTCATGTGCAAGCCGGAAGCTCCTGCCGAGGGAATCGGCGTATGCTACCGTAGAACGAGAGGGTTTAACCCTAGTTTGGGGCGTTCAGAACTTTCGAACGTTCCTTTACGGAAGAAAATTCACAATTCAAACGGATCATGAGCCCCTGTTCTACATTAATAAGCAGAAACACTTGAACAGTCGAATTATGAGATGGAGCCTCCAGCTCCAAGAGTACTCTTTCCGAGTAAAATACATCAAAGGTACTGAAAATAGAGTGGCTGATTACTTGAGTCGTATGTAATCGCATGATGTTCAATGTATATAGTATGTTTTGTACTCATTTTCTGCCCACTGTTTATCATAGGAGAGCAGCGTTCACGCGTATGTTCCAAAAGTGAAAGCTCCCAGTTACTATTGTTGTGTGCAGTGTGTGTTCTTTGTTTTGTTTCTATTGATATTCGTGTGAAAATTTTGCGCGGCAGGGATACGCAAGATGTTCATGCCCTGTATTTGGTATAGCATGTAAGAAATATTCAGTACGCGAATATTCTTAAGTGGGGGGTGGTTGTCACAGAGCATGGCCTGCCATCCCGTACACCTGCAAACATTTTCGTAAATAGATCCCCAACCATGCATAATTGTCCCTTTGAGGGCCGCCCCGATGGCGCGACAACGTAACAGTAGTAAGTACTGGACTCTCACAGTGCACAACGCTCAACTGTCCTGAACACGATTTAATTAGCAATTAGAGCTAATTGGGACCCCCCACATTAATCAGCACCCTCCAGGGAGCCACCACACTAATTGGGGAAAGTCTAACTCGTGTCCAGACCAGCTGAGCGTTGTGCACTATGAGAGTCCATAAAAAAGAAAAATAATAGGCAGAAAATAAAATAAAAAGATAGAAATAGAGTGGAGAGAAACAATTTATTCGAAAATCAACGATGCCGCGGCGAAGAAGCCGCTCCGCAACACCCGAGCGACCAGCGCCCGCCATGTTGGTAGTTTGCACCCAGCAGTTGCAGAGATCGACGACAGGTGGCCACGTAGTTGCAAGGCATCACACCAGATGCCGCCACCGTCATAGCTCTAGATGAGAAAGACAGAACAAGATACTAGCGGCAGGTAAAAATGGCAGCACTGCTAAACAAGTCTAGGCATGCGAGAGAAAAGGTCTAACCGCTACTGCTAAAACAGCACGGAGAAAACAGTACACATCGGGGGAAAAAGGCTTACAGGGACGATCGCTTAGGCCTAACCTCAACGTCACAACACAATGCAGCTAACGCAAGGCGGGAACCACTGGGCACACATCGCTAAACATGCGTCAACACGAACAAAAGGCTTGCTCACCGCAAAACAAGTCTAAACATGCGAGAAAAGGCTTAACACGAGCGCGGTCAAATCACTCGTTGGTCACCGCTAAACACGGCAAACATACGAGAAAAGGAGCGCGTCAAATCACTCACCTTTTCCCCCGCGGCAACTTCCAGGCAGAAACTGAGCGAGCGCGGGGAACACATGTCTGCTCTGTACGACAGCCAGCCAGAAACTGAGCGGCGAGCGCGGGGAGCGCACGTCTGCTTTCCACGGCAGCCAGAGAGAAACTGACTGAGGCGACGCGCAGCGGCAGCTATGGATGCGCGCGCGCGCCCTCTGCTCCACCCGTCCGCGCATGCGCGCGCGCGCGCTCCTAGCGCCCTCTGCGCCGCCCGCGGGTGTTTTCGGTTTCAACTCTCTGCTGCGCGCGCGCGCTCCTAGCGGGTGGCTTCTGAGTTTCAGTTTCACTTTCGTTTCTTTGCGTGCGCGCGCGTTTATCTCTATAAAGGCAGCGCGCACCGCGCTCGCGTCATCATTCTGACCGATACGTGGAAAACGCCATGTGTGGTTTATTCTCCTGCGTTTCTCGTCGTCGCAAGGAAAAGACAAAAAACGAAGAACTTCGTGAATTTATTCGCGGCATCGTGGAGGAAGCCTTTCAAGTCCACCGCCTGGAATGGTTGCAAGCGCGTCAAGAAATGTGTCAGGACAAGATGAAGACGCTCGACCGCATCTTAGCGTCGGACAGACTGGCGAAAAAGAAGTCCAACTTTAGCCTGGATAATCTGTATTGGGAACGCAGTTCCGATGTAGAGGACGACGACGACGACAACGTGTAAATAAAAGCGTTGCATTTCTCCTCGAGTCTAAGTCTCTTCTTTCTCTTCGTGAAACGTGTGCACGCAACATGTCTTCCCCCCAACCTTTTCGTTTCGGTCATCCTTTTCGCTGTATCTTAAGCGGCCCCTCCATGTGCGGCAAATCTACGTTCATTGCTAACGTGCTGAGGAACCTGAACGACGTGGTGGACAAGCCTCCGTCACAAATATTCTACGTGCAGAAATATGCTTCGCCGAGCATGCAGGACGAATTCGGGGACTCCGTAAAATTTACCAAGGAGCTACCGCGAGAGTGGGACACGTCGCGACGATCGTCGTCGACGATCACATGACCGACGCCGGTTCCTTGAAGGAGGTGACCGATCTTTTCATTCAGGGTTCTCACCACTCCAACGCGTCGATCTTCTGACTCGTTCAAAACATCTTTTTCGACAGTAGCCATTTTAGAACAATATCCTACAACGCCAGTTACGTCGTCCTGTGGCGCACCGTGCGCAGCGTGCACCAGATGGAACATTTCGGCCAACAGCTATTTGGCAGAAAAAGATTGGAGTATTTTCTGGACGCATATAAACAAGCGATGTCGTCGCCCCACGCATATTTACTCGTGGATCTTCACAACTATACGCACGAGGATCACAGGTTGCGTAGCAATATCTTTCCGGGAGAACGTCAATATATCTACACTCCGAAATGAATCTCCGCCCTCACCTCACTTTACTCAAAGTACTCTCCACTCTACCCCCTCCACGCCGTCACGACGTCTTGAGACGTTCGTCCTCGTCCGACATGAAACACCTCTCCGAAGTTTGCCTCAATGTATTGAACAGAAAGGTGGCTCTAGCTCCAGATACGTTCGCGCGTTTGAAGAAGCACAAACGCTTTTTACGACGGCTCACCTACAAAAAGATTCACAAGAATCCGCAACGTTTGAAGCGCTATCTGTCTCAGCAGCGAGGACAGGGCGTTCTTTCGTCGGTGGTTCCTCTCCTGCTTTCCGCCATGTTGAACCTTTTCGCCAATGGCCAAGAGAATTGAAGTGACCACCTCCTCCATCGGAAACATTCTTTCCTCGAAGGAGAGTGACGACGTCAAAGTGAAACTCATACTGCAAGCACTGTATCGCATACTCAAGCAGTACGGATTTGACCCCTACGACAATAAAAACAAGGCGTCCGACGCTACAAATGACTTTGACTATTCGCTCCTCTCTCCAGAGGTGGACGAAGAGGAAGCGGAAAGGGTCGTCTCGGAATTAAAGAAGGTTCTTTCCTGGGATGGCGAGGGTTGTGTCTCCGTGTCGGGCAAGCCCATCAGACACTCCTCCGTTTACGAACTCGTCAATTATTTGTTGCAACGTAAGACGGGAAAGAAACCTTCCTGGTTCCCCAAAGTCTCGAAACTATTGCGTCTGATTTCTCTAGCCAAATCTCGCGAGCCTCAACAGCAGCAGCAGCAGGCCTCCATTGCGTGGACGACTTATGGAGGGATATGAGAAACCAGAGCCCAGCAAACCAGATACATCCAGCAAATATCCGTAAGATATCTCGCCCGGGACATTTGGATATCCAGTGGAGTTTGCCACAGATCCGTTTTACATCCATGCGATATCCCTGCGACCAGCATTTCTGCCATGTTTGTAGATCCACTGAAAGTCCCTGCGACGTCTGTCACGGATATTTGGATATATACGGGAGATTACGAATATCATACATATTTTGCTTTTAACAATTTTGTGCATCAGATATTTAGTGTTTGTAGAGTGCGTAGAGACCCTTGCAACTGTGTTCCAGCAAATAATATTTATTGTGTGTTTTAACCCATTTGATACTATTGGGAAAAAAAAAACATTACCTTAGCCTAACAGGATTCATCACAGTACAGCAACACCGTGGGACACGCCAGCATAAGTGCCGAACCCTCTCCGCCTCCCTGGGACCACTTGGAAAAACCTGCAGTAACCTCTATTTGCGAGCTGGATGGAACATATACTGAAATACAAATCGTTACACACACGTTCGTTAGGGGTAGCGTGGCGTAAACCATTTGTAACGGTGACGAGGATGTATCTTCGCGATTCCTGTGTTTCTGCATCAACCCACAGTATACCCAACAACATTTCTGACATCCCTTCCTATCAACTACTGTGTTTTTAATTCAGGTTACCGTCTCTATAAGGACAAACAAATATTTCCTGGATCTCCCATAGACATCCCTAGGATCTGCAGGCTGCTTGTCATGGGACATTCAAACATCCAGAGCGCGATATCCTTCCAACATACCAGGGACATCTGTTGTTTACTGGAGTAAGCCCAAAACGTAATGAAATTGTGCGATATCCCATAGATATCCTATGGATGTCGAGATATTCAGGGCGTTCGCGACCTTGTAGGGATGTCCCATGGATATTAATGGTTCGCTGGGAGGGTGGTTTGGGGTGTGTGGAATGCTATAGAAAGGCGCATCACTTGAGCAAAAAGAAGGCTCTCGCCATTCTCAGAAAGCTGGATGCCTTCACGCTACACCATCCGGTCAGAAGAAAGTTTAATAGGAGGCGCATCATCGCGCTCAAGATCGACGTGTGGCAAATGGATCTCGCCGATTTTTCAAAATAGAAGAGATTCAACGGTGGCTACCGCTACATTCTCGTGGCAATCGATTCCCTCTCCCGCTTTCTGCGCACCCTCCCACTAAAGACGAAGCGCCCCGCCGAAATGAAAAGGGCCATGATAAGACTTTTTCGGGGAGGTAACGTACCTACACGCATCTTTTGCGACAGAGGCGGGGAATTCTACACCAAGACCGTCAAGGAGTATCTCTCACGAAAGAAGGTACACATGTATTCGACCTTCTCTCCAGTAATCAAAGCATGGCAGGCAGAACGCGTCATACGCACTTTACGCGACAGAATATTCCGTTATTTTAGAGTAACGGGAAAATACCACTTCGTTTCCGCGCTTCCCAAGATCGTGCGCGACTACAACACCACCAAACACAGGACTTTGGGCATCAGCCCGTCCGAAGTCACGCCCGAAAACGAATTGGAGCTGTTCAATAAGATAAATGGGAAGCCCGTCGTACCCTCCATGAAAGAGAAGCTCAAACTGGGGGATAAAGTGAGGGTCCTACTACACAGAAAAGGTTTTCATAAGAGCTCGGAAGGGAGTTGCTCGCCTCAGATTTTCACCGTCTCGCGCCTGAGAGACACCTCTCCTCCCGTCGTACACCTGGAAGATTACCGGGGTAAGGAAGTGGACGGATCTTTCTACCCGGAGGAGGTACTCGTCGTAACCCGAGACGCCAATCAGCCTTGGCCAGTAACGAAAGTGCTGAGAAAGAAGCAAGTGAACGGTCGGAGCTTCTCCTTGGTTCGCTGGTTCGGTTACGACAAAGAACACGACAGTTGGGTTCCGAGCAGCGAAGTGGTCAAGATTGGGAAATGATGTCAGACATCTACGTCCACCTGCTCTCGAACGCCAGCATGGATAAGTTTCCCTCGAATAAACTCAACGCCTTCACGGTAGCTTTCGATAGTCCGCTTCAGCTCTCGAATCGGTATAAAGTCGGTCTGATGGATCTCAGCATAAGTAACGATTTTTTAAATATCGGGTACGAAAGGCAAGATGCGAAAATCGAGGTTTCTTTCGAGGACACGGTCGAAGCCGGCAGAACTTTTCGTCTCACCTCGGATCTCGAGAGGGATTTGGGAAAAGCCCTTTCGGAATTCAACGTTTCTTTCGCGTACAATAAATCGCGATACGACTTCGTCTTACCCGTGGACGTGAAAACCGTGGAATTGGACCCTCGGCTCGCACAGGCGCTCGACGCCTCGCTAGCGTCCCGCGAAGCAGGACGTGCGGTGAAACCTCCCAAATTGAGCGAACGCGAAGCCACCTCCATCTTATTGGAGCACGCCGCACCCGTCGCTTTCGGCGACGTCACTCTGAATTCGGAAACCACGTCCCTACGGAACACACTCAACAAGTATTTCCAGACGCACAAGCTGGACGCCTCGCTAGAATTCGCGGATAACGTCTACTCTCTGAAAACACCGAAAGGGTTGCACGTACCGGAACCCTTTGTCAAGCTGCTACATCTCACACCCGTCGAGGGACACGAAGAAACGCTACGCGTCTCTCTCCCCGTAGCGCGCCGATTTTCTTTCACGATCAAGACAAAAATTCCTCGATCTTTGCAAGTACATCTGCCTCCCGGCTATTATGCGACGCCGCAAGCACTTCTAAATGCGATTAACCAGCGCGTAGGCGAACGCGCGCGCTTCAGCTTCGACGGAACCGAACAGAAATGTAAAATTCGGCTTTCCGAGGGCACCTCCACCCTAAGACTTTCCGAGTACCTGGCCGTGCTTTTGGGCTTCGAATCGCGTACCGTGTTTACGGGGGAGGATGCCACGAGCTCAGTCGAGGTACTCCTGGAACCCCCGTTTCACAACATAATCGTCTACACGGATATCGTGGAACCCACGTACGTGGGGAGAGGGAAAAAACCTATACTAAAAATACTACCCTTTTATTATGAGAAAGACAAGCACGTCGTCACCTACACGTTAGATAACATCCAGTATTTTAAACTGTCTCAATTCGAAATTCCTTCAGTGACGATCGTTCTCGCGGACGAAACGGGAAGACGTTTGCCGTTGCGGTCCTAAGGCAGAACCAATCTAACGTTGCATTTCAAATATGTACCGTAATTCCCCCAAAATAATTCCCGTGTACACGGGACCCCTTTTCCAACGAGGGGGGGGGTGTTGAGCAACATATCCAAGTTTATCGTTCCCATCTGGCAGCAAATAAAACTGATCGCCAAGAGAACGTTGAAGCGCTTGGCGCGGAATTTGGCCGATGGCGAAGGAATACCGCGCGCAGTAAAAAAGACGGCCATAGCAACGGGGAGAGACGTGCTGGATTCCATGGAGGGCTCTGGAAACAACAACAATGGAAAGAAACGCCGCAAAAGACAACAAAAGGCGCCGACACACGACGCACCTGCAGATATCTTTGGTACGCCGTGAAGGTCACACATCCGCTGTGCGCGCTCCATCATGACGTCAACGAAAGCAAAAATACAGACGCAACGGTCACCGCATTGTCTTACGAGTGACGTGATGATATTCAAACCCCCTTCCATTCAATATGGCGTGGAAGATACTTCGTACCAACTCTTTTATCCGGTCAACGGGGTAAATAATTCCGTAATCGAATTTTCTATTCAAAATTTGCAAAGGGCACACTTGGATCTCTACGGCAGTTTTGTGTCTTTGACCGTGCGCATTGTTCGCGACGACGGGGAAGAAATGGACGAGAAAGATGTCGTTTTCCCAATAAACCACCTGTTGAGCGGCATGTTTAAGACGGTCACCGTTTATGCGAACAACAAGCTCGTCAGTTCCAACGAGTTATACGCCTACAGGAGTATTTTGGACGTCGTGCTTCATTCCACGCCCATGGCTCAAGAAACAGTGCACGCGGCTGGACTCTATGTCGAGGACGACGAACATTTAAAGAACGATTACGACGTCTCGTCTCGCGGTCCGAAACAACGTTACGAAGCGACGAAGGGTGGAAAATACTTTAACCTGGTCGGTCAGATCCATACCGACCTGTTTCAACAGCCGCGCCTGATGGTACCTGCCGTCGAAATTCGCGTCGTTTTCCTATTAAACAACGACGAATTTAAACTCGTATCGGTCCCCAACGACAAGAAAACGTACAATTACGAGGTGGATATTAAAGAAATGACGTTACACTTGAAAAAGGTGACGCTGGCACCTTCCCTGTTTTTGGAATACGAGCGGCGGCTTCAGACCACGCCAGCCATCTACGTGTTACGCGGATTGGAAACCAAGGTGCGGAGCTTGAGTGCCGGGAGCTTGGACGCTCACTTTGAAAACGTTTACCCCGAAAGGGTACCTTCCAAATTATGCGTCGCCCTGCTCGCCACGTCCGACTTTCTCGGCGACATCCAATCGAACCCCTACAAATTCCGCCATTACGACCTGTCTCATTCGATGCTCTCCGTGGACGGCCAGCAAGTGCGAGCCGAGTACGACTTTCAGAACGACCTCGTCAAAATTCCCTACTTTAACTTCTTGCAAGAACTGGGAGAGAAACATTTCAAGTATAGCTACGAGCGATTTAAAACGAACGGGTTCCTTCTCTACTTCAACCTGGACGTGGACAAGTGTTCTTCTCCTTCGCATTTGAACGAGTGGCGAAAAGGAAACGTTCGCCTGCAATTACGCTTCGCTAAAGCCCTTCCACACGCGGTCACCGTCCTCTTGATTTCCGAGTGTCCCAAGCTCATGTGCGTCGACAAGGACAGTACGGTCACCTTCTCATAAGAAAAGATGTACGAGAGCGACATCTTGGAACTCGTGTCCCTGAACCCCCTCGCTTCCTCCATGCTGAGAGGCATTTGCGCTTGCGACGAAGCCTTCGTTGTACGCAAGCCCGGCTATTTAATCATCAATACCGAAGAGCGAAGAAGGCGCGGGCAGCACTGGGTGCTCTACCTGAAAAACTACGACGAGTCTGCCGTGTTTTTCGACAGCTACGGACTTCCCCCCATCGAAGCAAACCTTCGAAGGACTTTACCTGTAGTGGACGAGTATAACGACAAGTGTATTCAATCGCCTTTTTCGCCTTACTGCGGGCTTTTTTGTATCTACGTAGCCACGCGCATGTCGAAACGCTACAGCTTGAAAAATTGTGTATCCATGTTTTCCTGTAACTTCGAAGAGAATGACGAAACAATAAAACGTCTCCTCGTGAGCGAACTCGTTTCGTAAAAATAGTCTATTTATTTCTTCACGACATACACAAGACCCTTGCGAGACGATCTTCCAACGTGCTGACCCGACGCTCGCCGTCGTCGCCGGTCTGCACCGTGACGTCGAGGGATGTGTTGAGAAGCCAGTAGCGACGGACGATAGGTCGGTTGAAAACGCGCGTTGATGAGACACGGGTCGACTGTCTCTCCTCGTCTATACTTTTCCAAGAGCTCGAGCTTGTAATCTACGAAACGCTTCATTTTCTTTGCAATCTTCCCACTGACGGTGAACAGACGTAAGGGTATCGTCTTGAGAATCGAGCGAAAGTCTCCCTCGCAGCTATCGCCGTGAATATAATCGCGTAATCGCAGCAAGTCCCGATACATTCGTGTTTGCACAAAGTGTTTTTTATTTCTCGTTACACATGAATTAGGCTCCAGCTTTGGTTTCGTAGCCGGGAAGGCAGCCCAAATACGGACGAAGGCTCGAGTCTAACCAATGGCTGGGGTTTCTCGACCAGAGTCCACCGCAGCGACAGGTAGTCAGTTGATCGCCGATTCGCAAAAAGAAGGTCTTCGGAGGAGGTTTGAAGGTTAGGACCAGAGGTAGATCTCCCGTCAGTAGCCATTCGTAATCTGCAACGAAAGGAGTGTGAGAAACGCGTGTTTTTATATCTCAAACACACACACACACACGTACAATCTTCTTCAGTCACAGAGTGACACTGATGGTCCATCTTCTCCATCTTCCTTCAATAGTCGAAGTCCTTCGCAACGTACGTCGAACGGCACCGTCCGACAGCCGAGAAACGGGCGAATCAATCGGTCCGTCCAATGCTTTTGCTCTGAAAAAAATGTGAACTATTATAGAACGTATTAAAAAAGAACGAGGAAGCGTACCTTTGGACCACAATCCACCGCAATTGGTGCAGAAGAAGCGGGCGCTGCCAATCTCCCGAAATATGTGAGGCGGGAAAAAACCGACTTCACGCGCAGCAAAAGTGTTGTACACTGGAAACGAAACTCTTCAAACATTTCGACGATGATGACGTCATGGGTATTACTTACGAGGATCTACCAAGCTGATCATGATGGTACGAGAATGACGATCGAACTTTCGCTTCGTCATTTATAGTAAAGCTTTTCCTCTCACTCTCTATGACGTCATTGAACGTGTTTGAACATGTTAAGACGTGTTTGAACATGTTTGAACATGTTCGGACACGGGCGGCGAACCGTCGAAGTCGCCCCTGGACACACTCGTTCCTCTCTCTTCCTCTCTATGACGTCATTGAACATGTCTGAACATGTTTGGACGTGTTTGAACATGTTGTGACGTCACTGAACATGTCTGATCATGTTTGGACGTGTTTGAACATGTTGTGACGTGTGTAGACACGAACCCCGCAATACGAAAAACGTCACGCAATACGAATTAGACTGGTGGTTAGTGTGTCGCGCCCAGTGTAGAAGGATCCTGGGTTCGAATCCCACTCTGGGTCTTCTCGTCGTCATATACAAGTCGTCCCAGAGTGTTAGCTAGAAATTAGTGTAATGTTTTATTCAACGTCGATGACATCATTGTCATATGCGACATCGCAAAAAGGCGTGAAAGACGGAAGGCGGGGTGGTCAAAGAAGTCGCAATGCGAGGAGGAGGACAGCGGTGTAGCGACTATAAAAGGTGCGCTGGTTCTACGACGATTGACAGGAAGCCCACGAGGGGCATCCATCCATCCATCCACGACGTGGAGCAAAATGTAAGTTGACCGTCTCTGCTGTGAAAGTGTATTCTATGCATGACATTGTTTTTCAGGAACCAATAGCCGCTGTCACCGCATGATACTGAACACACACACAGGGACTCATCCCATCCTCTCTCATCATCAATCTCAAGCGTTCCTCAACTGAAGGGAAAAGTGAGCATTGTTTCGTGAGGGGGAATCTCGTACTGATTTTGTTTGACCGCAGTGCCGCGCTGTCTCGTATGTCAGTACGACCCCATCGATGGCCGTAGAAAGAGAGCACGAAGCTAGAATAGAGAATCTCGGTAACGGCCCAGTCATCCTTTCAGACGATGACGACGACGACAGAGTCAGTAGTCCACCTTTCGTAATAAGTGAAACGGACGACGACGACGAACCCCTAGATGGACATGACAATGCAGACGAATTGCTCATGTGGGAAGGGGATCAGTCGTATGCAGATTTCATTCCTCTGTCTGGTAGGGTTAGAGATGAATCACCAGATGCAAGCCCAGAATTTCGAAACGAAGCTGAGCCTGTCCAGGGTCGTAGAATCGTTGAATTACGAGAACACGTCGTAGAGAATCATCCCTCCGTCACGGAGAAACGATTCCTTCCTTTCTTTGTCACAGAAGAGGCATTTGACGGAACGGCTACTAGGTACACGCTTCTCTGTTCCCCGCGCGATGACAACGTCGACGATTTGCGACTCTATCTACCGAGCATAGCTCCAGTAATCACGCGCGTCCTCGAAGCATATCCCATGCCTTTCAAATTTTGTCTGTGCTCGAAAGCGCTCATGATTAAGGACGAAGCCGACGGGTTGACTTCTCATCTCCTTCACGTGAACCTTCACATGAGAGTGGTTCATAACCGTCAAGAAATCGAAGGCGCGATAAATGCTGCTATCGCAGAATCCTCGCAACGCGTTGAAAACTATGCGAGAGAAGGGTCTGGTTTCACCTCAAACGACGTCCAATGTGTCGACTTAAAACTAACGCGCTTAAAACCGAAGCGGATTGGGTGCACGATCGAGCTTCCCGAGCTGCTAAAAAGAAAACGAAAGACTCTCACAAACGTCAAACTTCCACCGAATCACGAAAACGAGTGTTTCAAGTATAGCGTGCTGGCACTCTTGCATCCGTTGAGAAACAACCCAAACGATTATGTTAGATACCGCAAGTACATGAATCCTTCGAATCCGGAGACGCGCGTAACGTACTGGCCGCCCTGCTTCCCAGTCACTTATGAAGACATTTCCCTGTGGGAGAGAAAAAACAAAATATCCGTGTACATCTACGTGTTCGACGAGCAGACGAGTTCGATAACAACAGGACGGGTTCCCTGTACGCTCTATAAAGATAAAGTCCACTTGCTCGAGGTTAAGGAGCATTTCTATGGGATCCGAAAATTTAGCACTTTCATGGGACGAAGTGACTACTTTTATTGCGAGAAATGCACGTCCGGTTACGGAACGAGAGAGGCATTGCAGTAACACGAACGTCTGTGTCGAGACGTAAACAAAGTGATTCTCGAAATGCCAAAAGCGGGGGAGAGTGTCTCCTTCAACAAGATACAGTACATGCATCCCTATCCCTATTTCGCGGTGTTGGACATGGAGAGCGTTTGTGCACAGGATGAGCTCGTACTGCATCGTTGTAGTGAGAAGTTGGGACGGAAAAATACTAGGCCTAGATGGCTATTTGGGACCCAACGCGGCAGAGAAATGCTTGCTCTCGCTCAAGCGATTTAGCGATCAAATCGATAGGTTGAACAGTTGTCCCGCGCCGTTGGTCATGAGTATGGAAGACCACTTTCGGCACGCGAGCGCTACACACTGCTAATTTTGTGGAATCGAATTTAACCGACATACGCGGAAGGTATCGCATCACGACCACACCTGCTTCGTAGAGCCCGGTTCTTCGAATTTTGTCGCGACGCTGTGTGATACGTGTAACCTTACGTGTCGTAACACCAAAGAACTCGTCGTGTGTGTGCACAACCTGCAGTACGATTTGAGCTCCCTTCTTCGCCACATGCACGTTCTAAATCTGGGCGAGCCGTGGATCTTAGCTTCGAGCTCGGAAAAGATAAGAGGGTTCAACATTGGCGATCTCCATTTCCGCAATACCACGCCATTTTTCAACCTCTCCTTGTCGAACCTGGTGGAAACCCTGCTCGCCAGCGGTGGCGAGAACGCGTTTCATTGTACCCGTCAAATGTATGGTGACCGTTTCCGAAGCCTTCTCAGGAAAGGCATTTACCCGTACACCTTCGTCGACAGTTTCGAAGCGCACAATTTGCCTGCACTACCGCCAAAGGAAGCTTTCAAAAGTGACCTGAACGACCAAGAGATCATGGACGAGGACTATCAGTATGCCCTCGAGATTTTGGAATTGTTCGAATGTAAGAACCTCGGCGGTTACACGCGTCTCTACGTCACGCTCGACGCCTGTCAGCTCTGCGACGTCGTACTGTATTTCAGGAAGATTGCGCTAGAGACGGATAGGTTAGATATCCTACGCGCAGTGTCCCTCGCCAGTTACGCGTGGAGCAGCGCTCTGAAGCTCACCAAAGTCAAACTCGAGCTCATGAGCGATCGCGAGATGTACGAAACAATCGAGAAGGGAATCAGGGGAGGCATTTGTAACAGCTTCCACAGATACTGTCGGGCTAATCACGAGGGGTGTGACGATTACGATCCCCAGCAAGAAAAGACTTTTATCCAGTACCTCGACGTGAACAGTTTATACCCGTACGCGATGACTTTCCATCTCCCGACAGGTGGTTTTGAGTGGGTCGATCCTTTGAGGTGGAGCGAGATCAATTTTCTCAACATTCCTCACGATTCGGAAGTGGGTTACGTCTACGTGGTAGACTTGTCATATCCTGAAGAACTGCACGCGCTCACCAGGGATTTTCCCCTGGCACCCGAACACAGGTGCGTGGACGAGAACGAACTCTCCCCCTACCAACGCCACCTGAAAGATGCGTTGGCGCTGAACGCCCCTTCCACAACGAAACTCTTGCTGACGTGCTACGACAAAGAACGCTACGTCGTTCATTATGCATTGCTCGCTCTGTACGTGAGGTTGGGCATGAAAATAAAACGTGTTCACAGCATCCTCTCATTCCGCCAAGACAACTTTTTGCGAACCTTCGTGCAGAGAAACGTCGCGTTGAGGAATGCCGTGACCACGAAATTCGAGCGACTTCTGTACAAAACCATGTCGAACAGCACGTTCGGTAAGTCGATACAAAATGTGAGATGCATGAAAAAGTATGCCCTAGCCTACGACAAAGAAAGCGCGCTCCGAAAAGCTAGCTCCGTCGACAGTCAGCATTTTCACATTCTGAGTGATAAGTGCATCTTGTACGAGATGAAGCAACGCCGCATCAAATGCACGCACCCCCTTTACGTGGGCTTTGCCATTCTTGAAATATCCAAAGTCCGAATTTACAGCTTCGTCTATGAGTCGCTCTTTTCTCGCTTGACGTGTCCAGTGCAATTGATCTATAGCGACACGGACAGCATAATTTTTTCTCTCACGTGTGAAAGCCTGGAAGAGCAGCTGATGAAGATTGAGAGTGAGTTAGATCTGTCTTCCTATCCGCCAGACCACCCACTTTTCAACGACGAGCACGCGAATCAGATGGGGTACTTCAAAGACGAGACGGTGGGCGGAGTTATTCAGGAAGTCGTAGCCATCCAAGCGAAAATGTCCAGCATTCTCTTGGCTGGGACACACAAACAGATCGCGAGAGCGAAAGGAGTTAAGAAAGACGTGGTGAGAAAACATTTATTGCACGAAGTGTACCGAGATTCTCTGTTCAATGAAAAGGCGGTCTCTCAGAAGCAGTGCACCACCCAGAGTATAAAGCAAACGATGTACACCATTTCGAGACTCAAGAAGAGCTTGGTCCCGTACGACGACAAACGCTATCTCGTGGATGCCGTACACTCCTTCCCTTATGGGAGCTGCGAATACGGTAAGCTTTCCTAGTGTTTTGACGCGTATCGCATTACGATAGTACTCCCTCTTTGTGCAGCAATGAAAAACCCGGAAGAGAGCCCGAGGCCGTCGACGTCAGGCATCGAGTAACCGTGGAACAAAGAGCTGCACGCGCATGTAATCGAGAATAAAAGTTGTAGTCGAGACATGCTTCTCTCTCTCTCTCTCTCTCTCAGACAGGAGAAGCACGGGTCATCGTGGCAGTGTGGTAGCGGAATGGGTGTACGAAAAGAATGACCATTCCGTCATCGTGCTGGTGCAGTGACCCGCGCAATGACGACGCTGCGATGAAGATTCCCCTTTTCCGGCACGTCTGATCTCACGAACGCAGCATTACGAGATGATCAGACAAGGGAGGGAGGGTGCTGGCATCTATTGATCAACTCTTTTGTTTGTTTGTATACAATAAAGATGTTTCAGTGAAAGAACACACAGAGTCTCGTCGAAGTTATTCGGTCTGTTTAATGCGTTGCATGTCAATAACCAATCGGTATTTCAATAAATCAATGACAAAGTTGGCGATGTAGACTGCTTGCAAATGTCGCTGCTTCCGCAGGGCGTGCTTAATACGAGCGATGGCACGAGCGAGAAGGTCCACGATGTCTGCAGCGATGTAGTTGAATTCTACGTTGGACAAGCTCACAAATTCGCTCATCAGTCCCAGGGGTCCATCCGGAACCGTTATGCAAACGTTCTTGTAACGGGCGTAAATTCGTCGCACCATCTCCTGCAGCGGCCCCGGCGAGATCTCTCCTATATTGCCAAAGCCTACCATGTCTATCACGTAGCGAAAAGCAGTGATGACGAGCTCGTTGCGGGGACTTTCGCTGTTGAAACATTCCTTCTCCACTTCTTCCCAAGAAGCATGGGTGCGGGAACAATTTTGTAAAGAGTGGTAGCTGAACATCTTCACGTAGTGATGACGCGAGCACGGTGCGCGCTGCCTTTATACAGATAAACGCGGGCGCGCAAAGAAAGTGAAAGCAAAAAAGAGTGAAACCGAAACTCAAAAGCCACCCGTCGCCGCTAGGAGCGCGCGCGCGCGCAAAGGAGAGCCGAAACCGAAAACACCCGCGGGCGGCGCAGAGGGAGCTAGCAGCGCGCGCGCGCATGCGCAGACGGGTGGAGCAGAGGGCGCGCGCGCGCATCCATAGCTGCCGCTGCGCGTCGCCTCAGTCAGTTTCTCTCTGGCTGCCGTGGAAAGCAGACGTGCGCTCGCCGCTCAGTTTCTGGCTGGCTGTCGTACAGAGCAGACGTGTGTTCCCCGCGCTCGCTCAGTTTCTGCCTTGAAGTTGCCGCGGGGGAAAAGGTGAGTGATTTGACGCGCTCCTTTTCTCGTATGTTTGCCGTGTTTAGCGGTGACCAACGAGTGATTTGACCGCGCTCGTGTTAAGCCTTTTCTCGCATGTTTAGACTTGTTTTGCGGTGAGCAAGCCTTTTGTTCGTGTTGACGCATGTTTAGCGATGTGTGCCCAGTGGTTCCTGCCTTGTGTTAGCTGCATAGTGTTGTGACGTTGAGGTTAGGCCTAAGCGATCGTCCCCGTAAGCCTTTTTCCCCCGATGTGTACTGTTTTCTCCGTGCTGTTTTAGCAGTAGCGGTTAGACCTTTTCTCTCGCATGCCTAGACTTGTTTAGCAGTGCTGCCATTTTTACCTGCCGCTAGTATCTTGTTCTGTCTTTCTCGTCTAGAGCTATGACGGTGGCGGCATCTGGTGTGACGCCTTGCAACTACGTGGCCACCTGTCGTCGATCTCTGCAACTGCTGGGTGCAAACTACCAACATGGCGGGCGCTGGTCACTCGGGTGTTGCGGAGCGGCTTCTTCGCCGCGGCATCGTTGATTTTCGAATAAATTGTTTCTCTCCACACTATTACTATCTTTTTATTTTATTTTCTGCCTATTATTTTTCTTTTTTATGGACTCTCATAGTGCACAACGCTCAGCTGGTCTGGACACGAGTTAGACTTTCCCCAATTAGTGTGGTGGCTCCCTGGAGGGTGCTGATTAATGTGGGGGGTCCCAATTAGCTCTAATTGCTAATTAAATCGTGTTCAGGACAGTTGAGCGTTGTGCACTGTGAGAGTCCAGTACTTACTACTCGTAACGAGTCCCATAGAGCACTCGAGGACAGCCGAGCGGACGGCGAATTTCTTATCGCCGGCGGCATAGTGGTAACGGAAGGGGTGGCGGTCCGAAGACGGGAGTGTCTAACTACGGGCACGTTCGTCGCCGGACAGTCTGATGACCTTTTGTTCCAAGGGAGGTTACAGTGAATAGGGAAAACGTTTCTTTTTGTGTGCTCACGCCAACACTGATGGGAAAAGCCATTTCCGATGGGAAGAGTGGCAAAATGTGTATGCTTTGGGAGGCCAATGCCGACACTTGTGGCGTATTTTTTTTTCGTGTATTTGTTCAGTGTTGAAAAAGGTAAAAGATAAAGAAAACCCTTAACGTAAAAGGCTAACCCCGCGTGGCCAGGGGGAGTCGAGTTGGAAAGTCCAAGGTGGCACGTAGCGTAACAAGTCTATCCGGCGTTTGGCGGGACTTGAGTTTTCGGACACGGCGGCGGGTGTGTTCATCGGCCGCTAAAGGCAGGAGTTTGTCTCGACGGGTGACAACGACGGGTGTCGCGGCGACATAGGTCGTCACACCGGAACATAAGTGTCTTGGGACCTTGTGAGTGTGTGTGCGTGTGCAAACATCCAGCCCGGGAACGCCGACTGAACGACTGGGACCCGACCACACCGAGCTCCAAGACCCCATCGCCCAGATAAGACTCTCTCCATTTCTCCTTTTGCTTAAATTGTAAATCTAAGTCTTCGTTCTAAGCTTCTTGTTAAAATCTACTTCTCTGTGACTCCATAGCGGTGTGTGACTATTTTTTATAATTTGTGCGTATCCCGCAACTTGGTGCTATTCGTTTGTTTTAATTGTTAACAAGAAATTATACAATTGTTTGATGAACGCAGACAGCCATTTATGACTCCCCCTCATTTCACAGACTCGGATTCACACGTACCGTACGGTGCGACATTGGCGGGTCCAAACCTCTTTCTTTTGTTTTCGTTCGCGAGGCAGGGTGTGCTTTGGGATAATTGCGCCAGTAGTGTTCGTTGGAACGGTCATCGCGGAATTTAGTCTCGATACCTTCCTTCTCGGTTCACCTGGGTCACCAAACGGAGCATTCCCTACCGGGCCTTGTGACAGAGAGTTCATAGGAAAGAGGTCCAGGATGATGGTTGGACAATGGTGAGACCACGAAGAACACCAAAATCAACGGGACATAATCTAGACCTGGAAGACACGCAGGAGCCTAAAGAAGAACTAAGAGAACGGAAGGATTCTATGACAGAAGGGTGGAAGTTCTCGGAATCCCTGGAGTAGACACAGTACGTCTGCTGTCTGACGCAGAAGAGATGCTTGAAGGAAAGAAAGGAAATGTTCTGGTCATTGGACAAAAAATCAAATATAGACTACTGCCTCCTTACCCCTAAGCGTACTGCAAGATTTAGCTATCTCCAAATTGATATGGATGGTATCATCAGCCTCGGCAGTGATCACTGGACCTTGGTATCAGTGCTGGGAAAAGAAAACAGGACATCTACAAAGGAGAACCCAACTTTCAGAGACCGAAATAACAGCATTAATACAAACATGGAAAGAACAACACTTAGAGATGCAGTCCTACGCACAATGGGCAGACGACATAGCTAACACCATAGAGCTAAAGGGAACTCAAAGGAACCCCCCAAAGCTTACTACAGATCATGGTGGGACGAAGAAGTAAAGGAAGCTATTAGATTGTGGAAAGATGCAAGCCGAACCCATCGACATAGCTTTGTGCACAAAGAACCTGTAGAAGCGATACGACACGTTTGGAACCAATACAGGTCCTTGAAACAAAGTGCAAGTGAAATCATTCAAAGGAAGCAGAAGCCTGTGAACGATAGATTTCTCAAGACAATACATTCCAGTGGGAGAGATGGACCAAGGAAATTCTGGAAATACATCAGGGATAGTGTCAAGCAAGTGAAGTTAAAACAATCAATCCCTCATCCAGTCAAAGACAGGCCTTCTTTAACCAGATCCTCAGTACGAAAATTGTTCTTGTGTATAAAGGGAAAGGGGACAGGAAAGACCTGGCAACTTACCGCCCTATTTCAGTGACTCATGTGACTTACGGGACCTGCGTGCAAATACTCAAATCAAGACGGCAGTCGGCGGCGATCGTGGCCCGAACTAACATCTTGCTGTTACCATTCTAGGTTATATATGTCACTCTGCTGAGTTACACTGCAGACAGCGTAGACAGGAACACACCTGGACCTACAGCGAAAGGAACTTTGCCATTCACGAGTGCACTGGCTCTGTGACCTGCTCCTAGCCTCGTAAACAAGTCTGCTTGCGCTGACATCGTACACCGATAAAAAACAACCTGACTTTTTCCGGACTCTGCAGTCGGCGGTGATCGTGGCCCGAGCTAACATCTTGCTGTTACCATTCTAGGTGAGGAAGTTTAAACACCCTCAATCAGATTCTGCATTTCTGTAATTGCCGCTGACTGCAACAGTGTAACAGCGAAATGTCGGATGATCGTTGTATTTCATGTCAAGAAGAATGTGATAGTGATGACGCGTTCCTGAAATGCCTTGAGTGTACATTTCTGTATCACGTTGGAAAATGCTCCCTTGTATCCGAGCAGACATATGGCAAAAGAACATTTGACAAGGGCAAATGGAGATGTGCTACGTGCGTCACAGCTAAAGCTCGCAGCAACCAAAAACAAAAAGAACCAGATAGCACTGTGAAATCCATCCAAGAGCAATTAAGTGCCATAAGTGTGAACCTTGTTTGTCTCGCTGACATCAAAACGAACGTGGATAGACTACTAACAATGAAGTCCACTGTTGACAACATCGAAACAGCAGTCGAAATGCTGTCAACTAAGTGCGATGACATTCTAGCCAAAATATCAGAACAAGGAAAGGAAATTCATGATATCAAACGACGTCTAACTGCGGTAGAATCGCAAGGCACAAACGAAGAATTGAGCAGAGTACGTGCTGAAGTAAATAAGCTAGATCAGTACAATAGAAGAAACAACATAGAAATTCACGGTATAGAAGAGACAGCGAAAGAAGACCTTCTCAGAAAGGTAAATACGGTTGCTTCTGCTCTCAACCTACCACTTCTTAGCACGGAGAATATTGAGGCAATAGGGCTGTTGCGCGAAAGTTTGAGGAGGGCGACTGGAGCGCCACTCTGACCCCTACCGTCGGAATTCTACGACACGCGGCCGCTCTCGCCCCGTATGCATAACTGATAGCAACGGGTAGGACGCGTCAAAGAGTGCGCCGTTCTTTTTTTATTTTTTCCGAAACCGAACTCTACTCGAATGGAATCGAACTCTACTAAAAATCGCAAACTGTTGTTGTGTCGTAAGCATTGCAGCAAGAAGATGGCTACGGCAAAAACTTGCCCGCCCAAGAAACGTCCCCGAAAAAGATGTCGCCGAAAGAAATGTCCCCGACTGGCAGCGCTATTCCGGCTGTCGCCGATATGCAGACTGCTGTAGTATCTTTTGTACTCCAGAACTAGCTAATTCTTGAAATATGAAGCCCTGAAATAATTATTCCTGACTGCTGCCGCCGTTTACCGTTTTCAATCATAGACTTACATTGCGGCTACGTAATATCCAGGTATAATTATTGCAGTAGACAAATATCGGCATCCGTTCTAATGAAATAGAACACAAAAACTTTGACCAGATATACTTTTCGTTTTCTTGTATTTGCTTTGCAGTTTTCCGCTTTTTATATTAAAAGTCGACTGTGCAGCCGATGCTTCGGATAGTTGTCGCTGTGTGACAGTAAGATCTCGAGTCTAGGGACGACGAAAACAGACACACACAGACAGAGTTTGGAGACATCTGTATGTGTCTGTTTTCGTCGTCCCTCGTCTCCGGGTCTTACTGTCATTAATTACACTCACAAGCTGACTTGTTTTTATCAATTCTTTCACTGGGTCGTCGTCACCAGAAACTCCATATATACATATACAAGGAAAAAATATAGCCGGCGCTCTTTCGAGCTCTTACAAACATATACATATACAATTGTGCACAACCTTTGTTTCCGTACGCATTAAGAAAAAAGTTAGACGTCTCTTTGAACGAGGCGGACATATGATGGCTGATTCCAAATCTAAATAGTCGAGAAGTTCGCTCAGAGGTCCCAGGAAAGAGCAACTATTTGGGTGTTGAACCACAAAACAATTTGTGTTTCTTTTCGATGTCCCGTTAATATTGTTTAACTATCTTCAATTATAACGGCGAGCGTTTTGTTAAGTCCCCATTGAATTCGATGAGCACCCTGCGAATTAATCTTTGCCACGTTCTTGTTAAGCCTGATTTTTCTCAGAATGAAATTTATACTTTTACTGGTGCACCCCCAGTGCACCAAAGAAGCACACTAAACACCCTAACAAACAGCGCCATTCGCGACATACACGCGTTCTGCATATGTACATCGTGCCGCGCATTGTACACATGTTTCAGCGACTTTTTTAGAAATAATTTGTCTACCCTTTTGACTTTTTTTCTATCCGGAAAACAGATGATAAACGATAAAGCCACACCAAGTTAGCCAGCGTAGACTGAGTGTCGTCTGTTAGGGAGCGGCCGTGTGTTGGAAAGGTCGCCACTAGCGGCGCTGACCCACAAGGTTTGCTGCGCCACCTGGCCCAGCGCAACAGGCCTATACATGGTCTGCCTGCTAGGCCAAACAAAATAACACCTCTCATAGTAAGGTTTGTAAACCGATTACAAAGAGATTCATGGGTGTCACGAAGAAACAAACTAAGGACACTAAGCGACATGAAACCAGTGTATGTCCAAAAAAACCTTACTGATCAGGGCAGGAGGCTGTTCTGGCTCGCGCGCATGAAGGCGAAAAAAAATCCAATTCCCTCGTTTGGACATCACGTGGTAACATTTTCGTTAGAAAGAGTGACGGACAGCCTTCTATACGAATTGATTCACCTGCTGACCTAGATAAAATAAAGTAACATTCATAACAATGGTTCCTCCTTTCGCAAGAATTCCTGATTTTTCAGCTTCTTCTTGTAATGAATCAGCCCTGTTATCTGTCCACAAGCGAGATAGCTATGCAATCCAGTTCACAGGTGCTAAACTGTGTACATATGACTAGAAACCCTACACTAGACGGTGCGTGGACATTACTATGATCCTTGATGTGAACGGCGCGCTCGGCCTGCGTGGTCGCGGTCGAGACGCTCGCCCCGGTGAACTTTTGCGGTGCCATGAAGAAGACCGAGAGACACGGACACAGAAGACGACACACGTAGGTTCTCTCACGGTCTTCTTCATGGATCTATACCAGCTAGCCTGCACCCTTTCCCTTGTTTCTTTTGCGGTGCGCTCGCACCTTCTGTGGTGCGATCGTACCGTTTCCTTTTTTTTTTGGGGGGGGGGGGGGGGTAGCAGAATTCGCTTGAGCGAATTCAACCTCCCCTTGTTATTTTACCAACCACCAACCAACCAACCTGTGCACATATGAATGCGCGATCTGTATGTAATAAATCAGATGAGCTAGAGATATTCATTTCTAATTTTCCTGTGAAAATAAGTGTGATGATGCTTACGAAGACATGGTGTCGGCGACCTCTTGATTATGTTACCCATGAGGAATGTGACCATTTCTACCTGAATCGGGAAAATAAACGCGGTGGTGGTGTTGCCATACTTGCGGATCAAAATCTGAACTGCGAAATATTGGAACAATTTTCCACTACTACTTGCGATTATGAAATTCTGAGCTTGAAAAGTCGTAAAACCATATACAGTATCGTATATCGCCCACCTCAAAGGAACCTGTCACCACTTCTCAGTGTATTGGAAACATTGTTTGAGAGTGTTCATCAAGAAAAATGTACCCTGGTATTGGGTGGAGATTTCAACATTGACATGCTGGAGTCATCCAAATCACAAAGGGAATTTTCCAATATGTTATGTTCACACGATATGCACAACGTTATAGATATACCGACAAGAGTGACGACCAATTCATGCACGCTTTTAGATTTATTTGTGACAAACTCGGCCCCAGAACTTGTGTCGTGCAGCGGAGTGGTGAGTGCTGCCATTAGCGACCACATGCCGATTTTATGTCCTTAAAATTGACACAAAGGCACAGTCCGAAAAACGAAACCTGGACTAGATCTATGACCAAGAAGGATCTTGCGACATTTGAGGCGCTCATACACTCATCAGACTGGGATCCAATCCTAAATATTAGCGATCCCGAAGATGCATATAACGTATTCCGGAAAAAGTTCTTAGACTGCTATAATGCAGCGTTCCCGTTTCGTAAGCAGATGCGAAATAGAAGAGCAAGTAAGCCGTGGATGACAAGGGAACTCATGCGTGCATTAAAAAAACGAAACGACAAACACAAGACGTTTCTAAGAACGAGACTTCAGGAGCACTTGCAGCAGTTCAAGGAGATACGAAACTCCCTAAACTCTCAAATTAGACGAGCAAAGGAGGACCACTATGGTAGACTGTTCGCTGATACTAATGACGCACGAGTAACATGGCAGAAACTGAATACTCTAGTGCGCGGCAGCTCGGCCTCGAAGATACCAAGTAGTGTCGTAACTAACGGACGAGAAGATGAGCTGGCCAATGCGTTCAACACATATTTTACGTCAATTGCAAGGAATAGTCCCCAGCCTAATTCCAGACTTAGTCTATCTCGATGTCTGTCTTTTTTTCTCCAACTGACGTCACTGAGGTAGTCGCGATTACTCGAAACCTAAGAAATACAAAAAGTGTAGATATTGACGGTGTGCAGATTGGTCCAGTCAAACATGTCATCGATGCTTTATCGCCATATCTTGCACACATCTACAACCTATCGCTAAGCGCCGGCGTCTTTCCTAGTAAAATGAAAGTTGCGAGAGTGAGCATCCTTTTCAAATCAGGTGATAAAAACCTGCTTACAAACTACAGGCCTATCTCTATCTTGCCTGTTTTTTCGAAGGCTCTAGAAAAACTAATCCACGCACTTCTGGTTTTATTTCTAGGTAAACATGTTATCGTTAAGGAACAACAATTCGGCTTTAGACCAGGGCGTTCGACAGAGCTCGCCCCCTTACATGCAAAGATTGAAATTATGACTAACATAGAAAACAAACAAATAACACTAGCTATTTTCCTAGACTATTCCAAGGCCTTTGACCTTGTCAATCATCGCATTCTGTTGTCAAAACTGGAGCACTACGGAGTGCGGGGCCTACCATTAAGTGTTATCGCGTCATACTTACAAAATAGAAGGCAGCAAGTAGCAATGGGAGGAGCCGTGTCTGAGGCGCTTACCATTTCCGCAGGCGTGTCACAAGGTAGCATTCTCGGACCATTATTCTTCAATTTGTATGTTAACGACATAGTTAAGATATCAAACACGGCAAAATTCATTCTGTACGCCGACGACACGACAATTCTTATCGCAGGACGGACCCCTCAGGATGTAATAAAAGAGTGAAATGGATATCTTAGTTGAAATAAATAAATGGGCCGAAAACAATTCACTTCGAATAAACCCGACAAAAACCAAGGCAGTTATTTTCAGGGCAAAGAATAAAGCCTTAGCCGCAGTTCCCAACTTATATTTGGGCAATTGCCAGATCGAAATTGTAGACAAAATAAAGTTTCTAGGAGTGCACTTTCAAGAAACGTTGTCCTGGGATAACCATGTAAACCACCTTTGTTCCAAACTCGCGAATGTCACAGGAAAAAGGCATAGGTTAAAAGACATTCTTCCATGCAAAGTAAAAATCACTTTAGATAATGCACTTTTCTTACCGTTGCTTAACTACTGCCATCTAGTTTGGGGAAGCACTACCTTGTCTAACATTTAAATGATACAGGCCATACAAAAACGATGTATACGCACTATTGGGAACATTGATGGACGCCAAACAACTCAAAACTTATTTCACCAATACGGCATAGTTCCGCTGGCCAACTTTTCCAGATACAGATTACTTTGCATGTACAGTGCGTCTCTGAGAAACAAAAACCATGCGTTCCTATCGACTGTCAGGCTTTTGCCAAAGACCAAAGGCTACAATACTAGAGGTGACACTGTGTGGTATCGTCCTACCACGTGCACATCTTATGGAGAGCAAAGCTTAGCTGTGTTATTGCCGCGATTACTAAACCAGCTGGGTTTTTCTCCGTCATCTACCATGCCTGCGAAGAAACATATTAAAAATGTATTCTTTGATTCGTGAGTATATCTCGCAAGTTAATGCCTTTTTCTTTCTTTTTGCTACATCAGTGTTTCCTAGTAAGCTTATTATTCCTACACACTTGTGTGATGCATTATACCAGTCTTTTACACCTTTCTGCACTGTAACTGTTGTAAAACATGTCTTTTTTCTTACGTGTACTCTTATACATCATACTAGTCTTTTGAACCCTTCTGCATTGTAATTCTTGTATAACTGTTTTTCATGTCTACTGTATATGCAGGGTGTGCGAAATGCCAACGCGTCTCCGACTGTAGGAGTCTGAGGCCTTCGTCAAGCTACAATGTAGCTTTTTTGCCTCGGCTCCCCCACTTTAGTGGAATAAAATTGAATTGAAAAAAAAAAAGGCTGGAAACTCTGGTGGAAGAGCGAGGTTGGCTAGGCGATCTACAATTCGGATTCCGACGAGGACGCAGGATTGAAGATAACCTCTTTGTTCTCACCCAATGTATAGAAATTGCTGAAAAGGAGCAGCGAGACCTCTGGGCATGCTTTTTGGACATTACAACAGCATATGACAACGTGATACATTCTACACTCTGGAAGCAACTGGACGAACTGAAATTAAGATGGATGCGTATCTATTGGAACTACTGAAGAAATTATATACGGCTAACACGATAATAGGATGCTGGAATGGAGTGAGGACTCATGAAATTCCTACCAGCAAAGGATTACGACAAGGATGCCCACACTCACCCCTACTATTTATGTTATACATACGCCGACTGGAAGCAGAATTGGAACACTCTGGAGCAGGTTTTGACATATAATGTCTGGACATGGGTCGGCAAGTGAAGCAGTGCATCTTAGCTTCAATTTATGCAGACGACATTCTCTTGCTAGCTAATAATAAGAGTGAACTCCAAGAACTACTGGACCTCAGTTCAGCATGCGGAAAAGCCATCGGACTCGGCTTCAGTGCTGAAAAAAGTGCTGTGATGCAATGGAAGAATAGTGTCCTGCCAGAGGATAAAACAATACGAATCTGCTGATCCTGGAGAAACCAGTGAGATACGCAAACGAAACTAAATACCTGGAAGTGGTCATTAGCTCGGGAAAAGAATACATGAATGAACACGAAAAGGCCATACGGAGCAAAGCCACCAAGTATATGGGGACCCTTCGAGCTAGAACAATATGATCCTTCAACCGATTTAAAGTCCTGCGTGAGCTGTGGAAGACAGTGGCGGTTCCAGCTCTCGCGTATGGCAATGCGGTGCTGTGTTTGTCGTCCCCCATAACAAAATTCCTCGAGAGGAAACAGAAAGAGGCAAGCAGAGCAGCGATGAATGCCCATCGGACGGTCCCCAAAGCCGCACTGCAGGGAAATGTGGGGTGGTCCGGGTTCCCGGCAAGAGAGGCAATATCGAAAATCGTATATGAGGGCAGAATTCAGACGTTACCAGAATCCTGGGTGGTGAAGCTGTACAAGAGCATGATCTTTAAAGAAATCCACACCAAATGGAGACGACGTACTACACATTGGACAAGAGATATCGGAATGACTGAGAAGACTCTACAGGATGAGTCCATTTACGGGAGGCGAGAAATTCGGGACCAAGTCACAGCATGGGAGACCGGCAGATGGCTAAAGGAGATGCAGTCGAAGCTGTCTATGAGATTATACTTAGCCGCGAAGAACGCTATAGGACAAGAAAAATTTTGTGACAACCGGATTGGAAGCACGTTGCTTTTAGAGGCACAGGCGGGGCACTGCGCAGAACAGAATGGTGGGCAAAGATTTCGGCTAGAAAAACTTCACGACAGACAACGGACTCTACTGCTTCAGCGTGCGCCATCTGTGAGGGGATTGCGGAATCTACTGAACACATTGTGTTGGGGTGTCCTCGTATTTCCCCCAAGGCCGGAATAGACTCACTGGCAGAAGCGCTGGGCTTCGGCGGCGATGACGAGTGTGTAAACATCACAAAGAAAATACTGGAATATTGGTGGGGAACATGGAGGAAGGAAACGGAGGAGCGGCCCACGGAGGAGAAGTAAGGAGACTGAACTCCGCTGGAAAACGACGTCGCAATTCCTCGAGTCAATTGTTGGCCGCGGCGCGGCGCTCGCGTTCCCTCCGGTACTAGCTCCGCGAAATCGCCTGCACGGCAATGCGCCGTTTGTGCTCGAATACTCTATTACAAAGCGTTCAAGACGAATGTTTGTTTGATAAGCATAAACAACGGTGTCTCCAGTAACGAGTCAATATTTTCTAAAAAAAATCAAAATCAAAATATTTTTATTTTGAGCTTTAGGTACACATGATAGGTGTGTGACAGCGAGGACAAAGCCTGTGCTGCTGTCCCGAACATGATAGTACACAGCAATAAACGCACGTCTTGTGGGCCTACCGGGTTATAACCAGTTTGTAAACATAAACTATCATAACAAAAAAGAAAAAAAGGAGAGAAAAAAAGTGATATCTGCATCAATTACACGCAAAAATAACTTTGAGATACGACAAAAAAGGGGAGACACTATATATCTATATCGATTAATACACAAAAGGATAGAACAAGGCTGACGTCGATCCCATCACATCTCCGACGAAATGAAGACCTTCAAGTGTTTTTTAAAAGCTGGGAAATTATTCATTTGTCTATATTGTAATGGGAGTGCGTTCCAGAGCTTTGGACCTTTGTACCCCATTTTTTGTAGTCCAACGTTAGTCCTTTGTTGTGGCACTCTGAGATACATATCATCTCTTCTTAAACTGTAAGAGCAGGTAAAATGCTCCAACTGAACCACGGAGGAAGTATGCGTTGAATAAACCGTACGGTGCATGAATAGTAGCACCTTGTATTTGAGTAACGTAAAAATGTTCATGACGGATAATACGGAGAATGCAAAGGAAATCGATTGTCCCGGTTCTATTCTCAGTATTACTCTCAAGGCGCGTTTCTGCAATCAGCTACAATCAGCTACTTCTGGTCAGCTACAATTATTTTTTCTTTTCTTTTCTTTTTTTTTTTTCAGTTTCTGCTACCTCGTTTTTGTCCCATAGATGGAAGCTACCTGTCGGGTAAAAATCAAATCGGAAATAGGAAGACAAAAAAAAACCAAACTTTAATACGTAAGACAAACGTCTGACATTGCCAAAGGTGTAGTGTCGAATGCCTCCGACGGAATCACCCGTCGCTTCTCCCCGGCCGTCTCGGGTATCGTGCCCTTCTCTCTCTGGTGCGCGCGTACTTCGACCGCTGCGCTAACACGCTAACATACCCCAAAGGAAGTAAACGTTGTTCCGAAAAGCTACATTTGAATGGTATGGAGGAAAGAGTATGTTAGAAGCTCTGTAATCGAAACCTTTCCGACCTTTCCGGAATCGCGCGTTATGTGGGTCGTCGCATAAGCTGGGACTTAGAAAGTTTTATCCCCGTACGTGTCAAGCAGTTAAGAGACCTTTGTGTGTGAGTGCAAGGAGGGGCAGGACGCTCTGATGATGGGACACGGTCTTATTTCTTGTCATGCATGCCAATCGCTTGGTTTTGGGAACTGCAAAAGAAAGTCGGGATCTAGTCTCTAATTTATGTTGACGAACACTGAAATCTTGAACAACACTTACTTCTACAATACACTATCGCTTTGGTGTTGAGTTGCAAGTTACTTCTGTACAAGCATGCTGCTCAAAGCGTTGCACCAGGGATTTTACCACCACCACACACAAAAAAAAAGAGGAACAATACTGCACCACCACCAATATATACCTGCCAGAAAAGCTAAAAAGCCATAATTCCAGTAGATATGGGATCCCCCCCCCGGGTACACCGAGATGAAAATCGTCTTCGAGATCCCTTCCTTAAACAGGAAGCGCATGCACTGAATCCTGCACCGCGCGTGTGCAAAACCTGCGACAGAAGTGCGTTCTGGTACCTTGGTATTAAATTCGTGTATGGTGGCATGCGAAATGTAACTCTCTATCCCAGCGGATCCATCACAATTACGACAAAAGGCTCCTGTTTCCCCAAGCGTTGTGCATAGCGGCTGGTAGAGACGCGGGTGACAGAGCTCTCTCGCAACAGCTGGAATGCAAATGCGCATTAACCAGCCCAATGACATCATTACCCTACACTGCGAGCTGTTCTCGGGAACTAACAGTGATCAATGCAAACCATCCATCAATGTATCAATGTACATCTCGTGGTCGTGCGTTGGCGGTGATGTAAATACCCGTACCATCCTGTACGATGTCGGACAATAACCTTTGTGCTTCTTCAGGTGTCGTGTTTTATTTCAAATAAACAAAGAAAAAAGAGAACAGCTTGTTGACTGCGAGAGCACCACGTTTACGGAGACATTCAAGCCGTCAAGCCAACGCGGAGCCCCTTCACGGCGGCTTCCCCGCATTCTAAAATAAAAGCTTCTCGCCTTGCACTAACAAAAACGAGCGAACTGTAGGCGAAAAATTCACAGAGAGATCGTTCCTTGATACACGACAAGCGTGTTTACTTATCAAAATATTTTTTTCTACTTGCACTGGACACACAAGTACATCTGAAAGAGTGCATTACAGCAACAGAGGAGCAAGCAATTTCAGAGGAGCAAGTACCTGACGGAGCGCGAGCGCCGCGCCGCGGCCACAATTAGACTCGAGGAATCGGGACCACGCTTTCTCAACGGCGGCTCGGCAGAGTTCGTTCTCCTTATAGCGTCCTCGATAAACTTGCTCCGGAATTGCCCCGGAACCACAGTGGTGCGTGGCGCTCTACACTGGCGGTGCCCTGGGCGGAGGCATTATCGAACATGAAACTGCACTGCACTGGTGGATCTGATGGATACTAGCATGCGCTACCTAGAGATCTGTGCTCGTTGTGGCTCGTAGGCTGCGCGACCCGTAGCGAGAGGCACCTGGCGAGCGGCACCGATCGAATGCCATGCTGACGATGACTGTCTGCTGCTACTTGCACGGCTACATCTGGCTACTTGCCGCTTCCGCCTTCCTCCGTGCTTCCGGCAATCAGGATGCTTCTTGGGATTGCACTCTGGCGCTCGGCCGATTTTCTCTGTATGGGTTCGGGGCAACTCAGTGCTGCACTGAACGGGTGCACTCCTTTAATCGAGGACGTTCAGTGCGCATCAGTGCAGTTTATCGAGGATGGCAAGCCGCACCAGGTCGCACCGGGGCGCACCGGTGCAGTTTATCGAGGACGCTATTACTTCTCCTCCGTGGAGCGGCCCTTCCAACTTCTTTTCCATTCACACGGGTGCGCCGGCCTTCGCATTGCATTCTAGGATGATCCTATTTACCACGTGACCGCTTACGTGACCCCAAGAGCATGCGCATGCCAGCTGCCAAAGCAGACGACGGGTGTCGTGGTTGTCTTATAGCGTCCCCGATAAACTGCACCGGTGCGCCCCGGTGCGACCTGGTGCGGCTTGCCATCCTCGATAAACTGCACTGGTGCGCACTGAACGTCCTCCATTGATAGCGTCCTCGATAAACTTGCTCCGGAATTGCCCCGAAACCACCGTGGTGCGTGGCGCTCTACACTGGCGGTGCCCTGGGCGGAGGCATTATCGAACATGAAACTGCACCGCACTGGTGGATCTGGTGGATACTAGCGTGCGCCACCTAGATATATGTGCTCTCTGTGGCTCGTAGGCTGCGTGACCAGTAGCGAGCGGCACCTGGCGAGCGGCACCGATCGAATGCCATGCTGACGATGACTGTCTGCTGCTACTTGCCCGGCTACACCTGGCTACTTGCCGCTTCCGCCTTCCTCCGTGCTTCCGGCAATCGCGATGCTTCTTGGGATTGCACTCTGGCGCTCGGCCGATTTTCTCGGTGTAGGTTCGGGACAACTCAGTGCTGCACTGAACGGGTGCATTCCTTTAATCGAGGACGTTCAGTGCGCACCAGTGCAGTTTATCGAGGATGGCAAGCCGCACCAGGTCGCACCGGGGCGCACCGGTGCAGTTTATCGAGGACGCTATAAATGAGTTCACCCGTTCAGTGCAGCACTGAGTTGCCCCGAACCCACACCAAGAAAATCGGCCGAGCGCCAGAGTGCAATCCCAAGAAGCATCGCGATTGCCGGAAGCACGGAGGAAGGCGGAAGCGGCAAATAGCCAGGTGTAGCCGGGCAAGTAGCAGCAGACAGTCATCGTCAGCATGGCATTCGATCGGTGCCGCTCGCCAGGTGCCTCTCGCTACGGGTCGCGCAGCCTACGAGCTACAACGAGCACAGATCTCTAGGTAGCGCATGCTAGTATCCATCAGATCCACCAGTGCAGTGCAGTTTCATGTTCGATAATGCCTCCGCCCAGGGCACCGCCAGTGTAGAGCGCCACGCACCACTGTGGTTTCGGGGCAATTCCGGAGCAAGTTTATCGAGGACGCTATTACAGTTCAGATACCTTCATTGTGATGAACGCGAGCGTGCAGTTTTATTTCTGTGCGTTCTGTGTGTTCAAGACCAGTCACGGTCTGCAGGACAAGCATGGAGGACTAGAAACATTATTCCTGGCAGCGACGTTTGTGTGACGACGTGGCCACGTTTTGTGTGTTTGTTGCTGAAGGGGTAAGGAATGCCGTTAATCAGACTTGCACAACAATGGAGGAAATCGAATGAATCTGCAGCTGTAGCACAGCCCCAGATCTCCAAACGAACGATTCAAGATGACTCTCTCTCACGCAAGGGCACGAAACAACCGGTCAAGTACGTAGCTACGAATGAAACGTTACTCCCGTGACAGAGCTGCTTTCCGTTGAACGACAGCAGCAGCCGTGATAAGAACACGTTAAGTTAACGTTGTTTCCGCAATGATGCTCACATTTTAAGAGTAAATGACTTTGGAAAAGCATAAAAGCACGGAAAGCAGCGCGAGCAACAAAGTGTTGTAAAACCGAAACTTTACAGAGGATCACGTGGTGGACAGGAAGCAGAGAGTCGAACCGAACCGAAAACCGAACCTTTGCATGTTGTTCCTGAACATAAAAACTACTTTTTTCATCCTTTTTTTTTCTTCTTTTATTAGCTTATCTTATTAGCTTTTATTCCTTCCTGTTCGAAAAAGTCGTGCCTTGCAGGAATGCTCTGCATTTTCTGGAGTCACGAAATAAAAACAACAAAGATAAGATCACATAGATAGTAACTTAAAACTGTTACAGCTACTATAATGTCTAAGACAGACACATGGGTATACAAGGATTAGGGATCAATGGGTAGTGTTCATGAAGTGACTTATAAATAAATAAATAAATATAGCCTCAGCTCTACAGGGTGTCCACCCCAACTGCAGAAATGATCGCTGACACATTGCGCGCGTGAGCTTGCATGAGCCCCCTTACAAAGTAAAGGGCCAGCCACCCTCATGCTGGCCAGAACGAAAAGAAAATACCAAGCATACCAAGTATTCGCGACTACTGACTGGTAATAATTTCAATGACTTGGGCTAATGTAGCAGACTTGGTTGACTATTTTTGTTTTAATTACCTGTTAGCGCCGCGAAGCAACTATGACTATGAACGGCGTACAGATGTGGACAGTTGGAGAGAGGACAGCAGGAAGGAGTGGGGGACGGAGGGGTTAATGTGCGTCCTGGGCCGACTTCGGGGGGAACTGTGCCAACATTCGTCTGGAAAGTCTTCGGAAAACCCAAGCAAAACCTGAGACAGCACAGCCGGTCACAGGATTCGAACCCGTGTCACCTCCCTGTCTCGGCGTGGAAAGCGATCATCTTAACCACCGTGGCACGGGAGCTGGTTTGGTTAACTGTTATATTTCTGCCGAGATTCTTCGAACAACCCCGGTAGATTAGTTAACATGAAAGAATGTCCCGTGTCTCCCGTCGTATGAATGTGTGTGTGAGTGAGCAAAAATGTAAGAGTGAAAGGAGGATGAGTGAGAGAGAGTGACTGGTTTGTCCCTTCGGATGACGCACCCTGGAAGTCGCTGAGAAGGCGTGTTAGCTTAGCTCAATTGGTAGAGCCCTGGACCGGCAATCCAGAAGATGTGGGTTCGAGTCCTACAGCTGGCTAACCTTTTCAGTGACTTTCGTCTTTCATAGATTAGTTAAAGTGCAGCTCCGCTGCTGTTCCGAAAGTATGAAGACGTTGTGATATTCACAACCGTGGTCCCAACTTAATTCATAAACGCACATTGCTTTCCAAATTTCCATACTCCTTCGTGAGAAATTTGAGAAAAACTACCGGGCGGCGGTTCCACTTGTGACGTCATACTTGGAACTGCGCGGATTGGATAGCCACACCTAGCCAGCTCTGCCTGGCAACCAGTTTGTGTTTACACTCCCTCATGGCCGCTGTATCGTGCTGAAATAGCTGTCACGAGCTATCGGTGACCACCGCACCGTTTTATCACGTTTCTTATAAGAAATACTTCGTCTTCGAGCACGTACTCGTTCTCGTTCTCAATAGCTTTGGTGGTGCTTTCTGCACGCGCAGCAAGTCCGCGCATAGTGCGCTGCCAAAGCTATTGAGAATGCGTACGAGTACGTCACACGTTAGGTGTTAGGTCTTGTTGGTAGCATGAAGCACAGTGCGGGCACAGAATGTCCGCTCACGACGGCCGTCGTTGCACAACGAGGCCATCCTGTAAGGCTTGTTAAAGAAGACCGGCAAAACTACCTTTGAGACTATTAACCACAGCAATTATCACGGAACACACCCAAAACATTCACCTTCGCCCATAGATCTCCGCCATCGCATCGACGACTTGGCGTTAGCCAAGCCACGAGCGCGGCTAAGCCAGGACGAAGCCGGGATTGGTCAGGGTTTGCCGACCACAGGACCGCCGTGCCAGGAAAACTTAAAAAATAGTTTTCTTAAAAACTACAAACAAATGGGTGAAAATTTTTCACATGTATGCTCTCTGTGCGGAAACGAACGCGCAGCCCAAGCATGACTCCATTCTGTCGCAGTCGAAAATCGGCGGAGCTGAGCTTTAACCATCGCGATTTGAGTTACGCGCTGGAGCAGTCATCCCAAATCAGTAATTCATGGTTATGCTCCTGTCGTAACCATTATTAATGTTGCCTTTCATATCGCGCAAAATCTTCCAAAATCTTGAACGACCGTTAACGCTTTCCTGTCCTTCAAGCATTGTACCACACAAACGGAAATGTGCTTTAGGCTGCCTGTTGTGCTTCATCCCACCCGTAGCCCCTGAACCGGTTCGTGAACCGAACCGTTTGGAAAAAACCGGTTCGAACCATTATAGTTGCCTTACGGAGCTGGATGGGAACTGAACCCTTATCGTCGAACCTAAACCCGAACCGTACCGATAAACGTTTCGGTTCGACTCTCTGACAGGAAGTAATGGCAGTTTTGACACGAGTGACCGCCAGAGATGGGAGCGGGTCTGGGTCCCACGGAAATCTGTTCGACAAGGCTGGCTGCTCCTGTGTTTCTTTCCTGCATGTATGGTGGGCTAGAAAGACTGGTGTGCCGTTCGCCGGTTGTCATATGTACCCGCCGATGTTCCTGCCGAGAGATGGCGCTAAGCGTATCTCGGCGCCGGCGCTATGCGATCTAATAGTCTTTTGCGGCTGATTTCAGTGCTACTCGTCACGTGATTACTCACCTGCCGTTATCCCATGAGCGTGCCTTTTCTTTGCTCCGCATGCAAAATGACCCTTCAGTGTCACCTGCAGCAGCAAACGAATGGTACACCTAGATATCAGTCCTGATATTCGTCGGCGTGTCTCGATGAGCCCTCGCATCTGGGATATATGTACTGTGATAACGACAAAGACGTGTTCGAGCAGCCGGTTTTGCCTTTGTGTAGTGATGTTGGTGATATGCGCTCATCCTTCTCTTCATTTGAGCTACCTTTACCTTCTAGGTTGCGAGGTCCGGTAACGGGGAATTGTGATAGAAAGACATGTTGGGCTATGAGTGTGAGATAAATGTTAATTGAAGCTAACCAATGGAAGCGAGAGAAATGCTGATTACAGTTTGCATATGAGCCACTGATCTCGATTGTAAAAGGCTGGATCGCGGATAGGGAGCGTGAAGAAACCGGCCGCCATCTTACTGTACCCACAACAGTTTCCGCGGGCGATCATGCCGGCTTGTTGTAGTTACGGCTGCACCAGCCGTACGGGAAAAGGAGAGGGCACAACTTTTCACAGGTGAGTCATTCGTTATTAAGGAATAAATTGACGTTCATTCTGTACATTTCTTTGACGATTTCGAACAGTTTTTTTGCACGAAACCAGCACTTGGTGCAAGTTGTTAGATGGCTCTTCTGAGGCTCAAGCGAACGCCCTGGTATTTTACCCGGCGTCAATGATAGTTTGAGGTCATAATATGTTACAAGGAACATGTTACTCTACAGTGGTAGTGTTGTCATCCGTGTATGTGCGGCACTCGAGCGCTAAACTGCGTGCATTGCTAGCCCGGTACACGGTGTTCTCTACCCAAGGAAGTAGGCAGTCATCTTTTTGAATCAGCTTCGCGAGGAAAGTCTCATCCTTTATGTGTTTGCGTTGTTTACTGTTTTAGTGTTAAGTCGTAGCAAGGGATGTGGGGCTTTACGTCGTGAGACAACTGTGATCCTGAAACAAAGTTGAAACCCGGACGGGTTGGCGATCCATTTTAAATCGATAGAAAACCCCAATGCGAGGAGACGACGAAAGGGACAAAGGACGAGACGAACACAGCAGTGTATTGCCAACCAAAGACTTTTATTTGTGAAGCATGTGCTGTATTTGTGTCGTCCTTTGTCCCTCTATCGCTATTACATCTGTGATCATGAACTGACAAAGAATGTCTCCGTTGCGATAATGTCACTGGGATGCGTCATCTAGCTCTTTTGTGTCTGACCTTTGTTGTCAGCTTCTTGCAATAACTCCATTAATAATTGGTTGCATGCAATGTTATTTGTGACAGTATATAAGACGTGATCTCTTTATACAGGTTTCCTCATAGCCGCCCTGTCATACTCAAAAAATGGGTGCAGAACCTGCGCAGAAAAGACTGGACACCATCAAAGACCTCGGTGATCTGCAGCAGGCATTTTGAGGAAGACTGCTTTGACCGGACTGGGCAGACGGTGCGCCTTAAGACCGACGCAGTATCAACAAAGTTTGATTTCCCACAGCACCTCCAAAAAGTAAAAGCTTATGCATCACATCAAAATTTTTTAAGCTATTCTGGATAGTGTGTGATTGCTCTGCATTAACTGTCATAGATGTGAACGACATATGTACAGTAGACTCTCAGTAATTCAAACCAGCAGGGGACTGGTGATTATTGTGTTGATTACTACACATACACATCTAAACATGGGCTGCAAGGAAGAATTAGGTCATGGGAGCACATTTGTCTGGTACAAATTAGTCACCCACGTTGCTTACATCTACTGTTGGTTACCTTTATGCTGCCAAGTTTCCTTTTGGACCCCTGAAACGCTCTGTAATCATTTTAGCTGCAATGGGAGTGTCCTCTCAGCATCTCAACTGCTTGCAAAACTGTAAACATCTTAAAAAATGACACAGTTTTGAAGATTTCACATTCTGGAAATTTGCAACAGCAGAGGTTGTCAGAGTGCGACCTACTGAAAGGTTTGTTTTACGGAAGCAGATTTGTGGTGGCCATTCCTTCAAGGTAGTCATATCTTATAAAGGAATGAAAAGCGTGAAATTAGCACAAGTGCCGTTCGAATTTTTAATACAATGGACACGTAGCCTGCCAACCCAAAATTTTGAACTTGTTTGAGCTACAGTAGTCTGATCCTCTTTTGCAGGACACTTAAGTAACCAGACAAAATAAACTGCCCACAATTCACACAGGTGTGAATTATCAGAGCTTACATTAATGAGAGCCCACTATACAGAGATCAGCATACATGGATAAATAAAAGGGTGGTGTTTGCACGTCATTACTCATTCCAATGTCAAATTGGATTCAGTAGTTTTGCATAGCGCCCCCATACGTCATCATTTCTGAAATAAAAGTATTGTCTCCTTGCACATTCCCTGTACCTTCAAAATGCATAATGACAATAAATAACTGCTGAACTTAAAACCGTTTATTGTCGTTGTTCTTCAAACATAACATCTTGGAACTTATTGACGAACGCATATTTCGTTACATCTTTGTTACACAGAATGCACAACCAAGAAAGCCCCCTGCCACTAGACATAAAGTAGAGCAGGATACCATCGGTAGCACGTCACAGCCAGGACCATCTTGGGGCACACCAGGGCCGTCATCAGAAGCGTCACAAGCCTCATGTAGTCTTGCAGCAGACCATACATACGTAGTGCAGGAAAGTCCTCGTACATTAAAACTGGAGGTGAACGTCGCAGTTGAGGCACTAGAAGGTGCAAGCAAAAAAGTGAAGCATACCCACCAGAAGAATTTGAGACTAAAGAAAAAGGTGGTAACTGCAGAATATGTGATTGAAGACCTCCAGAAAAAGTCACTGGTTTCAAAGCAGTGCAGCGACATTCTCCGTGGCTCCCTTTTAAGCGTGCAGTTAGATTTGGTGCTACGTACTATACAAAACAAACATGGGAAGATCAGCAGGGAGCAGTACCCCCATCCCTACGTAGTTTTGCTCTCACACTGCAGTTCTACTCCACGAAGGCGTACGAGTATGTGAGAAAGACATTCAATTTGGCACTTCCGCACCAGGCAACAATCAGGTCATGGTACAGTGCAATCCATGGTGAGCCAGGATTTACACACGATGCCTTTGATGCCTTGAAAGCAAGAGTAGAAGAGCAGCGGAAGTTACCTAAACGTGTCGTGTGTTCACTCATGCTCGATGAAATGAGCATAAAGAAGCAGATCCAGTTCACAGGACAGTCCTTTAATGGTTTCATAGTCCTAGGTACTGGCATTGATGACGACAGTCAGGAACCAGCTACACAAGCTCTTGTATTCCTTGTGGTTGCTTTGGACAGTGACTGGAAAGTGCCATGTGCATACTTTCTGATCAACAGCCTAAGTGGGGAGGAAAAGGCAAACCTAGTGAGCCTCTGCCCTCAAAAGCTACATGACATTGGAATTCTGATAGCTGCAATTGTAAGTGACGGCCTGGGCTCTAACCTCACCATGTTTGAAGACCTTGGTGCAAACATGAAAAGCCCTGACATCAGGCCATGGTTTCAGCACCCTTCTGATTCTTCCTGGAGGGTTCATGTAATCCTCGATGCTTGCCACATGCTGAAGCTGATTCGTAATGCCCTGGCAACAATGGGGACCCTGAAAGACAGCAATGGAGGCACAATAAAGTGGGGGGTACCTCGTATCCCTCCAAAATCTGCAGCAATCGGAAGGGCTTCATGCTGGAAACAAGCTCAAGGCTGCTCACATTGACTGGGGAAGTCAGAAGATGAAGGTGAATTCGGCAGCTCAGACGCTCAGCTCAAGTGTGGCGGATGCTCTGGAGTTCTGTGACAGGGACATAAACAATCCAATGTTTCATGGATGTGAGGCAACAGTGGAACTCCTCAGGAAGTTCGATCGTCTGTTCGACATCATGAACTCCCGCAATCCCCTGGCAAAGAACTTCAAAGCACCCATCCGTTATCCAACCCGCCACCTTTGGATTCCATTCTTCAACGAGATGACTGCGTATATTGGCAACCTGAAAGATGCATCTGGAAAGCGAATATTAGAATCCCCACGAAAAACAGGCTTCCTTGGATTCCTCATCAACATGGCAAGCATTCAAAGCCTATGCAGCCATCTTCTTTCAGGAGATAATGCACTCTTAAGGTACCTGCTCACATACAAACTCTCTCGAGACCACCTCGAACTTTTCTTTTGTGCGTTGAGGGGTAAAGGTGGGTGGTGCAACAACGCGACGGCATGACACTTCATGGCTGCATACAAGAGGCTCCTTGTTCACCATGAAATCGAGCCTACAGCACGAGGTAATTGTATCGCCCAAGACTCCACACGCATACTGACTGTGACAGCAGCAGCAGCAGCAGGAGCTACTTCCCTTGACGAACTTGACATTCATGCATCACGCTATTTTGGTACTGCACAGAGTGAATGTGTTGAAGACCACGACTACGCAGATGTACCTGATGCAGAGCAACTGTCAGCCTTTGTTGAAGATGTTGTGGGGTACATCGCGGGGTACGTTGTCAAGATGGTGACAAGGAAGATCTCCTGTGCTGACTGCATTGACGCTCTCACAGACAGAACTTTACACAGTGCTCTTCTTCGTCGAAAGTCTCGAGGTGGTCTGATTAGTGTGTCTCAGAGTGTCATCGCCATTTGTAAAACAACAGAAAAACGTGTTCGTCAAATGCTTCATATCTCAGAAGGAACCTTGACATCCAATGCTCAGCTTGGGCAGCTTCTCACAAGGGCCGTCTTGCAGGACATTCTGTGCACGTCTGCAAGACTGGACATTTTTCCTACTTTGAGCCAGCACATGTTTGAGTGCAGTCCAGACGAAAACCATGTCATTCGCCTTGCAAAACACGTTGCAGACTGTTATGGGAAGATACGACTTTATCACATTGCCAAACAGTACACGGAGAAGGTGACTGCAAGGCCACGTCTGCGTAAGAGGTTGTCAAGAAGTATAGTTTTTAACAATCAGTGACTACTCACGTTCACTTCCTAAGTGATTCCAATTTTCATATTTAATAAGTACAAGGGATTATCTTACTTTTTAGTTTTACTTATACACAATTTTAGCTGTCATATGCCTTGTTCTGCATTTTCTTAAGGTGATTTTCTGAAATTTTGTACTGGCACAGAAAGTCAGAGCCCAGGTGTAGCTGCTGTTTCACTACGGTCCCCCAGCAGAATAATTCATAAACAGGAGATGCTATCAGAAAGCTTTCTTTGGCGGCCTCATAGCTAAGTGTAAGAGCGCATCGATACACTGCTCCGTCCAAGAAATATGTACGCCGAAACCAATTAACTAGAAATCATTAAAATATAAATGCTGTGTTTCTTTGTCTGGAACAGTTTTTGCTGAAGGTTCAAATCAATAAAACAGAATTACTGAAGGCATCCACAGTAAAAAGTTAACACGCTTAAAAGTTTAAAACGAGCTTTATTCAATCAATGAGAGCATGCAAATGACTCTCCCACTGCTGAGTTCTTGGCCAACACCTCAGGAATGATCAGTGAAATGAAAGCTTTTTGATAGCGCCATCTTGTTTATGAATTATTCAGCCGGAGGACCTTTATGAAGCACCTCGTATACATATGGCACATTTGTGTCAATCTTCGTTACTTGTACCATCTTACTTTCCTGTAGTAATTACTTTCAAGAGGGACAACTGTTAGTAAACTAGTGTTAACCCTCTTCAGCACTATACTACCTCTTTCTGCAAAATAAATCAGAGCCCAAAGTTTAGGGTTTCATTCTAATGTTCCCCTTAATTGAAAGTTGCCTCTTAAGGGTGAAATCTGACTTTTACCCAGCAAATTGCCCTTACTGAAATGTCTATAGCGATGCACACCAGCTTGTTCGGCAGTAAACGCAATTACATCACAGTTTGTACCAAACAGTGCAGTTCGTTACAGTAATAGAGCCCAATTCCCCCCCACCCCCCACCCACCCCAATTTAGCTGTTTGGAAGTTTTTTCATCTGAATTCATATTAATTTCGACCACACATTCATTTCCCCAGTTTTTACCCCCCCCCCCCCAAATATTTCCCGAAAACCTTGGGCTCTAAGAATAATGTTTACCTCGTGTTTCATGTGCGTGGTTTCTAGCACTGCATTTGAAATTTTGTGGCACAAGGAAAGCCAAGATCACATTGCGGGACCGTCTTGCTGTGTCATATCAAAGGATTGTTATTTGTCATGTGCCTACCAAGTGTGGTTGCCCACATCGCCACTGGGCTGGTGCCCACTGCAATCAAGTGCATTGTCGTGAGCAACGTGTGAGCAACTTATTCTGTGTGGATGTAGCGAAAAACGGGGCCAGAAATAATTGTCCCAGCTTGCACTGGTAGAAAAAATTGTCCCATGCCTTAGGGGACAATTCTGGTGCCTTAAGTGGTTTAGGATTAAGCGTGTGGTGACGCATGCTAAAATAAAATAAGAAAAAGAAAAAAAAAGAAAACGGTGAGAGGACAATGAGAAGGCAGACACAATGACAAGTTGGTTGTACTTGCCGGTGTCCATGCACTGGGGTTTTTATGAGTTCCAAAAGTCATGCGCTACGTTTTACGGACAACTGAATTTTTCAGGAGTAGGACATCTCGTTGCAGGAAATCAGACGTGTGTAAGAAGTGACACATCGATATATATTCCAGGCTATTAGTTTCTTGCATGGTCTGATGCTGGGGTCTCCCGGTGCAGCCCTGGTACACTGCCAATTGGTGTCGCCTAACCTGACCTAACCCAACTAAACTGACATAAATAGCCAAACCTCCTGACGTAACCAAAGTAACATCCGTATCATGAACAAGCTCGCATGGTGTAAGCAAGCTGCTGTCTGCAGAGAAAGAGGTAACATTTGCTTGAGCTTCAAACCGTCTTGTGTTGTCGTTATCGACTTATGTGTTCATCACATTCAAGAAAATGTTACCTCTTTCTAAGTAGCCCAACCTAACCCAACTGACGTATCCTAACTAATTATTTGGGTTGCGCTGCTGCAAAAACGACTCTTTCTGTTTCAATGGTTGATAACTCATTCCAAACGCAAACACGTCTCTAAAACAAAGGTACTATATAGCCTGCGATTCTATGGGACCATTTCCTTTGTCCCATGACAGTAGAAAAATGTTTTTCGTTACCGCTGTTTCGGAAACAATTTTTGCCCAGATCCCAGAATGAGAGATTATGCATGGTTGTTGTGGAACTGACATCGCATCTTACTGAAATATGGGCTGTGAAACGTGCTGTAGTACAATCCCCAGCGCTGCACTGCAGTGACGGTCTAGTTTCGGAATGCAAAACATAACGTAATTAATAATCGAACGGCAGGACACCTGTGAAACACTGTTAGGATACATCAGTATACTGGCACCTTACAAAATTGTGTGATGACAAACAACGATCAATGCTAGCAGCGCAATAAATACTCACAATCTCTGTTGCCTCCCATTGTTTTCTATGGGCACACACAGCACTTTAGGGCCCACCAACATGGCGGCCCGAAGACACGCCTCTCCCCCACGAGCCCCTCTCCCATGCGCGATCCAGCCTTTATACATAGAGATCAGTGATATGAGCAGTCTGTCGAAGGAAGAAATCCGGAAGACACAAAAGATGACACGAAGATATAACGATTTGTTTCTTTGTTTCAGCATACTGCTGGTCCCAGAAGGGACCCTGGAAGGAGTAGGGAAGGTGCATTAATTATAATATGTACACATAATACACTCATATGTAGTGGCGACATTTCGAAAGAAACTCGCAAATGAGTCGCGGTAAAGGGGCCCCATGTTACCTTTGCGTACGTGACGGTCGGTACGGTCGGACGAGTGTGTTATATACCGATGTTCAACATCATTTGTAATTTGTAATACCACTCGTTGATGTGTTCTAAACTGCATTGCAAAGGTCTGCAATATGAGACGAGCCTGGAGCTATGGTGAGCTGGCCGATCAAAGCACACCGAAAAAAAAAAAGATCGGCATATTGGGGACGCACGTACGTACACGGTCAAATGCCTTGGGGAGATGCAAAAACAAAATGTCAATTTGTAGGTTACTATCCAAAGCTAATGCCAAGTCGTGGGCGAAATCAGACAGGGCCGTGATCGACAGCGGAGTAATCCCCGCGAAATCGACGCTGCAAGGGAGTTAGTAATCCATGTTCTTCCGGGAATTATGTTACTTGATCATGATGTTACTTGTTTGGAAAAGTTTGGAAAACTCTTACAATTCACAACAGCTGGAAAGAAAAGAAAATTTCTAACCCAAAGACGAGGCTCCTGCCTTACGTATCGGTTTTACACCTTCGTCCAGTGAATTGATTTGATTGATTGATTTGACAGTGAAGTTGATTTACTTTACTTCGTAAAGTAAATCATTCGGAATATTGTCTGTCCCAGAAGACCTCAATAACGTGTCCTGGAGTAGCCTGTTCCGAGTTTTTTTTTTGACTAGCATATCCACTTTTTTCCTTTACCAACCAATCCGCAGAAGGCTTCTTGATGTTGAGCATAATAAGAAATACAAGTACTGATTTAAAGTAATGTAATAGTAATAATAATTCGGGGCTTTAAGTCGTGAGACAACGGCGATTGATCTATGATCAAAGGAGTTCGCCACATTGCTAGATTAACTGTTCTCTGCTGTGCGCCATTATGTTCTTATTTGCTCGATACTTAGAGTAATCATACGCCAAATTTTCTGGGGTGCGCAACAAAGACTTGGCTATCATTTCTTTTTAGCCTCACTTAATTTCCTCCTTCAGAAAATTAGTCACACCTGAAACCAGGGTTTACATCGCCGTCTATTTTTGGCTATGCGATGTTAAGATGCTAAACGACGAGTGGTGTGCATGGTCTTCGAGTGTAAACCGCGAGACTTCTTGAGCACGAACTTTGTTATGCATATGTGTACAGTGGCCTTGAAAAAAATTCAGGCCATGTTAACGTTTCTCGTGGTGCTACATATCTGGTTTAAATTGTACAAGGATCTGTCCTTGGAAAATCGTAGAATGTCTGGATTTTAGGTCTATCATGCTAGAATTTTATATGGTGCATCTCAAAAGGTCCATCTTGTGATCTGAAAGTCCACCAAGTACTTGGCAGTCCCATTCCCAGTCAAACGTGTTAGACACCGGGAACAGATCAAGTATACTGAAGCAGAAGATTCTTGAATTCTAGTGTAGCTCTTGACGACCAGGGAATGATCATAGCAAAAGGCAATATCCAGTAGTGCACTTCCATTCCTGAAGTCCCCAACTCCGGTTAAAGGGGCACTAAAATGCAAAAATAAGTTCACTTCAAATTACGTTACACGGTATGTTAATTTCGTACTCGTTATCAGAATTCAAAACCTCGATTCCGTTACGGAGCTACAATCGAAATTATACCGGACTCTTTCCTACTTCGGCGCTAAGCAGTGAACGTCGTTTCAGATCGTGCATCGGTGTTTTTAGTCCATGCTGCGCGTGCACGCGCGCCCCCACACCATGGAGCAGCCTCGGCGAAAAACATAGTGCGCGTTGTGAAGCGGACTGGCGTCGCTGCTCGAAGGACGTGAAGATAATGTTATCAGTGGAACATTCGCGAGAACTGTTGTGGGCTACAATTCAGTGAATCGGTATTGAAAAATGTAGCAGTGCGCATCATGCCGCGCATACACGGAACACTACGATCGGACCCGTTCCATATCCACATGCCCACGATAGCTATGCGGGCGCTTCTCCTGCTGTCTCATTGGATGCCACCAGTCTTTGCGTCCTTGGGACACCATTCGTTGCCACCGAAGACGGCACTGTTTTCATTGTGTTTTTCTTCTAAACGGTGGCGCTCTGTGAACTAATTTTGCTTGCATTATAATAATTGAAACCCGTACTTTCATTTGAGAGCAAGTTGTTTTTGCATTTTAATGCCCCTTTAAGGTTTCCTAATTTACACCCGCAATCACCCGCAAGGATCACTTTTTGATTACGTGGTACTGTTCGAAATCATGTAACCACATAACGTGTTCAAGAAAGAAGGCATGTAACTGTTGCCGTTGTAGGCCACGCTTAGGCGGGCAACGTCGGCAAAGTCAGGGGACGTCAGGCAACGTCGGCCTATCGCAAGGTGGGACTCAGTTGCGGTCCCAAGGGAGGGCGTTGGGGGAGGTCGCCCCCCTTCCTCCCCCCAAAGCATAGCCAGGACCAGGCTATGCTTTGTCGACCTAGCTGCTAGGTCGACATGAATGCGGTCCAGGTAGAGGATGTGGCGGCCCGTGGAAGACGACGACGATGCGCCTCTGCTGCCACGCGCTACGGCGCTGGCACGGCAGTTCTACCGGCACCGTCCTAGCGTGAGGCCACGCACATCTGCCCGCTGGGACATTCCATCATCGCCGGTCAGGACTCATGTAGAGGAACACCACCTCCTCTACATTTGGTGACCCGAACAACGAACACCATGTTCGGCGTAATTCGGCCATTCAACATCCTAAATTTTTCGTCGGCAAACCAGCAGCGAACCATCCTCTAGCAGGCAAGGCGCACCGGGACCACTGTTCCACCGGGGACCCGCAGGGAGACCACAGTAAGCCGAGTTTCTGGCCTCCACCTGCTTCACGATGGTCCTCCCCGGCACTTCTCTGGCGACAAACAGCGTCCACGCTTACGTACCGGTCGCGGTACTGTCGCCCACTGTACGACACTTCACTGGTGACCCGAACAGCAGAACACAGCTACCATGACCTCTCCGGCGCCGACGATGCCGGACCCCGCACCGCTGGCGTCGCAACCTTCCACTCTTCATGCTGTAGCCGTGAAGATTCCGCCTTTCTGGCCAGCCGACCCGGCTCTGTGGTTCGCCAACATCGAAGCGCAGTTTGCCCTCCGAGGCATATCTGCACAGCAAACAAAATTCTTTCACGTCGTTGGAGCGCTTGGCCCTAACGAAGCGTCAGAGGTCAGGGACGTCATCACCAACCCCCCAGCAGCCAACCCTTTCGACGCGTTAAAAGACGCGCTCACGAAGAGAACGACAGCCTCTGAACAGGAACGCCTGCGACAACTGCTCACAGCTGAGGTCCTCGGCGACAGGAAGCCTTCGCAGCTGCTGCGTCGGATGCAGCAGTTGTTGGGCGATAGGGCCTCATCCTTGGACGAATCCATCCTGCGCGAATTATTCCTGCAGCGTCTTCCGAACACGGTTCGCATGATACTAACAACGTCGAGCAGCGTTTCGCTCGAGGCTTTAGCGGAGATGGCGGATAAGATGATGGACATTGCGCCGCCAACTGTTTGTGCCATATCTCCACAACCCTCTGCACCATCACCGTCAGACTTCCAGGAGCTGCGTGACGAAGTCAGCCGCCTTTCCGGCTTAGTCGCATCAAGCTTACGCTTCGGCCGATCGCGAAGCCCACGTCACCGCAGCCCTCGTCGCGGCAACTTCCGTCGTCGCACACCATCGCCTCTCCAGCAGTCTGCAAATCCCGATGAGTGCTGGTACCACCAGACTTTCGGAGACCGTGCCCGGCGCTGCCAGCCTCCCTGCTCCAGACAGGGAAACGGGAGCGTCAACAACTGAAGACGGCCAGTTTAGTTGACGCAGCCCCAAGTCGTCCACGCCTCTTTTACATCACTGACCGCGGCTCTGGCGCCCGCTTTTTGGTTGATACGGGCGCGGAGGTCTGCGTCATCCCCGCCTCTCGAGACGATCAGAAGCGCACCCCACCTAACGCCAGTCTTCAAGCTGTCAACGGATCCCCTATTACGACTTACGGCGAAAAACTCGTTACACTCAACCTTGGCCTACGCCGCGTTTTTCGGTGGATTTTTGTGATTGCCAAGGTACCCCAAGCCATCATCGGTGCCGACTTCTTGGCTCACTTCGGGCTCCTGGTCGACATGAGTCGAAGAAGGCTAATTGACAGAACCACCAGCCTTTCGGTTCAAGGGGTTGCCGTCACCTCGCCACTTACCCCAACCATCCGTCGACTCGAACCGAAGACTGACTTCGAAGCTATTTTGCACGACTTTCCAGACCTCACTCAACCACCAAACTGGAAGCTCCCGGTCAAACATCACGTCGTGCACCACATTGTGACATCGGGCCCGCCAGTGCACGTTCACCCTCGCAGGCTGGCGCCAGAGAAATTCAAAGTGGCCAAAGAAGAATTCGAGCACATGCTCGAGCTCGGAATTATCAGGCCATCATCTAGCGACTGGTCTTCGGCTCTCCACATGGTCCCCAAAGAAACAGGTGACTGGCGGCCATGTGGGGACTATAGACAGCTAAACCGGGTTACTGTACCCGATCGCTATCCGATACCACACGTCCAAGACTTCGCGGCAAATCTGCATGGCGCAAGAATATTCTCGAAACTCGACCTAGTACGCGCCTACCACCAGATCCCGGTGGCGCCCGAGGACATCGGAAAGACCGCAATAACCACGCCGTTCGGGCTGTTTGAATTTTTGCGCATGCCCTTTGGACTCCGGAATGCGGCGCAAACTTTTCAACGGTTCGTCGACTCAGTCATCAGAGGGTTGCCGTTCGCATTTGCTTATATTGACGACCTGCTCATCGCTAGTGCCACCCCGGAAGAACACGCCGACCATCTTCGCACACTCTTTGCCCGCCTCAACGAGTTTGGTATCATCGTGAACGCTGCCAAGAGCGAGTTTGGAGTGGAAGAACTTGATTTTCTGGGCCACCACATCACCCGCTCGGGCATCACTCCTCTCGCGTCCAAGGTGAAAGCCATTCAAGATTTTCCGCAGCCGACTACCTCACGAAAGCTCCGCGAGTTCCTCGGGCTAGTAAATTTTTACAGAAGATTCGTGCCGCACTGCGCATCCACCCTCCAGCCTGTGGAAGCATTGCTCACGGGTTCCAAAGGCCGCAATGCCCCTCTTGCCTGGACATCGCGCGCCACAGATGCCTTTTGCAGTCTCAAGCAGGCTCTCGCTGAAGCCACCTTGCTGAGGCATCCAGTGCACGATGCGCCCACGGCGCTCATGGTGGACGCCTCGTCGTCGGCCGTTGGCGCTGTGCTTCAGCAACAGATCGACCACGCGTGGCAGCCGCTATCATTTTTCTCTCGGAAATTCAAAGACAGGGAAACTCGATACAGCACCTTTTCCCGTGAACTGCTTGCTGTCTTCCTTTCGGTGAAGCATTTCCGCCCGTTTCTTGAAGGTCGCGTCTTCACTATATACACCGACCACAAGCCGCTGACCCACGCGTTCACTTCATCCGGCAACAGCTACTCACCACGGGAGATTCGCCAACTTACCTTCGTGTCCGAGTTTTCCACGGACATTCGGCACGTCAGCGGTCACGACAACCCCGTGGCCGACGCTCTCAGCCGCATCAGCGCACTGTCACCAGGTCTTCCTCAAGACATCAGTGTTCCGCTCAGCCTAGAGACATTGGCTGACCTGCAACGCTCAGACGAAGACCTCCGCATGCTCCGCGAAAACTCTACATCGTCGCTTCGTCTCGAAGACGTCCTTCTTCCCGGTACCGCCACCACGCTTGTCTGCGACGTATCCCAGGGGCATCCACGACCCTTTGTCCCAGCAGCCCTGCGCCGGCGGGTATTTGATACCCTCCACGCACTATCGCACCCGGGCATACGCGCAACGCAGAAGTTAATCAGTGCGCGCTACGTGTGGCCCGGCATGCAAGCCGACATCAAGCACTGGACGCGTGGCTGCCAGCAGTGCCAGAGAGCTAAGATACAGCGACACACTTTTGCTCCCGTGCACCCCTTCCTTCCACCTGACACCCGCTTTGAAAAGGTCCACTTGGACATCGTGGGACCCCCCCGCCTTGTCAAGGTCACCGATATCTACTCACGGTGGTAGACCGTTTCACGCGGTGGCCTGAGGCGGCCCCCATGCCTGATATCTCCGCCGCAACTGTCGCCGCTACCTTCACGAGCACGTGGGTTGCCCGCTTCGGAGTGCCCTCCACTATCACTACTGACCGTGGGCGGCAGTTTGAGTCGTGTCTATTCAGCGCCCTCACCACCTTACTGGGATCTCAACGCATTCGGACCACTTCCTACCATCCGGCATCAAACGGCATGGTGGAACGATTCCATCGACAACTCAAAGCCGCCCTCAAGGCACACCCCAACCCCACCTCTTGGACGGAAGTTCTTCCTGTCGTCCTGCTCGGCCTCCGTTCAGTCTTCAAGCCGGACTTGGGGTGCACCGTAGCAGAGCTCGTTTACGGCACAACTCTGCGACTACCTGGAGAATTCCTCGTGTCCCCCAAGGCTACTCCCCCGCCAGATCCAGCAGACTACGTTTCCCGGCTCAAGGCCATATTCAACCAGCTTCGCCCAGCACCCCCTCGTCAACCATGTTCCTCCAGGCTTTACGTGCACGACGACCTGGAGACGTGCACACACGTTTTCGTACGCGTCGACGCTGTCCGAAAGCCGCTACAGCCCCCTTATACTGGTCCCTATGAAGTCGTCAGCCGCACTTCCAAGTTCTTCTCCCTCATCATCAACGGCAAGCAAGAGCAAGTCTCCATCGACCGATTAAAGCCTGCATACATTGAGGCTCCTGCTGCTGACCTCACGGCTGCTCTGGTCTCCACCCCTCACTCCGTTTACCAGCCCGCCGTTCCCCGTTCAGCAAAATCCGTCCACTGGGCCCCTGTCCTGGTGACGCACCGCTCTTGCGTTTCACCAACGCGCTAAGGGGGGGAGCAGCTGTAGCGACCCAGCCAGGCACAGCGTCATCTGCGCACGCCGATCTTCGTCGGCCCCTGCGCACGCTCCCCGCTCGCTGCGCTCTTGCAATTAAACAGTTCTCGTTCCACCCTTCAACTAGAAGGTTCTCTCTCTTCCTTCAAGTACAACAGGCTTTATGCGGGGCACTGTACCTGAAATGGATTACCAGTGATAGGATTTCGTGCGAGAAAAGGTTGAGCCCGTGTCCAGAACCCCTCCCCCCCCCCTCGCACACAAATGGACAGCGACTGGCTAAAGGTTTGCAGACGTCGCCCCCCCCCCCCTCCTCAAAGTACTTCGCTGGGACCGCCCCTGGTGGGACCATATGTTCAAGAATCATGACATTACATCCTTAACCGCATTCGATGTCTATATAGGTTCAATTTGTAACTATGTTAGGTCTTTCAACTTGAAACTGTATAATCTATAATGTCGGCATTGTGGTTGTCGGTAGTGAGCCACGACCCAGGTGACTGGCCCCGGTCGCTCAGTCGGTAGCGTGTTCGCCTTCTGACCCCGAGATCGCTGGTTCGAATCCGGCCGAGAACGCCAGCAACTTGGTGGCAGGGTACAAGTTGCTTAGACACGCCGTCTTCCGCGAGGGACGTTAAATACGGGGTGCCGTGTGATGAACTTTCATCGCACGTTAAAGAACCCTCAGGTGGGCAAAAGCAATCCACAGACCGACCGCTGTGGCGTCGCTCATGATCTCAGTTGTCTCGCGACGTAAATCCCCAATTATAAAAAAACAACCCAGGTGGCGAATTCCCCCGTTTTTCGTCATCAGTGTATTTGTTGTTGTATAATGTCACGCTAACAGCGCTCTTAGGCACTCAAACGGTGGATAAAATGAATTTAACATGATGTTCCAGAAACCTTTGTTTCGCATCAATTCCATTTACGCGTTTTCGGTTGATAATACTAGTGATGTGACACTTTTTTCTTTTTTTATATATGACTCCGTTGTTCCATTGATCAACGGTAAAAACTTGCGTGCGGAGAGAATACTACTGCGGTGCCATAGGCAGAGAGAAGACTCTTGAGGGTCCACGCATGTCCTGTACACGCGAATGTTGCTACAACACCGGTATACAATTTCCTGTTTTGTCGCCGATACCATGTTCCATTATAGCTACATAAGGAGCAAAAGAATTACGTAGCAAATAAGATGTGCGACGAGGTACACTATACAGAATGCGCCATAGTTTAGCTAAATGACAATTTAGTTGAACAATCTACCATCGGCCTATGTTCCGTGACAAAATGTTCCCAGCTTCCTGTACACAGCAACTCGATGGTCTAGGTTGAAAACAGAGTGAAGGGAAAGAAGCCATCAAGCTCTCGGAAGCAGTAATCACTCTTTATTTTGTTTCTGCCCCGTCTGTCATCACCCAACCAAGATAAGACATGCGGCCACGTGCTTCGCAACATTCCGATATATTTGGCTTGCAGGGATCGTCGGCTAGGCAGACGTGACGGTAGCAAATGTCACGTGGTTTCGTTACAAAGGACTGCGGATGCTGGTAGACGGTCAGTCCGCAAACCAACGTAGTGCTGGTTCAAATATGTTCACTATAAAAATACGACGTCATACGACGTCAGGGACGGGACATGTTGGACTAGTTCAACGAGAACCCGCATGGTTCGCAGCGAGCGCATAGTGCCGGAGCTCAGCAGCTTGGCCTCAAAACAGGGGCATCGCGCATTCCGTGTATTGAATATGGCCGTAAGCACACCAGTCCTTCTAGCCCACCATACCACTCCGTTCAAATTCGCTCCCGAGAATACTTCTCGCATGACGAAGGTAAAATTTTGTTCTAGACTCAAAAAAATGTTTTCTTTCTGATGAGAACCAGAAAAAAAAATCATTTCATGCTCCCTTTAACATAACGTTGTTTCCGCATGGCATTTTAAGAGTGAATGCTCGCATTTTAAGAGTGAATGACCTTAAAGCATAATAGCACGGACAGCAGCGCGAGCAACAAACGTTGCTAAACCGAAACTTCAGAGAGGATCACGTGGTGGACAGGAAGTAATGGCGGTTTTGAGACGAGCGACGCCAGAGGGATCCCAAGGAAATCTGTTCGAAACGGCCGCTGCTGTGTTTCCTTCCTCCATGGTGGGGAAGAAGTAACCGCAGCGCCCTCCACTAAAACCTCGGTAGATTAGTCCTGGGGCCCTATTCTCGTCAGAGTAATCGACCTCGATTACTTTGTGTCTCGCCTGTCATTTGTCGTTACGCGAAGAAGGCGTGAAGAACAGAGGTGTATGCCACCAGGGGCGGATTTAAGGGGTGGGGGCGGTCGCCCCCCCCCCATACGGTCGTGTTCCCCATGTAAAAACCCTATCTCCTGGACGATGCTGCGCCGCAAAGCACGAAATTTCCTTAAGACCACCCCCCTCATGACAGACCCTTAAATCCGCCCCTGGCTTCAGCTGATATCTGTTAGAATCACATCGCAGTAATACATGTTCGCGTGTCTAGAAATCGGGAAATTGGGTTACGCCACATATACGCCGACGGTATACAAAGGGGGACAGCATTCTCGCGGTCCTCTCTTTTGCTAAGCAATGCGCAGCGTCCCTAGCGATTTCTGAATTCCTCGCAGTTAAGTTGTGTGCGGTTTGGTAATTGCTAAATGCAGCCATTCATTCACCACGCCGCCTTAAGTGTATACAAAGGCTCGAGATACCTTCCGTTCCGTGCGTCTTGTTTAAGCGAGCGCTATATTTTGTCCCATTGCCGGGTTTTATTTCGTGCTTCTTCAGCTTCAATATGCGCACGAGACAAAGAGAGCGGAAATGGCGAGGAAGGGGCTTTGTTAACACTAATTGACGCCCACGGGGCTCTTGCAGTGCTATATAACGCACTCGAGCTTCAACACTCCCCTTATGTTCACCGACAAATGAATTCGCGGGTGTAGTGTGTAGCCCCCACGTTGTTTCAACGAAACAATTGCTTGCACACATTTCCCTTCAGTTTTGGACGACTGTCTTCCGGTTGGTTTGTTCGCACTTCCTGTGGCTCTGCCATTTTGTTTTTGGAGCGATCGTCTCCACGTTTTACGAAACTGTTCAGTGTGGAAATTCCTCAATCATCATCATCAAATAAAGTTGTTGTTCAAAGGGCAAAACCTGAGAAGGATGGACAATTGAACCAACGCCACCTATATAGATACAGGAGGCTACACGGCTACACTCCGTCATAGGGATATAGGGTGCCGTCTGCTTCAGACAATCGTCGCGGACGGTTTCAAACACAGGCTTTCTGTGGCTTCCAGTGGCTTCACGTGCGGCTGCTGGTGGCTAGTCTCACTAGTTACAGCCGCCGAAAGCACGGTCGTAGTTCGCTGACCAGGTTACGTCGTTTTTGCGATCAGGTACACCCGCGCCTCTGAAATCTGAGTTTTCAACTCATGAGTTAGGGGTTAGGGATAGTTCTTTCATCGGTTCTTTGTAAGCATGCAAGTCGGCGCTATGAGGCTTGCGCCATGTTAGTCCTAGGATTCCCCATTAACTCGGTACCCTTTAGTAAAGGGTAAAAAATCGCAATATTTTACCCTCTATTTCAGAAGTTACCAAGTACCCTCTGAGCAGTACCCTTTATAAAAGTTACAAAGACACCCACTAATTAGAGGTTACGGCCTTCAATTCAGAACCTGCCCGTAAACGTTACGCCAACATGTGGCTTTTTATACAGGATGTTTATTTTTATTCGCAACAGAGTAGCGCCCATTTAGCATGTGGGTTATGTGAATTTTCGCTAATTAATCGACCCGTAGTTACAAACACGTGCGTCAGGAAATCTCGGAAATGTTTGTAACTACGGATGGGTTAATTAGCCAAAATTAACATAACCCGCCTGCCAACTGAGCGCTGCCCTGATGCGAATAAAAATAAACACCCTGGACATTGTGCGCATATGGACAGACATTTACAGAACACACCAATATACCAAAATGCACCAACAGAAAAGGAGATCTTGCACATATGTATATTACAAAAAAAGGAGTCTATTTAGAGGTCTTGTATGACAATTGGCGGTGCGAACACTTGAAAGGCCACATGCTGACACATTGTGCACAAGTGTGATTCAGATGTGAGGAGAAGCCATGGTCGCTTTACCAGAGATATATGGAAAGAAAAACGATCTTTAAGTGAGAAGTAATGCATAAAACTGTGCAGAAAGCCAGCGAGTCAGAACAATTGACTTATTTTTGCTAAGCTGAACAGACACAACAAACCAGAAAATTGCAGCTGAAAAAAAATGTATTCCACATTCGTGTAGCAGAGGCGAGCGCAAAAGACACAGTATTACGTAAAACGCACACAACCTTGGGAAACATGAGTGTAGAGTAATGCAGGAGACACTACATTAGTAGCTGTGCTGTGCACTAGCTAGGGCAGCCAATCACATGTGGTTTTGTATGGCTCAGGCATAATGAACATCAGATCTGTGAGAAAACTCAAATTATCAAGGTAACCTCGAACAGTATCAGAAGCTGGTTGACAGCTGCGTTATCAGTGTGGAAGGCGCTCTGAGACGAATTTGTGTGAGGTACGCCATTGCGCAGGTGACGGCCTGTGAACCTGCATGTGGGATCCTGGGAACACAAGTTTGGGCATTGAGAGAAACATTTACGGAACCATTCAATATGTTATTTGTGCATATACCGCTTTCTGATGAGCCCTCCAGCCACTGCCCTCCGCTCGAAGAACTTCCTCAGATGAAGTAAATGAGCAGGTAGCCAATAAATAACCTGTAGCACTACTCAGAGTTTTATGGAACACCTTTCAAGCAGGGAAGCGCCACAACAAATGCCAAAAGAAAAAAAATAAATAAAGATCACATACCTTCTTCTATCCATGTGTCGTGTGGCACCTGAGCCTCAAGAGGCGGCCTTTTTTACGGCATCTGATTCTGCTCCATCTGCAAACATCAGCAGCCCATTATACCTAGCAGCAATTATGTACGAAATGTGCCGTGACTGTTACATACATGAAATCGGAGGCTAGCAATACGATAAAACTTGTTGCGTTGTGTGCCTCTATTTGCAACAATGCAGAACAGCCATCCTCATTTAGCAGCAGTGTCGACGAAAAAATGTTTTGCTGAATTACATCCGTAGAAAGCACAAGGTACGCTGAGAGAACAGCATAAATGCGGCATGCAATAAAGGCGTTCACTCCACGACTGAGTCTGAGAATATCGTAATACAACAAGTAGGAAGCAGCGAATTACAGATACTCGTGTTCTCTATGGGTATATCCGCAGCTCAAAAAATGCACGCCGGTGTATCGACTTGGCGACCAATTGAGGGCAGAAAAGTAGCAAGCGTAAGTGGCGTTCACATGCAGGACCACAAAACGCTTGCCATAATCACAACGAACATGCGCTAACAGCTATTGCTATCAAAATAATGCACGTACATGAACAGTATATGCAAGACTGCAAACTTACAGTCCGTGTTTATACAGCATTCATAATATTTAGTCGACGCAAATGACGCTGAAACAGATACAAAATAACAGCGTGCACGTAGATTCGCAACTGTCGTCTCGACTGGGAGGCTGAAACGCGCCATTATGCTGCAAAACAGAACAAAAACAAACGAAAAGAACATAACAAAGAAATAACTTCCGGAGATTTTCCTTAGAAGTTACAGTGTCGGAGTAAAGGGTACGTTTATAAGTTACAACACGTTGTTTTTGTTTTTTCCCCGAGATGTAACTTCTATTGCTGTTGTAATGACATGACTTCCGTCGCTTTTAACCTCTAAATATACGTTACAGATCTGTAACCTATAAGAAATCTCGAGATCTACGTCTATATAGACGTTACATGTTTCTAAAAGTTACAATAAAAGGTACGGGTTTAAGAGTGCATTGCCCATCCTTGCCCCAGCTGCTAGTAAATCGGCAGGCCAACCTTGCACGAGCTAAAACTTATTACACTACGTGCATTGTACCATCCAAAATACTAGCTAAGCAAAATCACTTGTGTTTTTAGACTAGACACGCTCGTTTATTGAATCCTTCGCATCAGACTATGAGCTGCGGCAGACGGCTCAGGGACTAACTGGATTCACCAGACTCCGGTTCCTCTTCAATTGTCATCAGCGACGTCTTCCTGCTGGTCTTCCTGCAGACGACCCTTCTCGTCGTCCTTACCTGAGGTAAACTCGTCACGTGAGGAAACATCTCCTCGAACGTTGTTCTCGGTTTCTTCGGAGGACTGGGGCAGAGTTCCTTCGATATGAGCGGTCGCTCTTGAATGTGCTTCGTCTTAAACATGCGCTGTCGAGAAGGGAACCATTTGCGCTTCATTTTAGGGACACTTTTGGCGGTGCTGGTCCTTCCTTCTGCGTGATATATCTGATGGGCTTTATTGTCGCCGGAGACGAGTTCTTCTTGGGAGTTCTCGGGCTCGAACGGCATATCGTTGTCACCAGTAGAGACATCGTCCTCGTGAACCTCCATAGGGAAATGCTGCGACAGTACGAGCAACAGAGGTAGAACGCAGAGAAGCACGACCATGTTCACAGCCAGTGAGAGAGTAACGCCGAGCATTCCATCGAGGAAGACGTCGCAGAAGGTGTCTGTAGTAATCCTGATGATGTCATAAATCGGCCGGCAGTTTCCAATGGTTACATTTGTGAGAGACACATGCAGAGTCCTCGACTTCACTTTGTTGGTCAACACTTGGCCCTCTCTTGAAACATTCCAGTACGGGTCCAAAGCGGCAAAAGATGTCCCGTTGGCTTTACACTTGGAAAGGACTTGATGAGGGGTGAGACCGGAAAACAGTTCGCCCTGACCACCACGACACCATGACATAAGATATAAATCATGTAGTCTCTGGTACGCCCCTTCACGGTATGGCTTACATATGTAGTGGTCCCCTAGGAATCCAGCTGTCACCATGACGACGACTAAGACAGAGGCCAGCAGGTAGAAGACAACGATGACTGCAGCTGTTGCTAGAATCAGGACGGCCGTGTGTTTCGTGGCAGACGACGATGGCATAAACCAGTAAACGTAGTTTCGAGCTGCGTACCCCACGGCTAGTCCCATCAAGACTACGATGATGCCCAAGACAATAAAGGCTAGCGGAATGATGTCGAACCCCAATAGTTTAGCGTGGGTCCAGAACGCGGTTCCTCTGTCGAACTCGTGGGCACTCTTTTCCATCTGGTCGATGCTGATGAGGGCTCTGCGACGGAGCTTGTCGAGGACTTCCCAGATGCTGGTGGTCTCGTTGCGACAGATGACAAGACGATGGTTGACCATGGTTACTCTTGGTGGCATTTCCTGGAGTGCACCAGAGGCCAGGGATCGAACCATCAGCGACGTCCAGTGCTCCCCGTTCTCGATTTCGTAATACATTTCGTTGATGGTTCTATTGACGAATAGCCTGAGGTCCGCGATGGCGCATGCGTAAACTTGTGGCAGTTGACGAAGGCCACGCAACATCCCAGAATAGCACCCGAACATGATGATGAGATTTGCTACGAGTACAATAATCATCAGCACGAGAGCAACGCAGCAGCTGGCGCAGCGTCTCGGGGTCATTCCGCTTCGCAAAAATATGGTCCGGCTCCTGCAGGCTGCCGTGATGATTAGCGCGGAGGCTATGGCAACCGCAGCCGTAAAAATCATTTGGACGATGTAGAAGATGTGTAGACGAGGATGGTAGACGTATGCGAAATCCAGGATGCCCATGGTGCTGTTGGCAGCTGTGATATCATGTAGAAGGAAAGCATCGTTGCTAGGGTCGCTCAAGAGCTCGACGAGGGTCGAAGCTGCAGCGCTCCAGAAAGAGAATTCGCAGCGGCTTGGGGTCAGCGCATATATCCGGTACGTCTCGGCATCAAAAACGGTGCTGTTATTCTGGACCATGGTCAAAACGAGCAATGCCGGCTTCTACTGGTTCTACCTCCGAACGCATTTCTTCTTCCTCTTCGTCCACTTAAAAGATGCCCGCGTGCCACTAAGGAAGATCGGCCCTGCACTTGGGTTCTTCTTCGTCTCACGGAGAATGGCCATTAGCCACAAGGGAGACCGGTTATGGTTGGTTGATTGATCTGTCCCACCTTTTTCTTCTTCTTCCTGTTCGCAGATACTGGTCGAGCGAGTCTGAACCTGAACCTGGTCGTGATCCAGAGAGGCCAGGGCTATTACTATAGATTTATCGGGAGTGCAAACGAGTATGAGCAAGGAAGAGACAGCAAAACAGAAGGACTGCTATCATATAAAGTGCGTGAAAGTGATACGGGGGGTACCCGGGAGAATTGCTCGCCAAAACCGAAATGCCGCGGACATTCCTTAATTGTGCTGAATTCCTCGCGTAGGTATAACGTAGAACTAGCGTAGAAAAAATCACAGTATCTGAGTTGCTAGTTACAGTTACTAAGCCACTTCTGCAGAAAAGTATCCAGTTACACCAACTATAGTTAGATTTGCAAGTTACCTGTTGATTATAGTTATCATACACACTGTGCTGCTCATTTCAGTTCATAGAGTTAAGTCATAGGAAGTGGACAATAATATCTTTGGGTTAAAAGAAATCGCTATCTCATGTGATGGTAAACCACCGTATGTTTGGATTTGTGCAAGACTTAGATATATACTAAGTAGATATGCAAACAGCGATGATTCGTGTCCAGCGGAATATGACCGTGAGTAGCAGACATGCAAGAGACAAAACAGAAACTGAGCATGCATGCATCTGCTCTTTACTTTCAACGTAAAACTTATAGGCTAAGAAACACCATGACGTTTGGCCCAGGAGAACCGCAGTCTCTGTTCGAAATATCGCGGAGGCTAGGCAGTCCTGAGGCACTTCCCTTCATACCACGATGTTAGTTGGTCTTATCTTGTCTAGTCTACTTGCGATGCTGCTGCCTGTATCAATGTTAATTTCGTCTCGATCATTCCAGAAACCCAGCGCTGATTGAATACCCTACATGCTCCGTGGTCTCCTCTTCTTGTTCACATGTTTTATCTAGGATATCCGAGTATTGAGCTACATGAGTTTTCGTTCCTAACATTCCCGTTCGTGGCTCCAAGACAGCAACGCGCTTGCTTTCGAGTTATCGAAGATGCCCGCGGACCAGGAGCGGATTTAAGGGAGGCGGGGGGGGGGGGCGATCGCCCTCTCCCCCATACGGTCGTGTTCCCTATGTAAAAACCCTATCTCCTGGACGATGCTGCGCCTCAAAGCACGAAATTTCCTTAAGACCGCCCCTCCCCCATGACAGACACTTAAATCCGCCCCTGTATGCCACGCGCCCTCAACCAATAGTCAGCCCTTGATCCTGCAATCTTCGCGTTTTATCGGAGTGCCCATATCACGGCGAGGCCGCCCTACCGCGTGTACTCGCCGGAAGCGGAAGCTTGTAGGTTGTATCGTGAAAGAGAAATTTGTGCCGACGTGTGATATGTGCACGTAGAGTGCATAGCCTACAGCGTGGCGCCACTTGACTCCCAACGTGGCGTGGCTGCCAACAACGTGACGAAATGAGCAATGTTTCACAATCCATGCACATGAAGGTTATTCCGCAGTGAACGGAATATCATCACATCACATTAATTGTAATACACGTTTACACCTATGCGCCACGCTTTTCCCTCCTTTTCCCTCTGTCGTTTATTTCAGTATAGCACATGGCGTCCCCATGTCGTAAGAAAGCGCGACCTTCCTACTGTTCATGCGTTAGAGACATGGAGGAAGGAAACACAAGGAGCGGCTCTTCGCTCCAGACCAGTGCCGTGTATGCCAGAGGGAGTCTGGCCATTAGGAGGAGCCTAAAAAAGAGGCTCCACCTGTCAATCAAACTTAGGCGCATTTCATTGGTTACTGTTTTCCATGGGAGCTGCCACGACGTACACCAAATTTTCTCCAAGATGGGGGATGGTGCTTGTAACGGCGAAGCGGAGATTTCGTGACAAAAAAATTTCACAGACTACTTTAATTTCATACTGTGAGTATATCCTTTAGAGAGACAGAGAGGCTTTAGAGAGGCAGAGAAGGAAGGAGAGGCTGGTGTCCGTTCTGATTGCAGTCGATGGGCAACTGCAACTGCACGATTTATTCTGCGCGAGCACCTAGTACCAGGTGTCGTCGTCTTCACTGCGGCTACCGCTACAAACTACCCCCCCCCCCCCTCCGCGACGGTGACAAGAGGGTCGCTCCAGGAGACCCGCTTGGGAGGCTTAACGGGGACGTCGTGTCCGCAGACACTGGCGTGACTTGCAGATGGTTGGGCAGGCGGATGATCTGCTTCGGTGAAGGCGGGCTTCAATCGATCGATCGAAACTGTTTCTCGGTGCCCGTTGTAGTTTATGACGAAGAACTTCGGGTGGCGTTCCAAGACGGAGAAGGGGCCAGAGTAGGGAGGCTGGAGCGACTTCCGGAGAGCATCGGTTCTCAGAAAGACTTGAGCGGCGGTTGAAAGATGTGGTGAGATGAATGTAGTGCGCGGCTCGGTGAGGGGTGGGCGTGATGCGGGTGAAGTGCTGGCGAAGGTGATCGATGTAGTCGGAAGGGGCCATGGGAGGGGTGGAAAGAGGCTCAAAGAACTGGGCAGGCAGGCGGAGGGTGGTGCCGTAAACGAGCTCTGCCGCTGTGCATCCCAAGTCCTCCTTCCAAGCCGCACGGAGCCACAGGAGCGGGATGAGCGGGAGGAGCCATCTGGATGGGTTCTCGTGTGCCATTATGGTGGCTTTAAGATGACGATGGAAACGCTCAACGATCCCGTTGGAACACGGATGATATGCCGTGGTTCGGCAGCGGATCGTACCGAGCAGCTGCGTAAGCGCATTGAAGAGCCGGGATTCGAATTGTCTGCCGCGGTCCGTGATGAGCTGAGAGGGAACACCGAAACGGGCGACCCACGTAGAGACGAATGCGCGTGCAACAGTTTCTGCCGTCACTCTTAATCTAGTTCCCTCTAACGTTACTCTGATACGCACCTCAATTGTGAAATACAAGTTATTTGTACTCGATGTAAAGGTTACATGCGGACGTGCGCTGCCCTCTTACAGGTTACATTGCGAGAGAAACAGTGGCGTTACCCCTAAGGACGGCGTTACGCTTTTGGAGAAGTTACCAGCGTTACTTATAAAAGCGAAGCGGTCCGCAGTTTCGCGAAAGTAGGCAGGTGGAGGTTGCACCAAGGTATATTTAAACAGGTAGCGCAACTCCCATAGGCCTCTGTGTCTTCAGAATGACGCCATGATTGAGACGGTCAGCGCCATCCATCCGTTGCGCGGACTACTACGATTGTAAATAAACGACGTCAGAGATGACGTCACTAGTATGAATAATAAGTAGTGCATAATTAGCCATGCACGTTTACATTGGCCCACTTCGCTTGCTTTGTATTCCCTTTTCAGCGCCCAGTCAACAATACCAGACGAGAACACAGAAAAATAAAGCATATCAGGTTTAATGAATCATATCAATTCCAAATACATACGGTTATCACAGATTTTGACAACTCCAAACAGAAAGGCATCGTGATGACCATACAGAAATTAGGAAGGCTCACATAAGGCCCATTTCTCACCTAGAGCTATACGTACACCTAGTGATTAGACATTTGCATTTATTCAATGAGTGGCCGTTATAAGTCCATTGCAACAAAACACGACATCGTTGGTGCACAGTTGGTTCCTGCTAACACTCACACTATCATGGCCACTCGTCCCATGACGAAATCTCTTTTTTTTTCGCGGGCCCAGCAACAGGGGATGCAATGTATTCACCTGTTTACACGTGTTAATCTTGGTCTACACTACGGAGATGTGAACGTCGATTCCTGTTTACCCCAAAGAGTGTACGAACTCCGTATTACAATGCACGGACACACGGTACGGATACAGAGACGCACGGATAAACACCCCCAACTGTGACACATGCGCAAAGGAGCAGGATACGGAAATGTACTCGAGTGGTAGATGATCTTGTATATGTGCACGAGCGGGGCAACAGGAAGCTTTTTCTACATTGAAATTATGAATAACCTATTAGTACACACACAAGCGACGCCCATGTTGCAAAGTTTTTCTGTTTACAACAGTACCTCTACTGTCAACACCCAGGATCGCTCGCGCCTCTTGCTGGTGGCCTTGCCGATGGGTCTGATTTGGTATTTTCGCTAGTTTTCGCTACCAGTTTAGATATACCTTGGTTGCACGTCAAGTGGCAGTTGGCAACAGCGCAGTGTTGCCAAATCTGGGGAAAAGTCGCTAAAATTAGCGGATTTCGGAGTCTGTCTAGCGACAAAATTTTGTATTTGGGATTAGCGGATTTTTTGGTGACTTTCTGATTTGGTTTCTTTCTATGTTCAGCGACTTTTTAGCGACACGAATATTCCTTCATCAAATCAGGAAGAATCGTGATTTTCCTGACACATTTCGGTGGACGACAAGCTCTGTCGAAGAAGAATATGAAATCGCGCCACCTTTTGCCGGCCGTAACTGCTCTAGGGCCAATCCCATGACACGGAGAGTTCCAGCGGCTCAGCGTAATGCAGTTTCGTTGCTGCTCTTCGCAGTGCTAGTTTCTTTGAGCTGTTGCCAGTTTGCCCCTTTTCTGACGAGCAGCGTGGACTAGACGAAAGTGCTTTCCAAAATGCCCCCTAAGTAAGACCAGAAGTATCGCAAGAGCTTGGTGATGCTGCCAGTATTCAAGGGATAGCTTTGTCCAGTCGTCCAGTCAAAGACTGTGACAAAAGGGCCCTGTGCATCTTTTGCAAGTGTGAACTTTTTGCGAGGTTGTCAGACATAAAAAGGCATAGAAGGTCGCAAAAGGACGAGAAGGCATCGGAACCTTTTTCAAGACCACGTTCGGTGCCTCCGATGACAAAACCAGAAAACGTTCTGCATAAGATATTCAAGGTTCCGAATTTCCTTTACCTTCTCTCATTCTTATCCACTCAAACACATTTTTTCATGTCCTCTCTTGGCCATCTAGCACGCTCATTCGCTGACACATCCTGGTTGATCTGCCACCACATTGTTTCACAACGTGCAACGAACAAAAAGGGCACAGTATCGGCAGCGACTTTTTTAGCGACTTTCAGTTTCGATTTTAGCGACTTTTAGCGACTTTTCGGGACGCCACTAGCGACTTCCTGCGAATGGCATTTGGCAACACTGCAACAGCGTGTATCAGGAAAAAGCGTGAGGAGCGTTTCGCTTGCTGTGTGGTACCTCGCCGCTTCGACATCCGTTGCATTGGAAACAACGGAATTCAAAGTCACATAGTAAGTAACCTTCTGCATTTGCTATTACATTCCTGCGTAGTTCACTCTCATGTTAGTGCAATGTTGCATGGGCGAAGCTCGCAGGTGGATATATGATGTGACGGACGCACACAGACATTCGAGGTTTCACACAGGGACGTTGCACGGACGCCGGCTGTGATCGTGATGCATTTATTAGAGAAACTGGTGAAAATGGACATGCACTGGAAGTAGCATGCTGTTATTGTCACCATGCACGAGCCAAGCATGCAGCAATGAGTGAAACAGGTTAGTAACACGAGGAACGCGCTTTAGGCATGCGTTGAGCAATTGATTGCGCTTTAGGCATGCGTTGAGCAATTGATTGCGTTGCGTGAAACTTCTTGATGCATTCGCTTTTATTTTAACGGTCGCTTATGCACTGAAATGCATGCATTGCACTGAAATGTCGGTTATCATCACTTGGTTGCCTGTGACTACATGATAGAATCCCGAAAAGGAGGATAAGCAAGCTGCGCGTTTCCACGTCAGACTTGTGTAACCGTTATCATTTGGCTCTTCGCAGGTTGTTTTGAACTTGAGACGTCATGAGCAAAGCATTTTTAACGTTACAATTGCATTCGGCGCAATAGCACAGAAAGTGGTAGGACTAAAAGCACCCGATATATTATGGCCTTGCAATTTGTGCAGAATATTGCAGTAAAAAAGATTGTTCTTCGCAGGTAACCCATAGCGCAGCTCCACTGGTTCCAAATTTGATGGACACAGCCATGAGTTACCTGGCAGTATTGTGGCAGAGGGTAAGTGAATAGTGTGGGTAATGGTTCCTGCACTCGTAAACTGTGGGGATACGTGTAAAAATGAAATAATCAGCGCGCCCCCTTTTGACGTTGCGGTTTATATTTAGGTATCTTGTGCCACAGAAGTACATACGAACAGTCCAGCAGAAATACAGCAGCAGCCCAATCCCAGTCTATAACTCTGCAGAGGCTCAGAGAGATAGCAGCAAACCAGGTCCTTCCCACAACTCTCCGCAAACCCAGCCAGCCAGCCATGTACGAACCTATATTTGCCAACATTGTAGATTGTCGACTAGGTATTTCCAGTGCTTTTGTGACCACGTTGTTCAGTGTGTTGGGTGTGGCTTTCTCCCTTCTTGTGATACTTGTGGAACAACGTTTGAAACCATCTAAAGATACATACATCATTTGAATTTTTGTATTTAGTTAAGCACACGAGTACAGGATGACATAACGTGACAGGATGAGCCAGCCAACACAATGTATAGGTGAGCTACTTGAGCAGATGGAAAGAACAGATCAAAGTTCGAAGAATAATCTGAAAAAAAAAAAAAAAGGCTATTTAAGCCATAACCCAGAGGGCCACCACATGTGCTCCAAGGTGGTTGTCGATTGCGTTGTAAGCAGCATAGAAGAACTGTTTCAGGAAATGGGTGTGCAGATTGACACCAATTTGGTAAAATCACATCAGGTTCGGAAGTTGCATTATGAGGAACCCCTGATTTTTTGTAACGTGCCTTAAGTGCAAAATGCGTTGGGGTTCTTTATCTCATTAAACTTTCATTTAGATAATTTTTCTACACGTCATGTGAAGATGACTACGAATTATCTATTTTGCTAAAGTCAAAAAGTGACTTGTCAACTCAGTTCCGTTATATGTACATTCAGTGCAAGGTGTTCTGCATTTTAGTAATACTCATATTTCATATATGCCTTTTCGCTGCATGATCCTTCGGAGATATTTTGCTCCACTGAAGAAGAGACTTGTGAACTCGATTTTGACTTTCAGTGCAAAGTGTATTGCATCTTGAACTTTTAATATTACTCCTATTTAATATGTTACAATTCATTCTTTGAATGGTCTTTCCATGTGTCATATGAAGATGATAAAGAATTTTACAGTATATTTTTCGAGTATTTTGCGTAGAATACTATGTAGTATGAACCGTTGATAATAAAGTAACGCTGTGTTTGCAAAGAAAAGCTTCATATTTTCGTTTAGCATTTCCTGCGGTTTATTGGGCAAGGCTGGGCAAGGTGTCCTTGAGAACGTGTCACAACCTTTTAGTTAATGAAATACTTTACATAGCGGCATGCAGTGAACGATATTTAGTTCCGTGAGGTTTTTGGAAACTCGTGACATGCGTTTAATTTGTTTTCAGTGGTTCCATTCTTACTCATTTTTTTTGTTTTTTTTTTGCAACTGAGCTCCACAATTTTTTTAGTATTGTGATTTTTTTTATTTTTCCAAAAAGATGCCCGTGTCGAGCTTACTCTGCTTCAGGTACAGGCAAATCGGCATCCGCGAGCGCATAGTTATGATTACCCAATACTGTTAGGACACATTTCTCTGTGGTGTGCTTCTTTTATTAGGAGTTCGTGCAATGTTTTCAGGGACGCCTCACCCCGCCTTCCTGTATAGATGGCTTCACTGAATAACTAAGATAAAGGTTACAAACCTAGCAACGCAGTGGGTGGGTATATGTTATACTTTAACCTCTGTGTAAGAGTTACATGGGCAGCAACGTGGAAAGTGACTACAGGTTATGCTCTAACCTGTGTACAATGGTTATTCAGAGTATAGGTAACATAGTTACCTCTAGAAATAGAGGTAAAAAGTTTGCAAGTTTTTTACTTCTATTTATGGGTTACGTACTTTAGAGTGTAGAATCCGGTATTGGAACGGCTTCGGGCCATCTGCTGTATTGATCAATACAGGTTAGGATGAACCGGTGGTTGCATGAAGGAGGCAAAGGACCGACGATGTCGATGTGAACTTGACTGAAGCGTGAGCTTGGTAGGGGGAACGTTGACAGCGGAGAGGTGGTATGTCTGTGTACTTTGGCGCGCTGGCAGGGGAGGTAAGATCTTGTCCATTTGCGAGTATCGGTATTCATGGACGGCCAAACATAACGCGCTGCAATGAGACGCTGCGTGGCCTTGATTCCGGGGTGGGCGGGTTGATGGAGTGCCAAAAAGATTGATCGTCGGAATCCGCTGGGAACAAAAGGCCGATTCAAGCCTGTGGATGTGTCGCAATAGACGGGGTGCTGTACTCCGGGGAACCTGATTTGCTGCAGTTTTAGAGAAGAGTGGCTGGACAGGACGTGCTGCAGCTCGGGATCGGATTGCTGGTGGCGTGCAATGTCTGCGAGGTTAATTAGGACGTGCTCCAAAGTGGAAATTCGGCTGAGGGCGTCGGCAGCCACGTTGTCGGCACCTTTGACATGCTCGAGCTCGGCATTGAACTCCGCCAAATAAGCGAGGTGCCGGACCTCCCTGGGGGAGTGGCAGGGGCTGGCTGAACGACAGGCGCGGACCAAAGGCTTATGGTCTGTGAAAAGGATGAATGTTTTATCTTCGAGATAATATCGGAAGTGCCTGATGGCTGTAAATGCTGCGAGGAGTTCACGGCCAAATGTGCTGTATTTCTCTTCTGTGTATGAGAACTTCGTGGAGAAAAAGGCAATGGGTTTCCACTCGTTGTCGGACACCAGTCTCTCTGTCTCTCCAAAGTGGTGACCCGAACGTCTCGACAATAACGAAATGGACGGGACGCCCAGCACCGCCACAGTGGGCCACTTCGCCATCCGTCCGCCGCCTTTCATTCGTTCGCGGCCAGATATATGGTTCCGGCAGGCGGAATCGCAATTCACGTCCGGGTCACCACTTTGGAGAGACAGAGAGGCTGGTGTCCGTTCTGATTGCAGTCGATGGGCAACTGCAACTGCACGATTTATTCTGCGCGAGCACCTAGTACCAGGTGTCGTCGTCTTCATTGCGGCTACTGCTGCATCCTCATGTACGCATCTGCAAAATCAGCTTCATCTTTCGCTCCATCATCATTATTTACGCGAAAATGGGATGTTTCGTCGCTAACGTTTGGCCTAGTTAAGACCGTGATACCAAGAAAATAGCAAGAAGGACGACCCTTTGGCATACACGGCACTGCTCCAGACCAGTGCCGTGTATGCCAAAGGGAGTCTGGCCATTAATGGGACCTTCCTATACCGGAAGCTCCACCCACTTTTTGAGGTACCTAGCCAATCACAGGTCGAAATACAGTTGTCTATTACTACATCCATCCAGTACTTATACCACACCCTTATTTACTGGGTGCCACCATTTTGGAGAAACTCGATTGATTTGGATTGACACGGATATCACTGGTGACAAACCAAAACGACGGATTTTGCACCCACTTTTATCAACGCCATCTGCATGAAGAGACGCATGTTGGGAAGGCTCATAATTGCAGAAATGGTTGCTGGCAGAAGTGATTGGCCAGGAGAGCTGTACTACCGCTTCTTCGTAGCAGACGACTGCCGGTATGAAGTTTTAAATCACGTAATGTAAGTAGATCGAACAAAAATGAGCAAAGATGTACGAGGGTGTTCAAGTCAAACCGGGACTTTGTCTCCTTAGTGTATAAATGGCTCGCGCTACTTCTTTTTCGTTATTTTCACACGCGACAGGCCTCCGCGTTCACCACGTGGGGGTCCAAAGTTTGTGCAAAACACAAGACACGTGCTGGACAAGATGGCCGACAGCCAGGTGAGCGCGCACATCGAACAGCGAATTGTCATGAAGTTTCTCGTGAATGAAGGCGTAAAGTCATCTGAAATTCACAGAATACTTCAGGCTCAGTATGGCCACGATACACTTAGCCGCAGGGTCATTCCACGCCAAATGATCCAAAGGTCCTGCTCGACCCCCGCATTTCTGGACCAAAAAATTATCGTGGATACCCTATGGCATTAATAGACATTTCCCAAAGTTTTACTGGGAAATATTGAGCCCCTGTCATTTTACACGGGGCCAAAGTTTTCGGTAAGCACCAAAACCATAGTATGCTTGAAGTAATCGGGCGGGTGCATCGCTCGCGTTACACGCATAATTATGGTGCTGAAACAGACGACTGGGTTCGGAAAATGCGTTGAAGAATTTTTGGGAAATTTCGACTTTTAGTGACCTAAAACGCCCCGGCTATCGGCGCTTTTTCTTACGATATTGCGTTTTTTTTTAATATACTTTTCATAACAGCTGGAATTCTTGAAAACCTTGTGGCCGTTCACGAGGACCCATTCTACAATCCTGCTGGTTTTCAAAGCCGTCAATGCAGTAGTTTTTGCCATAGTACACCTTAAAGGGACGGTCTCGTACAGCCGGGGCGATTCCGAAACTTAACCAAAACTAGTTTCACGAGTACTGTACACATACAACCATCAAAGTTTCATTCGGAATAACCAAGTTGTTTTCGAGGAATTTGTCGAAACGTGCCGTAAGAGCCGACGACGAAAGCTGCGCCTCTCTCATGCATACGTCACCTATGACGTCGGCCTGCGGGTGCGTCGTCGTTGTCATGGTAATTGTAACTTGCAGAAGCACTTTAGTTTGAGTAATCCCCTTTGCTCTCGAAATGGGGACACTCAGGCATATACCATATACCTCCGTGAGCGGAGAATGTAGTCCGAGCATTGACTGTGGGGTCTCCCATAATGTGGCGCACAATCGGATACGTGGAAGCTAAGTCACGTGTTTTCTTTCCGCGAGTATTTAATGCGGTTTTTAAATAAACACGTTCTCCTTCTCCATGTACGTCGTCAGCGACACATCATTTCGAAGCATGATCAGTGTGCAACGGGGAGTGTAATGGAAGCGCGCGTAATATATTCTTGGTCGGAGCTGTAATGCGACCGCGCGCGCCGATGGCCAACGACTTCAGATTTGTGATTGTGGATGGGGTTGTTCTGCGACTTTTAACTTGTTTCTGAGGATTAACATAGTTGTTCTGAACCACCATGCATGCTTTGGACAGTAGGAAAATCACGCCCGGCTCTCCAGCGCCGCCTGCAGCTCGCTTTAAAGGGACGGTCTCGTACAGATCGGGCGATTCCGAAACTTAGCTGAAATTATATTCAAGAGTGCTACAGAAATACAGTCGCGAAGTTTCAACCAGAACAACGAAGTGGTTTTCGAGAAATTTGAAGGAATATGCCGTGACAGCAGACGACGGAAGTCGCAGCTGGATTCAACTCCCTCTCATGCAACGTCAAATGTGACGTAGTTATGGTATTTATGGTGGCAGCTCGCCCATTGGGCGACCGAAGCGGAATGCACAATACAGTCGGAGGCGTATGTGCTTTGCGCTTGAAAGTTGTCACGCGCGACGTCGTAATGTCTGATAGCAAATTTAGCGATAGGGACGGGTCCCTGTCACTAAGCGGTGAAGATGAGCTCATCGGCGCCGATCGATTGAAGAACCGGGGACGTCGATGAACCTTTAGCTACTGACCCTTTGCAACATCAAAGTGGTTAGCCAGTGAAAGTAGTGGATGATCGGGAATCGATTGACGCGGGTAAGACTCATCCATAAAAGCTCACTTTTTTGCGTATATATGTTCCGCTTGATCGTGACACCATTCTAAATTGTCCAAACATTGCAGGTGTGTGTGTAGACACTGCCCGCCAATACCAGCATGTGTGTTGTGCGCACAATCCGGAACCTGTTTCGATCAGTCACGTATACATGGTGTTGTATTCTCCTGAAAGGTGTTGTAAGGTTTGTTTTTGTTGCGCAGCTTTTTATTTGCATATAAAAATGTGTGTTTCATGGTACGTTATGCAAAATTTCAGAGTTGGTCATGTATGTATCAGAACTTGGATAGACTGCTGAAGAAAGCTGCTCTCTCTATCCATTCCCGCAAGCGGCAGAAGCTTGTCAACGTGATAAGTGAAGGCTTTCCATTCATGTCATTACACCTGGAGCAAATGACAAAATAACAGATATGACAGATAAGCTGATCTACTTCAACGTCTTCAATTACCCCTGGCCTATGAAAAAAAAAAGCCCTTTTCAGGACCATCCAACATATCTGCATCAAAGACCATGCTTCTGCATCGAATAAGCTCTTATCATCATGGATGATTATAGTATTTCATATCAAAAATACCTAGACGTGCATTACGAATGTGCAAGATGGATCAGCCGTATTTTTGCTAATGTTATGGCGGTGTGTTCATGAGCCCATGGCTCAGATTTTGATTGTGTCAGGGGTTGCACACTAAGATGTCCAGCACGTTGAATATAAAAGATTTGGAAATGTTTAAAAACTTTCAAAAATATCAAAAATACCTGGATGTCCATCACAAATTTGTAAGATGGAACAGCGGTTTGCAACATGTTTACATGTCGTCTGGCTTATTGTTGCTCATGTTACACCGGTGTGTTCGTGAGCCCATACTGGCTCAGATTTTGATTGTGTCAGGGTTGCACACTAAGATGTCCAGCACGTTGAATATAAAAGATTTGGAAATGTTTAAAAACTTTCAAAAATATCAAAAATAACTGGACGTACATGACAAATTTGTAAGATGGAACAGCGGTTTGCAACATGTTTACATGTCCTCTGGCTTATTGTTGCTCATGTTACACCGGTGTGTTCGTGAACCCATACTGGCTCAGACTTTGATTGTGTCAGGGGTTGCACACTAAGATGCCCAGCACGTTGAATATGAAAGATGTGTAAATGTTTAAAAAATATGAAAAATACCTAGACGTGCATGACAAATTTGTAACATGGAACAGCGGTTTGCAACTTGTCGACATGTCGTCAGTCTTATTTTTGCTAATGTTACACCGGTGTGCTCATGAGCCCATACTGGCTCACATTTTGATTCGATATCAGGGGTTGCACACTAAGATGTCCAGCACGTTGAATATAAAAGATTTGGAAATGTTTCAAAACTTTCAAAAATATCAAAAATACCTAGATGTCCATCACAAATTTGTAAGATGGAACAGCGGTTTGCAACATGTTTACATGTCGTCTGGCTTATTGTTGCTCATGTTACACTGGTGTGTTCGTGAGCCCATACTGGCTCAGATTTTGATTGTGTCAGGGGTTGCACACTAAGATGTCTAGCACGTTGAATATAAAAGATTTGGAAATGTTTAAAAACGTTCAAAAATATCAAAAATACCTGGATGTACATGACAAATTTGTAAGATGGAAAGCGGTTTGCAACATGTTTACATGTCCTCTGGCTTATTGTTGCTCATGTTACACCGGTGTGTTCGTGAACCCATACTGGCTCAGACTTTGATTGTGTCAGGGGTTGCACACTAAGATGCCCAGCACGTTGAATATGAAAGATGTGTAAATGTTTAAAAAATATGAAAAATACCTAGACGTGCATGACAAATTTGTAACATGGAACAGCGGTTTGCAACTTGTCGACATGTCGTCAGTCTTATTTTTGCTAATGTTACACCGGTGTGCTCATGAGCCCATACTGGCTCACATTTTGATTCGATATCAGGGGTTGCACACTAAGATGTCCAGCACGTTGAATATAAAAGATTTGGAAATGTTTCAAAACTTTCAAAAATATCAAAAATACCTAGATGTCCATCACAAATTTGTAAGATGGAACAGCGGTTTGCAACATGTTTACATGTCGTCTGGCTTATTGTTGCTCATGTTACACTGGTGTGTTCGTGAGCCCATACTGGCTCAGATTTTGATTGTGTCAGGGGTTGCACACTAAGATGTCTAGCACGTTGAATATAAAAGATTTGGAAATGTTTAAAAACGTTCAAAAATATCAAAAATACCTGGACGTACATGACAAATTTGTAAGATGGAACAGCGGTTTGCAAGATGTTTACATGTCGTCTGGCTTATTGTTGCTCATGTTACACTGGTGTGTTCGTGAGCCCATACTGGCTCAGATTTTGATTGTGTCAGGGGTTGCACACTAAGATGTCTAGCACGTTGAATATGAAAGATGTGTAAATGTTTAAAAAATATGAAAAATACCGAGACGTGCATGACAAATTTGTAACATGGAACAGTGGTTTGCAACTTGTCGACATGTCGTCAGTCTTATTTTTGCTAATGTTACACCGGTGTGTTCATGAGCCCATACTGGCTCACATTTTGATTCGATATCAGGGGTTGCAGACTAAGATGTCCAGCACGTTGAATATAAAAGATCTGGAAATGTTTAAATACTTTCAAAAATATCAAAAATACCTGGACGTACATGACAAATTTGTAAGATGGAACAGCGGTTTGCAAGATGTTTACATGTCGTCTGGCTTATTGTTGCTCATGTTACACCGGTGTGTTCGTGAGCCCATACTGGCTCAGATTTTGATTGTGTCAGGGGTTGCACACTAAGATGTCCAGCACGTTGAATATAAAAGATTTGGAAATGTTTAAAAACTTTCAAAAATATCAAAAATACCTAGACATCTATGACAAATTTGGAAGATGGAACAGCGGTTTGCAACACGTTTACATGTCGTCTGGCTTATTGTTGCCCTTACTGGCTCACATTTTGATTCGATATCAGGGGTTGCAGACTAACATGTCCAGCACGTTGAATATAAAGTTTGCGGAAGTTGAGTGTTTATGTAGTCATCTTTTATTGTCCCTTATTGTAATGTACGTCCACAGGACTGACCAATTGTGTTAAAATTGGGTTGTTGGTATCGGGTAGTCATAATTATGTTCAAGCAGCACGCTCTGAGCAACCTGTCGTCCTGTCCTGTCAACAAGGTTGTCTTGTCTTTTGTTGCTTGAACATCATATAATCACAACACTGATTTGTGGATATAACTTACATATTTATATTATGCAATACTTTTCTCACATCAGCAATGTGCAGGGAAAAATTAAATAGAGCTGTGAAACCTGCGAATTGGAGTTGTTATATTTGTGACCCATTAATAGGTGTTGATTCTGGCACAGGAAGGAGTGCCACTCTCATCAGTTAGTGTCAGCTACTGAAGGGGCACAAGACAACATTATTGAGCATAGTTTGGCGATATACTGCTCCGGTAGGGATAATACCTTAGAGAGGCTATATGCAAAACAAACTGATGTAGCCTGCTGGATCAAGCACTTCCTTCCGAGGTACGCGGGACTGCCGTTGCGTGCGGTGCCGACAATTTCTGTACACATCACTTTTGGCTATTATCAACAAAGTAATACCTACATTTCAATACTGCGCGTATCCAGTTCTTTGGACACCGTTGCCGCTAACAGTTGACTGCGTGACGGCCGACATCTTTTAGTTCGAGCTGCGTCCGGCGCCGTCCCATACATATCGTGCCCGCAGAACGTCTCTTTACCTCATATGCATCGTGAACGAAACGTGCGGAGTACACGCACGCGCGTGTGACAATCAGACCTTTTGTTGAAGATGTTTCGAGTGTGTGACTCCCAACAGGTGCTTTTCTATATCCACTTTCGTCACATTGTCGTCGACAAGAGTTGTTATACACCCGGGTTACGTTTTCACCACTTCCGTACGGAATATTCTTTTCGCAGGTAAGACGAACTAGAAGTGCTCAAAATACCGAACGATACGAGACAAGTTAGTAAATAAGCGTCAACTGCCTTTATTAGGTGGAGTCATCCACGTAAACTGCCGCTCGAAATGAAGATGCGAGACGTATTGACATTGTTGTTCGGCCACATTTTACAATACGCGTCTTTCGTTTGACCAGACTACATGCAGCAAGTTTATTGCCGTCGCCGTGATCCTCGAGCACCTTTTCGAAATCGTCTGCTCTCACCGCTGCAAGAAGGCGCGAGAGCAGACGATTTGTTCATCCAATAAGCGGTCTGCCATCGTAGCGGATATCGCTGTTGCCAACAGAAATCGCAATGTGCTGGCGCTGTTCTTATCAACTTAATTCGTTTATTTAATAACCGTGGCGATTCTGGACGAGCGAATTCACAGTATTACGTTTTCAGATATGAGGAATCGAATGGTACGCTTTGTGGATAGGCCAGGGTGTACGAGACCGTCCCTTTAAACAATATCCATACGTACCTGACCAGTGGCGTATCTAGAGCTACCTGCGCCCATGGCAACATGGTTAACATGATGTCCTTGGGGATGCGTTTTCGTGTGGTCCGCACTAGGTTTCACACTACAACCTCCCTAATGGCGGGTGCTTTAGATCATTTATGAATGTGCCAGGTTGAGCGCCCGACCTGGCACATTCACACCCGACCACATAATGGCGCCCCTGTTCACCTGGCGCCCATGGCACCTGTCCACACCTGCCACACCCTAGATACGCCACTGTACCTGACGCACCTCGGGATGGACCTTTCACCCGAAAAGTGTGTCGAGCTCCCTTTCACGCGTAAAGCTATGGCCAATTTCCCACTTTGGCTTGGTTTAAAGAAGCTAGAACCAGTACGCTTTCACCGCTTCCTTGGCGTGGTAATCGACTCGGACTTGCGCTGGGCTCGGCACATTAAACACCTTTGCCCGTATTCACCAGTCCCACTTAGCCACTGGTTTAGTGACGTCTGGTTTAAGTTGATCACGTGAGTACTTCGTCCGCCAATCACGAACAACCACCCCGCTGGTCTAACCCGGCTACCGTGAGGCCCATGGCGGCCTCCATGGAGTTTGTGTGCACAACACATAGGCCTAATCTACGCTTCGACGGAAAATGTTTCGGCGAAATACAGGTAAGTTTTGACTTATAAAGCTACTAGAAGCGTTTGTAAGGCGAATGTTGTTGCACTCCAATCAATATTTGCCCTCAACGTCTCATTTCGTTCGCCGTTCACACGACGTAAACCCGGCGGCCTAGCGATGGTCTAACTCCCATGTATTTGCATAGGACTGATTTAAACTAGGGATGGGGGTAGTTTAAAGCCGGTCTACCGCGGAGCAGCTGTGAATGAGCCTTTCGAGAAACAACCCAAAAATAGTTTTTGCTGGACGCTGTTTTCAAGTTTTCAATAGTTTTCAAGTCGAAATTGCGCAAATTAAGCAAAAAGAACGTTGTGAGGAACAGGTGAGCGAAGTAAGTGAAGTAATAAACCCGCCAGTGAGTTAAAAGTTAACGATCGGTATGAAGTGAAATTTTGAAATCCGCTCTCCTAATTTAGGACCAATATCGTCAAATTTAGTGATGTCAACATTGGCAGCTAGACACAAGTCACTTTCCGATCCAAAGCTGACAGGAAGTCGTGCACAAACAGCTGTTACTTCCAGCAACAAAAACGACGCTGATTGTGCGTGGTACTTTTAATACAGCCCCTAGTGCCTCTGTTATACATCACTAACAATAGTTCGTACTGTGCTGCCGTTACTGGTTCTGATTGATACATTTAACGACTTGCTGCACACTTCAGTGATCGCCGATACTTGTGAACGAGCTTTGTGTTCCTAGATTACTGTTAAGTGTTTCCTGTTAAAAATGCATCCATCGTGTTTGTCTTCTAAACTAAATGGAGGTCACAAGAGGGAGGGGAGGTTCCATGGAGCAGTTATACCTCCATGTGCGTTACAGCTATACAGCGGAGTATGGTACATGTTACCCAGCATGTAGAGGCACAAATATCAAGCACGTAGCTCGCCTTTGAAATGCTATGAGTGACATTCCAAAATAGTAGCATTGAGAGGGTACCTGGAGTTATATGTTGGATGTCCCAGTGCATTAACAAGGTACAATATTTCAGATCCGACTCTGGAAAGGGCACCATATGGAGGAAGCTCTAGATCCCCTTGGAAGCTTGATTTGCTTGCCCAGAAAGATGCAAGCCCTATAGGAAAGCACTATTGTGTTCTGTCATTATGAAAGCACTAATGTTTTTTGGAAATCACTATGAGCATGTTTGTTGGCGCAATTTTGTGCTGGTGAGATCTGGCTATGCTTATCGGCTTCAATGCAGAGTGCTGCTGTATATGTCGACTGGGAGAAATTTTGACAAAATAGCGTGTATTTAGGATATCAGACTTGGTTATTCGATAAAAGTACAGGTAGAAATATCCCGCAGAGGCATACAAGGAAATATTGTGAGCAATGTTTTGTGTCGACGAATTTGTATGGACAAATAAGAGCCTTCACGGGGCATATAAACACAACACTAGAGTGTCAAGCAGCCCATGTAGTCATGATGTCGATACCACTGTCAGGTGTGTGCAGATGCTGCATGCAAAATTGTGAGCAGGTTTCACCTTGCCGGTTCAGGAGAAAATCCACAGAGAAGTGAAGGTCTCAAAATTTTATAAGGACGCACATGTAAGTGCATGTGTAGCTAAAATGTGTGCGCTACCACTTCCAGCACACCACACCAGAAGGGGAGGGCAAATATGCCAACAACCACCATTTCTGCAATGATGATGTACCGTAATAATAGAAAATATTCAAGGTGACAGCTACTTGCTTTTATGCTCACATTTATCATCTGCTAACAGTAGATGTGGCTTTGTAGACTGCCACCGCAAGAGACAAAACACAAGGAACCTGGCTGCAGACTTTATCAAAGCAACATATTTCTGGGATGCGATTACTGCCAATACAAGCCCATGACCATGATTCACACAGTGTTCCCCTTCATTGTGTGAGCAGCACTGTGTATGTCCAACACTTTGTTTCTTTTCTTCCAAATTATCTGTTATGGGCACAGCAGTGCCTGTACCTCATGCTTTTGAGTTGTTTCTTTGCATTAAATCAATAAAACTTGTTACGCATTTCCATAAGGATTATTATTATTAAGGATATCAAGTATTTGTTGTGAAGTACAGATGTTTGTCCCATGCCACATGCTATGGAAAAAAGAAATATTTACTACATTGTGCATGGAGACACAACTCCAATGCATTGATAGTGCAACAGAGCGGAATTCCATTGGGCAGTTTAGCATGAAAAGCAGAACCACTAGCTGACACTCTTACTGCACAGGAAGTACCAACACTGAAGAGTTGAAATTACTGCTGTACATTGGACATGAAGAGTGATTGAATATCGGAAATGCTATCTGTTACACATAACGAGCAAATAGAGATCATGAAAAAGGGAACTGTGATGGAAGGACATGTAGGGCGTGTCTGAGCCGGTGCAAAGAGAACCAGTAACACAATTACCAGTACTGTGAAATATATGTAGATCACAGGGACCTGTTGTTATTTGTAGTGCTGTTTTTCCACCTTGTACTGCGGCGCACAAGTACATTGATCTGTCTGAAACGCAGCTAGGCTGAGGACAGTCACCACGTGGCAGATTGACATTTGTATTGTCTGTGCTAAATCATGGGTATCATTATGATGTGACTGCAGATGTATGACAGATCATGTGATCTGAGAACCCAGGCATGCTCATTTTTTGCAAGATTTCCTTGTAAATCTCACATGCTATGCATTGTTGACAGCTGTCATGATACTGATGTCATGACATGGTGGCGACACGGATGTCAACGACACTCCAGCTTTACACTGGTGTGATCTGTGCACTTGTTGTGTAGTCTCATATGCTGTAAGGCGCAAATCTTAAGAATAGAAAAACACGCCCCTGTGTAATCAGGTCACAAGATTTATTCTATACATCTGCATTCACATCCACATTGCAACCATGCCTCTATTTATCATGAATGCCCAAATGCCTGTAATTTCGTTCTGTTGTGTCTGTCTTCAATGTGTTCTAAATAGCTGAGTTCGAGCAATAAGTATAAAATAGTAGAAATTGTAGTAATACTGCATGAACCAAACCAATGGTCACTTCT